>NC_056055.1:39515658-39822516 GCF_016772045.2 Ovis aries | reverse complement strand
AAGGGCTGGCTGTATCCTGAAGGGCTGGCATGCTGAAGATGCCCGTTCTCTGTCATGTCACACTGCCAGCTTCAGTTCAGTTCAGGTCAGTTCAGTTGCTCAGTCGTGTCCAACTCTTTGCAACCCCATGAATCACAGCACACCAGGGCTCCCTGCCCATCACCATCTCCCGGAGTTCACTCAAACTCACATCCATCGAGTCGGTGATGCCATCCAGCCATCTCATCCTCTGTCGTCCCCTTCTCCTCCTACCCTCAATCCCTCCCAGCATCAGAGTCTTTCCCAATGAGTTAACTCTTTGCATGAGGTGGCCAAAGTACTGGAGTTTTCTACTTTAGCATCATTCCTTCCAAAGAAATCCCAGGGTTGATCTCCTTCAGAATAGACTGGTTGGAACTCCTTGCAGTCATGGGACTCTCAAGAGTCTTCTCCAACACCACAGTTCAAAAGCATCAATTCTTCGGTGCTCAGCTTTCTTCACAGTCCAACTCTCACATCCATACATGGCCACTGGATAAACCATAGCTTTGACTAGATGGACCTTTGTTGGCAAAGTAATGTCTCTGCTTTTGAATATGCTACCTAGGTTGGTCATAACTTTCCTTCCAAGGAGTAAGCGTCTTTTAATTTTATGGCTGCAATCACCATCTGCAGTGATTTTGGAGCCCAAAAAAATAAAGTCTGACACTGTTTCCACTGTTTCCCGATCTATTTGCCATGCAGTGATGGGATCAGATACCGTGATCTTAGTTTTCTAAATGTTGAGCTTTAAGCCAACTTTTTCACTCTCCTCTTTCACTTTCATCAAGAGGCTTTCTAGTTCCTCTTCACTTTCTGCCATAACGGTGATGTCATCTGTCTATCTAAGGTTTTTGATATTTCTCCCAGCAATCTTGATTCCAGCTTGTGCTTCTTCCAGCCCAGCGTTTCTCATGATGTACTCTGCACAGAAGTTAAACAAGCAGGGTGACAATATACAGCCTTGACGTACTCCTTTTCCTGTTTGGAACCAGTCTGTTGTTCCATGTCCAGTTCTAACTGTTGCTTCCTGACCTGCATATAGGTATCTCAAGAGGCAGGTTAGGGCTCTCTTTTACACAGTGGAGGGAGTGGCTTGTTGCCATGGTTGAGGGGTGGGGCAGAGGCTGGACCGGGCTTTCGCCCCACCTATGGCAGCCCTTCCGGTTCTCATCATCTGCCTATTTTCCACTCCCATAGTTTGGAGAGTGAGTCCCATGATTTGGGGAATACGTTGTGAACAGAAACTAACGGAGTACAGTGGAGCCTGTACTGTCTACAGGTCGAGTTCTTGGTAACGAGAAAGGAGGTTTGTGGATTCCTTCCCTGAGACATAACTTCTTGACCTGTTCTGAAGTAGCTGCCATCCCAGGCACCCGAGAGATGTTTCACAAACTGCAGCCCCCTTCTCGCTACTTCCCGTTCTCCCATCCAGAACACACTCTCTTCTGAACAACCTTCTCTTAAAACCTTACCACGGGGGCTTGGTTGGTTTCGCCCCACAAGAGAGTCAATGGAAAGGGCACACTTTTCATCTTCAAGTCAAAAGAATTTCCATGAGTAAGAGGCCTATTTCTAGAGGACTGTATGACAGGATTTTTTATTTGAGCCTCAGTTAAATCCTGTCCTGACTTCACCAGCCACAGGCACTCTAAGCCAGGGCCGGCCAGTGATCTCATCAGGCTTTACTTTCCTGAACTGTGGTAGGAAGGAATGGGCCTCCCAGTTCCATGGAACAGTTCATGAACAGATCCCCTTTTGTCCAGACAGCCTTCACAGAAATTCACAATGTAAGCTTCTGTACTCAGGTCTTCCACCAGGTCCTATGGCAACCATTCTCCTGCTTGCATGAATCAAGTCTGAAGAATGTTGGAACAAACACCTGCTAGGTCCGTGGCACTTGGGCTCATCGTTTTTCTCCCGGAAGCTCCTCTTCCAAACAACAGGATGGGGATGAGATGACATGGACAAAAGCCCAAGAGAGAAGGAGGACTCTGCATCTCCCACAGCTCATGCTCCTTGCTGGAGGTCACCCAAATAAGAAGTGGCCAAACTGGAATTTTAGTCCTGGTGTCATGGTTCCAAGACCAGGGGTCTTCCCAACATCACAACAATTGCTTCAAAAATTGACGTTCTTTAAAAGAACCCCGAAATTAAAATTCTATAGCCCAATAAACACCAAGTCTCCTAAAATTAAAGGATAGAGGAAAGTATAAGTCCTTTTCAAAAGAAATTCAACACCGCATTGCCTGGCCAGGAAAACATTTGAAAGGAAACCAATAGCCAAGATATAACTGTGACCATTCTGACCTTTGATAGTACTATAGATTATTTCGCTTCAAACAAGTGAGCAGTTTATTCTTCAACATTCAGGCTGGCTTTGGGGACTCTGCTAGTATAAACTTACAGAAAATAACTCTGGTTTCTACAAAGGGCCTTAGGTAGGACATTTGGAACAGCTCATTCTGGGCCAAAAGTCACATTTCTACTACATGGATCAAAATACAGGAAGGGTCATGGGGATACACAGGGCAATATTTTGAAGGGTGGAAAGGGAGAGAACTACTATTTTTAATCCTCTAATACATGCCAGAAAGTAAGAGGTGTGCTTTCACCTGCCATACCTCATTTAATGACCACAGCGCCACCATGAGGCAGGTAGTGAGATCCTAGTTTTACTAGGGAGGAAATTGAAGCTGGTACTAGGATGCTGTTGTTTAATTGCTGAGTCACGTCCAGCTCTTTTGCGATGCCATGGACTGTAGCCCACCAGGTTCCTCTGTCCATGGGATTTCCCAGGCAAGAATACTGGAGTGTGTTGTCATTTCCTTCTCCAGGGGATCTATGCAACCCAGGGATCGAACCCTCATCTCCTGCATTGTAGGCAGATTCTTTACCGCTAAGCCACTTGGGAAGACTTAGGATAGTGACTTGCTTATGGTTATTAAGCTAATGAATAAAATGGAAGAATCCATATGGAGCCCAGTTTTCTGGCTTGAACAAATGGATGCATGATCTTACCATTTTGCTGATGTGAAAAACTTGGATTGCAGGATTTTTTTGAGGGGGGAGAGATTCAAAAGTTAATTTTAGATATGTTGAATTGAGCTTTCTGTGAGATATCCAAGTAGGCATCTGCCTGAACTTCAAAAGAAAAAGTACAAATGAGAGCAACGTTAGCATAGAAGCAGGGTTGTCGCTTATCCTCCAAACCAGACATTTGAGAGCAAACGGTATTATTACTGATAATTACACTTAGGCAGTGCCCTTGGCGAACTAGAGCAATTAGGCCTTCTCTCTGTAGGAGGTAACCTGGCAATATCTGAAAATGACAAAAGCCCATATTCACTCACTCCTTCTGGGACTGTGTCCTTCACACATACTACAGATATTCTCTACAAATTTATTAAACATTGATTATATAATTAATAATAGCAAAAATATTAAAATGTCAGTAAATAGGGAAATGACCAAACAAAATGTTTACATTAAAAAATGAAATATGATGCAGTGATTAAAAGCAGATTCCTCATTATGAATTATGAAAATCTTGAAACTGTATAACTGTATATTTTTTAAGAACCCACGAGATCCAAAACAGTGCGTAGTTGCGTTATTGTTTGTGGAAAATTTTAGCAAAGGATTATAGTTATATTAGATATATATTATATATAGAGAGAGTGAGAGATAGAGAGAAAGAGTGAAAGAGAGACAGATATAGACAGATGACCTCTGGAAAAATACACAAGGAATTGGTAATTTTGGTTTCTTCCAGAGAAGGAAATTGGGTGGCTATGAGATGGTTGTATGAGGGAAATTTTTCACTGAACCTTTTGTCTATCTTAAATTTTAAAATGTTGTCGCTTCAAGGGGGGGGAAAAAAAACACATTAACTTAAAAATAATTCAATAAGGTAAAGTCAGACTGAACTTTAAACCACAGAAGAAATGTATTTATTGTGAGGCTTTCCGTGTTTTGTGCATTGTTTCTTACAAGGTAAGGACTACAAATACATTAGATTATGCAGGAAGAACTCTACTTTTCATGTATGATAACCAAGATAGCTGGCTCTCAGACCCATAGACTGACACTAAACAAAAGATGACAAAATACCCTGAACTGGCATTCCAGATGACTACCTGGAAAGGAACAATAATAGCATCCAGATGGATACTGAAGATTAGCGTCAAGATGCTTGGGCTTCCCTGGTGGCTCAGTGGTGAAGACTCCACCTGCCAACGCAGTAGACATGGGTTAGATCCCTGATCTGGGAAGATCCCACATACCTTGGAGCAACTCAGCCTGTGCGCTCCAAGTGTTGAGGCTGTGCTCTAGAGCCTGGGAGCCACACTGCTGAGTCTGTGAGCTGCAGCTACTGAAGGCCACGCACGAGAGCCCATGCTCTGCAAGAAGAAGCCACCACAATGAGAAACCCGTACACCACAATTAGAGCGTAGCTGCTGCTGTCCCCAACTAGAGAAAAGCCTGCAAAGACCCAGCAGAAATCAATCCATCAATAAAGTCATACTTAAAAGATGCTCTATGCACAGTTTTACCTAGCAGACACAGGACCAGGAGGGAGGATCCCTTTCTGCTAATGAATGAGTGAATAGAAAATGACCACCTGGATCTGTACAAATGTTCTGGGTATGTAAACATAAAGAATGGAGAGCCCAATGAGTCAGAGAAACAGCGTATAGTTTTGAAAAAAATGTTTTTTAAGTTTTATATATGTTCATTATAATCCTTAAACTTCCTGAAAACTTGGAGTCAATGAAGCAATGCATAAATTATTTAGAGAAAAAAAAAACTGACTAAAATGTTAAAGCGAAATTTTTTAAGAAGTGACGAGAAATAACAAGAAAAAGTGTATTTGTATATGATTGTAGATCGAAAATCAAAATTAAAGTTGTAAAACATTTCAGCCCCAGTGGTATAGGCTAACCATTCCTCCTTAAACAGCAAGAAACCTGGACACAATATATGCAATAACTCCTTGCAGACGTTAGAAGAAAGCAGAGCAGGACTGTGACAGTGAGAGAAAGAAAACAAAAATAGTGAACCCTACAATTGCTATGGCTTTCTGCCTGGAGGCACTTTCTGGACCTCAGCACGAGGAGGAGGAACTCAAGCAGAGCGTGGCAATCTTGCTGAGCTGGGGATGAGTTGAGGAAACAGATTGAAGTTTGTGAAATGAACTACTGGAGACAAAGAAGTAATGGGAAGAGGGAGGGGAAGGGAGAGAGAGATGTCCAGAAGTCTGCGTAAGGGCCTCCTAGAGACTGATGTTGAGATTAAGCCATATATATTTGGATGCAATTCCATGAGGCTGTACAAAATCTACTGACAGGGATTGTAAAGCTGAACAATTGGCAGAGCTCCCCAAGACTTGAGAAATGTCCAAGTTCCAGTCAGCCAAAGTGGAGAGACATTGTTGAGCACTTAGGTACTCAGGAGACCCCATAAAGGTCATATCTTAATGCAAGGACTGTAGTAACCCTAGAGTAAAGGCTACATTCAGGCTTCCCTGGTGGCTCAGACCATAAAGAATCTGTCTACAGTGTGGGAGACCAGGGTTTAATCCCTGGGTAGAGAAGATCCCTTGGAGAAGGAGATGGCAACCCACTCCAGTATTCTTGCCTGGAGAATTCAATGGACAGAGGAGCTTTGCAAGCTACAGTCCATAGGTTTGCAAAGAGTCGGACACGACTGAGCGACTAATGATTTCTAAAGACTACTCTAGATTTTCTCTTAATATTTTTTTGGATCTGTCTCCTAAAGTAAAGGTCATAAAAAGCAAAAAAGGAACAAATTGGACTTAATTAAATTTTAAAAAGCTTTTGCACAGTAAAGGAAACCATCGACAAAATGAAAAGACAGTCTACTGAATGGGAGAAAATATTTCTAAGTGTTATGACCATTAAGGGATTAATAACTAACTTATACAAACAGCTCACACAACTTAATATAAAAAAAATACACATCAATTTAAAAATGGACAGAAGAACTGAATAGACATTTTTCCAAAGAAGACATGCAGATGGCCAACAACCACATGAAAAGATGCTTAACGTTGCTAATAGTCAGGGAAATGCATATAAAAGCACAATGAGCTATCACCTTGTGCTGGTCAGAATGGCTGTTATTAAAAAGAACCCAGATAACAAATGTTGGTGAGGATGCAGAGTAAAGGGAACCGTCATACACTGTTGGTGGGAGTGTAAATTGGTGCAGTCAGTCACTGTGGAAAACAGTATGGAGGTTTCTTAAAAAACTAAAAATAGAGTACGCTCCAGCAATCCCAAGATGGGTGGATCTAGAGGGTATAAGTGAAATAAATCAGACAGAGGGAGACATATACCATATGATCTCACATGTGAAATCTAAAAACAAACAAATGAACAAACAAACAGACACAGACTCATAGATACAGAGAACAAATGGATGGTTGCCAGAGGGAAGGGGAGCAAAACAAGTGAAGGGGATTAAGAGGTACAGGCCTCTGGTTATAATGTAAATAAACCACAGTGATGTAATGTAGAGCATATGAAATATGGCCAGTCATATTTTAATAGCTTTGTATGGAGACAGACGATTACTGGATTTATTGTGGTGATCCTTTCATAATGTATGCAAACTTCAAATCACTGTGTAGTATACCTGAAACTAGCATAATATTGTATGTCAATTGTTTCAATTTAAAATAATAAAAAATAAAAATAATATAATAAAAATAGAGGGAGCCTTTCCTGACGGTCCAGTGGTTGAGACTGTCCCTTCCAACGAGGGGATGCTGGTTCAGTCCTTGTTTGGGGAGCTAAGATCCACATGCCTTGGGCTGAAAAACCAAAACATAAAATAGAAGCAAGATTGTAACAAATTCAATAAAGTCTTTTAAAAATGGTCCGCATCAAAAAAAAAATCTTAAAAAAATAAAGAAAAATAGAGATTAATAACTAGGTTATGTAGTAAAAATCCCCATTGCTTAGAAATTAGAATAGAACTAGTAAGCACACTAAATAGTCCTTTGGTCAAAAATGCAAAACCAAGCTTAAGAATACTGTCAGCTCCATGGTTGGTTAAGTAAAACAAAAAACAAAACAGACAAACAAGACTGATCCCATTAAGCAAAATAGAAAGGTGTACTGAAAGGATCCTATTGTAATTGAACAGTGGTGTGAATAAAGAAATCCCAGGAAAGCCCAAGCACCGTTGTTCCAGGACCTCACAGTGGGGCATAATGGTTAGCCACTCAGCTGTGTCCACCTGTTTGTGACCCTATGCACTGTAGCCCACCAGGCTCCTTTGTCCATGGAATTCTCCAGGCAAGAATACTGGAGTGGGTTGCCATTCCCTTCTCCAGGGGATCTTCCTGATCCAGGGATCAAACCCAGGTCTCCTGCACTGCAGGCAGATTCTTTACCATATGAGCCACCAGGGAAGATAAAAAAGTTAGTTAACTTTACATAGGTTAAAAAAGAAAATATATCACCATACTATTACCCCAAAGGAAAGAAATGAGAAAATGACAAAAGTAAACTTTGACATTTTAATGGAGAATTAGTAATAAATGCATGGAGAAGGCAACGGCAACCCATTCCAGTACTCTTGCCTGGAAAATCCCATGGATGAAGCAGCCTGGTAGCCTGCAGTCCATGGGATCTCAAAGAGTTGGACATGACTGAGTGACTTCAGTTTCCCTTTTCACTTTCATGCATTGGAGAAGGAAATGGCAACCCACTCCAATGATCTTGCCTGGAGAATCCCAGAGATGGAGGAGCCTGGTGGGCTGCCATCAATGGAGTCGCACAGAGTTGGACACAACTGAAGCAACTTAGCAGCATCAGCAGCAGTAATAAATGCAAGAATTGGTTCTTTGAAAGAAATGATAAAGTACCAAATTGCTAAAAGTTTAACCCTACTCAAAAAATACTAAATTAGACCATAAAAAATAGGAATTATGCATAATTCTGTGCTAATCAGTTTGAAATTCTCAATGTAATGGTCATTCCTATAGAAAAATTTTAAGGAAGAAAATTGACATAGGATGAAATAAAAATCCTTAATTAATCAGTAATCATGGGTAAAACAGAAAAAACTGTCAGGGAATTATCTCCAACAAAAGCTTCAAGTCCAGAAGTTTTTATGAGCAATTAAATTTTTTTCAAGAAAAATAATTCTCTCCTATTATGTAAGCTAAAAAAAATAATGAAAAGATTCCAATTTATTTTATGATTCTGCATTTCCCCCAAGAACATAAGCATGGTACCTCTAAAGATGACAAATATAAACCAATCTTACTTTTGACTCTACTACAAATCAAATCTAGCCACTTATTTAAATGAAGAACACAGCAGAATCTGGAATGCAAAAATAGTCTAATGATAGAAGAACTATTGATATAATTCATCATTCTTATAAATCAAATGAGGAGTCACATGATTATCTTACTGGATGCCAAAATATGTTTGATAATTTTCAATACCATTCTTGATTTTTAATAAAAAAATAAAGAAAAAACTTCTTAGTAGCATAGAAAACTTCCTTAACTAGATAAAGAATATTGATGTAAAATTAGGTGATATCATATTTAATGGGGAAACCTGGATATCAAAGTCAGACATGTGAGCTTGCTATCATCATGACTTTTTAATATTTTCCTGGAACTCTTGGTCAACAGTACATCAACAAAAAAGAAATATGAGGTATAAATATTGGATAAGAGAGAAAAATAGTTATTTGCCTCAGAGTTGACTTGAATAATATCCTTGATGGGTTTGGGCTTTTGGAAACCAAATTCTCCTTATTTTCTGCTTTTTGCCCTGTCTCATTTCTCCCCTGAGGCAATGAGCATACTGCTTTCTATCTGCCTAAAGCAGGGAGAGAAAAAAAGGGAAATATAGAGGGAAGAAAGAACAGAAAAACTAGACTATCTCAAAAATATTACACAGATACACATCCGCAAAGATAGAAAACAAATTTGGAGAAAATTATAACAGGGCTTATTTCTCTATGACAAAGTAACAATTGTCTTTTTTCCCTTGTGCTTTTCACCTATTTCCAGATTTTCTACAGTCAATATTATTATCCAGGTGCTGGGGGGGAAAGCATTATTTTTTCAAAGTAAAAGGCAAATATGGAGGAAACGTTTCCAAATTGCAATAGAGAGGTGACTGGGAGCTGGCAGAACCAGAGGGGAGTGGGCATTGGGATGTATTGGAAGAACCATGGCTTTGCCACCGGAAGACTTGGATGCATGCGTCACTTCTAAGCATGTTAGCTGTTGCTTAGTTGTGCCCAGCCCTCTTGTGACCCATGGACTGTAGCCTGCCAGGGCCCTCTGTCCATGGGATTTCCCAGACAACAATACTGGATGGGTTGTCATCTCCTCCTCCAGCGGATCTTACCGACCCAGGGAGGGAACCTGAGGCTTTTGCATTGGCAGGTGGGTTCTTTACCACTGCACCACCAGGGAAGTCCCAAGCATGTTAGTTAACTCCCGGAAAATCCCTTCACTCTCTGAGCCTGACTTTCCTTTGGGGGAGACTCCTATTCCCCATTGAGAAGTTCCCGCTTGGAGGGGCTTCCCTGGAGCAATAAGGTTTTCTTCTTGTGTGAATTTGGAGTTTATGGCTCGAGTAAACCATGCATCACAGTTTGCCCAGGATGGTTGATGCTTTTTGTCTCAGTATTTATTCATCTCTTGCTTTTCACTCTTAGAAGTGTTCTGTTTTAAACAAGAAGTTGATGTGGTCAGCTTACTCCTGGTGGCTTTGTCCATGGGAAAATGGCTATTTTTAGACTGTTTTAATTAAAAGTGAACTTCAGCAGACTTTGGCTGCCAGACTTGAATGAGTAGGCTGCCGGGGTCTCAGTGAAGCCCAGTTTCCCATGCGGCGACTGAAGCTTCCCTTGGACCCACCCAGGCACCACAGGGCACTGGCAAGTATTAGGCTTTGGCAGGCAGCACTGTGCTTACAGCTTTTGACTGTGGATCGGAGTCAAGCCCGCAGGCCAGAAGTTTAAATCATGTGGACAGCACATGATCTGCAGAGCATGAAGGGGTCTTATGCCAGGCATAGGTAAAAGCCGGATTAGATCAGAGGTCCCAGAGCCTTTGAGTTGCTTTGATCTCATTTGGCATGAGGGAGGAAATAAAAATCTAGTTGGATTCACATGGCTTGTTCACACATTCCAGAATTCACCCCCAAGTGGCTCTGAATTTTTTAGAACACATAAGCGCTGACCGTGACTTTGAATTTCAGGACCCAGTTTGTGGCTTCACACACAGATTTTTCTCCTTTCACCTAATATTCCTGGGCCACTGGCAGTACTCAGTACTAAAGACTTGTGCTCAGATAAACGTCTCTGGTGACTGGAGATTTCTCATGGTTCCAAATTTTGTGCAATAGGGGGCTGATATGACACTCGTCTTGTGTGTTCCGTTAACTCCTTGAACTCTTAAACAAGGGGCTCCTGAGACGCCAGAAGGGAACCACACCCATTCCCATGGCTGGAAGCCTGCTCTGCAGCTGCTAAAGGTGGAGACCCTCTGGGTGAGACTGAGCAGAATTGGAAACTGGAACACGAAATCTGGACCTGAATTTCTTTGCATATCAAATCACAGGAAAAATGAAAAAAATTTTTTTCATTTTAATTTCTTGGACTTTAAGCTCCACAAGTTGAGGAAATTTAATTTTGGACTTTCAGTGCTTTTGGACTGAAACTTCCTTGGACTCTTCTTGGATGAGGATTATTTAATATTTGGAGCCTGGTATCCGCCTTGGAATTTCCTAATGGGAAAGAGTTTATATTCAGACTTGGTTCCCTTTATGCTCCTGGTTTATATAATTGAGTGTCTTTATTTATTTATTGTATTTGGCTATGCTGAGTCTTAGTTTAGTCATGTGGGGGTCTATTTTCCTGACCAGGGATCGAACCTGCATGTCCTGCATTGGGAGCTCAGAGTTTTAGCTACTGTACCACCAGGGAAGTCCCTAATTGAGTATCTTTATATTGTTATTTAACCATAATGTCAAACCTGTGAAAAGCATTGTATTAGAGAATGTGGCTGAATAATTTTTAAGGTGAATTTGCACTTAGTTAAATTAGTGTGCGCGTTGGACACTAATTCCATTTGGGCTTCCCTGGTGGCTCAGATGGTAAAGACTCTTCCTGCAATGCAGGAGTCCCAGGTTTGATCCCTGCATTGCGAAGATACCCTGGAGAATGGAATGGCAACCCACTCCAGTGTTTTTGCCTGGAGAATTCCATGGACAGATGAGCCTGGTGGGCTACCAGTTCATGGGGTCGCAAAGAGTCGGACATGACTGAAGCAAGTTAGCATGCATGCAACCATCATCTATGTTCTGCAACTCAGCTGTGGCACATGGGATCTAGTTCCCTAATGGAACCTGGGCCCCCTGCATTGGGAGCCCGGAATCTCAGCCACTGGACCACCACGGAAGCCTGGGCTCCATCCCTGGTTAGGGAACTAGGTCCCATGTGCCACAACTAAAGATCCTGCATGCCACAATGAAGATCAGAGATCCCACGTGCCACAACTAAGACCCGGCACAGACAAATAGATAGATACAAATATATAAGCATTTTTTCAAAAATAAAAGGGCACTGCCCACTGCAGTGTACTAAAAGTGAAGAGTCACCAATTACTGACTGTGCTGGGTGCTCAAGATAGCTGCCCACGGTGAGTGGTTCTTGCTTAACTGACATCGTGACTTTGCTAAGTGTTGAAAAAAAATAAGTGCCTGCAATGGTGGTGGGGATGGCTGCAATGTAGAGAAGACACAAAGAGGTGCTGGGTGTCAGTTCTCATAAATACAGAAAAGAGGTGATATTGGATATGGAGACCACCTTATGCAGGGAGAGTTGTGAACACTCCTTTCTTCCTCAAGGTTGGAGAGGGGCATAGGTTACCCTCTTCCTCTCATTTAAGTTGATATCTCTGTGTGTCAACTTCCCATTAGCTATTCTGTCGGCACCCCGTACAGCCCCAGCTGTCCAGGGAAACCTTGTCCCCCAAGCAGAGATAATGAGACAGTGCTACTTATATAACCTGGTCTGATTAGAGCCTCAGATCTTTGCACCTCAACAGCTGTGTGTTGTCACCAATGGAAATTTTTAACTCGTCCGCCAATTCCCTGGTTGCCCAAATAAGTGGCTGAAAGAGTGGCTGCTGTTTCATCGTTTATTAGACTGGAATTTAGGTTCTGATAAACCCTAATGCTGAAAATTAGCTCCGAGGAAACCGCTGAGGCAGTTCTTGGTCTCTGGCTGATAGGAACGGGTAGAATTTATTCAGGTGGGGTTTTATATATATATATGTATGTGTGTGTGTCCTAAAGACAGTTCAGCACACAAATTACTTCAGAGCTATTTTTGAAAACGTAATAGGACCAATACTTAGGAGAGCGAGATGCAGTGTGAGGAGGATCTGAAAGCATCCATTATGGGCTTGACATTTGGCTCTTCTGCAAAGCCTCAAAAGATATTGAAAAATCTCTTCCCAAGCTTTCTGGTGGCTGAGCCAATGTTGCTGGAATCCTCTGCGCGCTGGCAGGACTTGTCATGGGTGGAGAAGCCGTGGTAGCCTGCACAGTCATGCTGGAATTAGCCTTTTCTTATGGGCAAAGTTGGGGACATCCTTCTTGATTCACTGTGAGTCCCATAGAAAGGTCACCTCAGGGCTACATTCATTCAAAACCTGGGAAATTGAACATTTTTGGTTTTTTTTTTTTTTTTTTGAGGTCTGCAGAAAAAGACATTTTGCATCCTTGGGTGGTGTGTTCAAGTGTCTCACATTTATTTCAGATGGAAAAAGACAGTTATTTATTTTTAAAGAGGGTATTTTTAACGTTACAGTACACTATCTTGAAAAGTACTGTAGCATAGTACAGCAGATGGCATACAGGGGCATGTTCACAACTTTGAAAGTTCAAATTTTGAAGGTTCATGTGTAGGGGACTTACTATAGTTGATCGAAGGATGCTTAAGATGTGGGCCTAACTTCACTCTCTTGCTACAGGAATTTATGGACAGGAATTTATCTAATTTAGTCTAATCAAAGTGAAGTTTAGAACCTTTAGTTGGTAGAACAAGGTCATCCTTCTTTTAATGAATTTGAATAAAAACTGAATATCATCTTATTGCTGCTGCCAATGCCACTTCCTTTGGCAGCGAAGGAAAATAGTAGTTCTAGGAGGATGTCAGTGGGATGGAAAATAGAGTCAATATATGGAAAGAGATTTGATCCTTGGTAATAGCCGTAAGCTGCCCGATCAAGCCTGGCCTGGAGCACTTGGTATCATAAACCTTTGAGTTATATGAGTCAATGTTGTTCATCTAGTTGCTAAGCTGTGTCCAACTCTTTGTGACCTCAAGGACTGTAGCCCACCAGGCTCTTCTGTCCGTGGGATTCTCCAGTCAGGAACACTGGAGTGGGTTGCCATTTCCTCCTCCACGGGATCTTCCCAATCCAGGGACCAGACCCAAGTCGCATGCATTGGCAGGTGGATTCTTTACCACTCAGCCACCAAGGAAGCCCATGTATGAGTCAATATCTTCTCTTTATTGTTTAAGCAAATTTGAGCTGGTATTCTGTTATTTGTTTTTAAGGACATTGAATGGGCAAGACTGTTATTGTGTAGAATTTTCCTTCTTGTTCTGCTGTTGTGGAGCATAAACCTTCTTTACATTACCACTCCCCTCTGATTCTCTTACACACGGTCCTTGGTGGTTTTAATGTACTTCCGGCCCCTCCCCTGACCTTTCCTGTTTCAAACTGAAATGATCACTAGATCAACCAGAAAATGCAACATTCCCAGCTGGAAACCTCAACAGGACAGGAGGAGGCCACTGAGCAGAGTTATAAAATAGAGTCTCTGGTCTCACTGGAACTTACCATCTTGTGAACAAATTCTCTAATTTTTTTTTTTTTTTCAAGAAAAGTTTTCTTGTTTCTTTCCCAAGCTTTTGTCCATATTGGCCATGTCCTTCCCAAACATTTCCAAGTTCTCCCAATTCCTTCTCTGTTTCCAAGGCCCAGCTTGAATCTTGTACGGGAAAACAATAATCTTATTTTAAAAGAGTTTTAAATTTAAAAAAAAAGTATGACATCTTGCTTATATTATCTAAAAATTCAAATGGGAAATCAGGAGAATTAGAGGCAGAACTGGAGTCTGGCTCTGCCTGGCTGTCAGACTTCTGGCAAGGTCCCTAATGTTTCTCAGCCTCAGTTGAGTCATTCTAAAATGTGGGATTCAACAGTCATTTCAGGCTTGGAGAGAGAGAGTATTAGACACTAGATGTAGAACCTCATGGGTTTCCCATGTGGCACTAATGGTACAGAACCCACTTATCAGTGCAGGAGACTACGAGACACGGGTTCAATCCCTGGGTCGGGGAGATCACCTGGAGGAGGGCATGGCAACCCACTCCAGTATTCTTGCCTTGAGAATTCCATGGACAGTGGACCCTGGCGAGTTGCAGTCCACGGGGGTCAAAAAAGACACACCTGACTTAGCATGAATGCATAGAACATTGTGCTGATTTCTTAAAGTGAAAAATTGTAAGTATCTGAACCTGTAGGACATATATTACATTAACCTTTAAAATGCATCCAGTATACATTAGATGCAGACAAATACTGTTGAGGATGGGGGAGTGGGACGGGGCAGGGGTGTTAGTGTTTAATGAGGACAGTTTCCGTTTAGGGAGGTGAAAAATTTGGGAGGTGGATTATGGTGAAAGTTGCACAACAATAAGAATGTCCTCAGTGCCACTGAACCCTACAGTTAAATATGGTTAAAATGTGTGCATTGTGTGTGTGTGTGCTTGTTCAGTCGCATTTGAGTCTTCTCAATCCTTCAACTGTAGCCCACCAGGCTCCTCCGTCCATGGGATTTCCCAAGCAAGAATACTAGAGCGGGTTGCATTTCCTCCTCCTGGGGATCTTCCCGATCCAGGAATCAAACCCACATCTCTTGTGTCTCCTGCATTGACGGGCAGATTCTTTACCATTGTGCCACCTGGGAAGCCTCAGGTTAAAATGGTATTTTTATATTATGTGACTTTCATCACAATTTTTAAAAAAAAGGTATTTTTAAAAATATCTGAATCCTATCCCCTTTTTATGGATTCAGACAGGCCTGTGATTCTCAGAAACAACAGCAGTGCAGATAATTCTGGAGCTGTGTGTCTATAAAGCTGCCCCTTTGTGGGCAGTGAGGTCATCCAGAGCATCAGTTCACCTGCTTATCCCCAGAGCATTGGTACTTGTCTCTCAATTTATAAATCACTTTCACGTATATTCTCATATCATCTCATTTAATCCTCTTGATAATCCCAAGAGCTAGTTGTCTGAGCTCACTTCACAGATGATAAAATGTACTCAGAAAAAAACAAGAGGTTTTTATATTGTTGTTGTTCAGTCACTAAGTTGTGTCCAACTCTTTGCCACTGTATGGACTGGGGCATGCCAGGCTTCCCTGTCCTTCACCGTCTCCTGGGGTTTGCTCAAGTTCATGTCTGTTGAATTGGTGATGCTATCTAACCATCTCATCTCATTAATTTTTCTACTAATGCCATCAAAATGCTCATGAACAAAGCAACTTGAACATGAATCTTGGTCTTTTTGACAGTTTATTTCGGGTCTTTTTGGCATCTCTGTACTATTCTGGGTTCTCTGTTTCCTGCTTTTGGTACTTCTCATATGCTCAACATGCTTCTCTGGGCCTGGAGGTTAAACCACCCCCAAGTAGGCTGAAGGCTCGAGGAACTCCCAGGCTCGGGACTTCCAGGAACCATCCATTTGCCAGGTATATCTGGTGGAGGAATGGGCTTGTGACCAGGACAAGCCCAGAGGGCGTCTGGCTGTCCCAGGAGTTTGCTCAGCTTGCTCTGTGCACCAGTATCTTGCTTGAAACAACTCTGCAGTATCTACGAAGACTCCTTGAGTAGTTTGAAACTCCAGGCATCATTGTTATTGTTCAGTTGCTCGGTCGTGTCTGATTCTTTGCGACCCCAAGGACTGCAACATGCCAGGCTTCCTTGTCCTTCACTATCTTCTGGAGTTTGCTCAAACTCATATCCATAGAACTGGTAATGCCAGGCATCATGGGGGAAAAAAGGTGTAGCTGAGAATGGTTGAAACCACACAGTTGAGCAGATTCATAGTCAGTGACTATAAATATGGCGGTTTTTGATCTTAAGTCCTGCTTCCTTTTCACCAAAATGATTAGCAAGTTCTTTTCCTAAGTTCTTGTGTTCACTTTTCCGCTCTTGTCGACCCTGGGGCATACCCAGTGTTCTGCCAGGTGCTTGCTCAAGGCTCTATTAGAGCAGAAGGTTGGTTCATTCCCAAGTGCTGATCAACATGTTTCTCCCTTTCAGGGAGAAGGAAACAGCTTGTTCTATAGTTTTACATCTCTGTTAAATCTGGAAGCTCTGTATCTTCTGACCAATTGTGATTGTGCTATAGTGAAGGGGATTTAAATTTTTTTTAATTGGAGGATAATTGCTTTACAATTTTTTGCTGGTTTCTGCCATGTAACACTGTGAATCAGCCATAAGTATACACATATTGCCTCCCTCTTGAGCCTCCCTCCACACCCACCCCATCCCACCCCTCTAAATCATTACAAAGCACTGAGCTGAACTCTCTATGCTCTACAGCAGGTTCCCACTAGCTATCTATTTTACATATTGTAATATATATAATTCTGTGCTCTGTGTGTGTGTGTGCGAGTTGCTCAGTCATGTCCAACTCTTTTCGACCCCATGGATTTTAGCCCACCAGGCTCCTCTGTTGATGCAATTTTCCAGGCAAGAATACTGGAGTGGGTAGCCATTCCCTTCTCCAGGGGACCTTCCTGATCCAGGGATCGAAGCTGGGTCTCTTGCATCGTGGGCGAATTCTTTACCATCTGAACCCCCAGGGAAGCCCCAATCCAGTGCTACTCTCTCAATTTGCCCCACCCTTTCCTTCCCCCGCTGCATCCACAAGTCCACTCTCTACGTCTCTCTATTCCTGCCCTATAAATAGTTTCATTAGTACCATTTTTTTCTATACTGATTATTAACAGATTGCATATACCTATGTTAATGTACAATATTTGTTTTCGTCTTTCTAACTTATTTCACTCCATACAACAGGCCCTAGGTTCATCCACTTCAATTCAACTCTGCTCTTTTTGGACAAACCATGGGTTCTAAGATAAAAACTGATTCCCTAGTAGACAAAAGCAAGGTCACCAGGACATGTTACTGACATTCCTTCTGATCACAACAGATGGAACTTTTACACTTTTTCTATTCTTATCTCCAATCATGGATGGACTTATGTGTTCAAAGAGCAGATCTTGTTGGGCATCTTCACCTGAATTGGAAGAGGAATGGGAGGCCTCTAGAGTCCTCAAGAGTCGGGGAGCAATGTTCATTGTCATTGCCTTTGTTCTTTGTACAGCCCAAGGGTGCCAAGGTGGGGGCAGGATGAAGGGGAACAAAAGAGGCAACGTTTGTTGTTGTTGTTCAGTCAGCTAAGTTGTGTCTAACTCTTGCCACCCCATGGACTGCAGCACACCAGGCTCCCCTGTTCTTCACTGTCTCCCAGAGTTGCTCAAATTCCTGTCCATTGAGATCACATGGTGATGCTATTTAACCATCTCATCCTCTGCCATTCAGTCTTTGCCAGCATCAGGGTCTTTTCCAATGAGTCAGTTCTTCGAATCAGGTGACCAAAGTATTAGAGTTTCAGCTTTAGCATTAGTCCTTCCAATGAATATTCAGGACTAATTTCCTTTAGGATTGACTGGTTTGATCTTCTTGCAGTCAAAGAGACTCTCAAGGGTCTTCTCCAACACCACAGTTCAAAAGCATCAATTCTTCAACATTCAGCTTTCTTTATGGTCCAACTCTCACATCTATACCTCACTAATGGAAAAGCCATAGGTTTGACTAGATGGACCTTTTGTGGCAAAGTAATGTCTCTGCTTTTTAATATGCTGTATAGGTTTGTCATGGCTTTTCTTCCCAGGAGCAAGCGTCTTTTAATTTCATGGCTGCAGTCACCATCTGCAGTGATTTTGGAGCCCAGGAAAACAAAGTCTGTCACTGTTTCCATTGTTTCCCCATCTATTTGCCATGAAGTGATGGGACCACCTGCCTTGATCTTTGTTTTTTGAATGTTGAGTTTTAAGCTAGCTTTTCATATAGAAATTCCATGTATTTAAAGCATATTCTTTGAAAGTTTTGACATATGTAAACCCCCATGAAACCATCACTAATCAAACAAGTAAATACACCCAGCCTCCTCCAAAGTCCCCCCACACCCATTTATAGTCTTCCTGAGACCCCTCAGCAGCCACTGGTTTGCTTTGTGTCACTGTTAGGTAAGTTTGCAGTTTCATAAAAAGGGGATCATAAAATAATGTTGTTTTGAAAGAAAAATAATTCATTGAGATATCATTTATATACAATAAAACTCACTAGCTTTAAGTGTAGTATTAGTCAGGATTCTCTTGAGAAACAGAATATATACCTATGTGTGAGAGAGATTTAAGAAGTTGACTCATGTAATTGTGGGACTGTCCAGTCTGAAATGAATAGGGTAGACCAGTAGGCTGGAAACTGACAGAAGTTGATGTGACAGTCTAGAGGCAGAATTTCTTTTCCTGAAAACTTTAGTTTGCTCTTAAGATCTTACAACTGATTGCAGGAGGCTCATCCACATTACCGAGGGTAATCCCCTTTACTTCAAGTCAACTGACTGTAGGTGTAAACTGTACCTACAGAATACCCTCACAGCAACAGTAGATTAGTGTTTGAGTCAATAAATAGACTTTGACCCGCAAGTTGACACTCAGAACTAACCATCACAGGGTGTAGCTCAATAGTTTTAGTGTCTTTATTTAATAAAGTTCTGCTCCAAAAGCAAACCTGGTTCTAGAACGGTTCCATCACCCACCGTCTTCAATACTTTTCCCCTTGGATTTGTATTTCTTGTCTTCTCTTGTCATCAAAGTCATCAGTGGCAAAGGAACCAAAATTAAGTCGCTCACTCATGTCCACCTCTTTGTGACTCCATGGACTGTACTGCCAGGCTCCTCTATCCATGGGAATCTCCAGGCAAGAATACTGGAGTGGTTTGCCATTTCCTTCTTCAGGGGATCTTCCCGACCCAGGGATTGAACCCCAGTCTCCTACACTGCAGGCAGACTCTTTACCATCTGAGTCCCCAGGGGCTCCTAAAGGAACCAAAGCTATGTCTAATCTAATTCTTCAGGTCTTCTGATCTGAGTTTAGGAAGGATTTCCCATAGTTATTTACTGATTATCTTTGATATATCAATCTACTGGATTTGTTAGTAATCACACTTTAATAAGGGCTGATTCTTTGATTCATACTCAAGAACACTGAATTCCACTGGTGGGTATGGACTTGTGTTCCATGCTGGGTACATTCACAGGAGTCAGCTCATTTGATTCTTAATGACAGTCCTACAAGGTATTCAGGATTCATCCCATTTTGCAGAACAGAGAATGGAGTCTCAGAAAGGCCAAGAGCTGACACAAACAATCCACTGACACACTTGAGATTTGAAGAGACCCTCTGAAATATCTAGGTCCTCCCATGCAGCCCAGCAGCCCATGTTAGACATTGCTTCCTTTGTGTTCTTTAAAGAGCATCACATGAACATGACTAGACTTTGTCAGGATAAAGAAATACCTCGTGAAGGTCCTGAAGCAGGGAGCTTGGTTAGGACCCAAGAATACAGCTTCACCAGGTATTTCCATCCACACCCAAAAAGGCCACCATTAAAGGGCAGTAGCATATTTACGCAGCTTCCTTCATTACAGCTGTTGAAGTTCTTGGTTTTGATGAAATAGAGCATGCTGGAGAAAGAATCCTTCCTAGACTGGTTCCCTCTGTTACCAACAGAGTCCTCTCTTAGACAGCAAAAACCCAGTGCTTATAGGAAGGACCTGGAGCTTTTGGCCTAAAGCGTTCTGTCTCCTTTGGCTCCTCCGCTGCCTCTTCCAGCTGCTGTCTCTGCCTCAGACTCCTTCTTCTCTGTCACTCTGAGGAGTGTCAAGATGAGGCTCCAAAGCTTGCTCTCTCTTCCCAGGAATGGATACCACCAGTCGCTTCACCTATACTCTCACAAAGGAACACGCCCCGCCCCCTTTACTCCCCTACATCAGAATATGTCTTACAGGACAGAGTCTAGGTGTTATTTCCTGTTTCTCTTCTCCTACTTGTGCCTAAGACCTCTGAGAATTTCACTGAACTGAACTTTTCTTCAGCATGGCGCTCAGTTCCTTACCAGTATACACTGCCGTGCTAGAAAGTTCTTCCATTCTTTAAGATCAAATCCATAAGCTGTTGCATATTTGCTACAGCTGATTCATGTTGCTATATGGCAGAAACCATCACAATATTGTAAAGTAATTATCCTCCAGTTAAAACTAAAAAAGAAAGTTGCTAAGAGAGGAAATCTTAAAAGTTCTCATCACAAGAAAAAGGAATTGTCATAACTATGTAGGGTGACAGATGTTAACTAGACTTGATGTTGCAGTGATCATTTCAGAATAAATACACATACCAAATCATTCCATTGTACACCTGAAACTAACATAATATTATATGTCAGTGATACCTCATCTTAAAAAGATCAAATACATGCCATGTCTTCTCTTTGTTTTATCTCTTCTTCCACTTCCTGACATTCCTACTCACACAAAACCAAACAAAACAGTCAAACAATTGAGAAGGAAAGAGAGTGGTAACTAGATTGGAAACTATACACCATGCAAATTAGCATAGGCTGACAAACAGGGGCCCACAGTCAGTATGGTATGATTCAACCCAAAAGAAAAATCTAGCCTCACATGAACATTTCCCCAGGCTTCCAGGCACACCATTGTCTCTATCGTCAATATACCTACCCTGCAAAGCATGCTGAAAGGGTCGATTTTTAGAAGGCTTATTAAACAGGAAGAAATTTCTTTTTGGTTTTCTTGCAAAATTTGGGTAAGTTTCCCAGAAGAGCTGGTTTGATTTCTGTTCTCACCTCTTACACACTCAGTGAACTCTAGAAAGTGATATATTCTTGGGTCTGAGCCCACACATATATAAGGATGGTGGAGACAGAACCAGTTGCTTGAAGTCCTCAAAAATAAGAAAATGAAGGCACCAGAGCACCACTTAGTAGGTGATTTTGTGGCTTATGCCATAGAACCCTGTACATCCTGGATTTTTTAGGACAGCCCCGTTTTAGACACACTTTTAGCTGTCAAGCCATGAGTTCTGATTTTTGGCTTACAAAATATGATTGCTTTGGTTTAGGTGAGCCTATGCTTTGTGAGGTCATTTTGGGAACTCATTTTTCTTGGGTGGCGTCAAAGATGACTCTGAGTTCTACCAAACTATATGCTAAATGAGTCATATTGAGATGATACAATGCAGTTACCAGGTGGTTCTGCTAATAATTAGAAACACATTTCTATATTTCATAGAACCAAAGAAAGGAAAACATCACCAGGAAAATGTTACATGTGGGGACAATTATTCAATAGGTCCTTGGCTGGGATTTGTAGATATGAACATAATTCAGAAGCAAAAATGAAATACTGGAATAATACATGGAGATTTCTTTTTTTATCATTGCTGAATTACAAAACACAGGAATTAACATTCAGCCAAGTCTTGATTACTCAAGGAATGATGACCAATTTGTAGTTTATTTTCCTCCCCATTCTCATTACTACAGTCCAGTATGTCTCAAATTCAAGTAATGTACTTAGAAGAAAATCTTTAAAAGGTCACACACAGGCTAAGTCGCTTCAATTGGGTCCAACTTTTTGTGACTCTGTGGACTGTAGCCTACCAGGCTCCTCTTTACATGGAATTTTCCAAGCAGTAATACTGGAGTGGGTTGCCATGCCCTCCTCCAGGGGGATCTTCCCAACCCAGGGATCGAATCCCTGTCTCTTATGTCTCCTGCATTGGCAGGTAGGTTCTTTATCACTAGCAGCATCTGGGAAGCCCCTTAATAGGTCACGGTGCTTCTTAAATGCTTTATATGATAATTGTATTAAAATTTACACAGAACTATGAAATGTAATATTAAATTTCTTATGCTAAACTAAAACTTAAATTTATAGATGCTGTTTTAAATAAAGATTATTCATAAGGTAAAAACAATCAAAACTGTGAAATCAATAAGTGAAATGTTAACAATATTAATTCACAGTAATGGCTGGGTGTTTAGCTGATATCATCCCTTGTGACCAGGAGCAGACTTGAACCAAATATTAGAGATTAGTGGTAGAGATTTTCAACTCCCACTTTGTCTTGTAAGACAGAACAGTTCTCTCCCAGGAATTTATATATCCAGGTTGAGGTGTGTGTTCAGTCATGTCCAACTCTTTGTGACCCCAAGGACTGAAGCCCAGCAAGCTCCTCTGTCCATGGGATTTTCTAGGCAGGGATACTGGAGTGGGTTACCACTTTCTACTCCAGGGGATCTTCCTGACCCAGGAATCAAACCCCTGTCTCATGTCTCCTGCATTGACAGGCACATTCTTTACCACTGCGCCACCTGGGAAGCCCTAAGCTTGAGGAATACTGCTTTTACCCCTGGTGGCTCAGACAGTAAAAAATCTGTCTGCCATGCGGGTATGATGCCTTAGTAGGGAAGACCCCCTGGAAAAGGGAATGGCAACCCACTGCAGTATTCTTGTTTGGGAAATCCCATGGACAGAGGAACCTGGCAGGCTACAGTCCGTGGGGGGGGGGGGGGGGGCGGTCACAGAGAGTCAGACATGCCTGAGTGACTAACCCTTCCATCCCTATTTTCCTAGATCTACAAGGGCAAAGAAATGATGTGAAACCAAAATGGCTCAGATATCCTTCATGTTGATAAAAATTGTCACTAAAGGGAATAGAGGGTAATTTGTAGATTTCAGTTAAATGAAGTTCTGACCTCTTTCCATTTGTTTCTCATCACGTGAGCTTTTAGATTATCTGTAATACTGCTCTCCAGAAATGCCTGCCAACTGCACAGAACTGACTGCAGCACGGCAGACAGGCACATGTCTTTCTCCAAAGACACCCACATTGATTTTTGAGTGACAGGAACACATCTATTAGGACTCACACTGTAAGTAGACCCACTTGATGGAGCAGCCAACTCATGTATTGTGATGTAAATGGTGCTGTACCACACCCAGCATTTTCATCTTCTAAGTGTTTCACAAACACTGGCTGATTAATAATCCTTCTTTCGGGGCTGCCAGGGAGGAGTTGTAGGGAAGGGGTGATGGTGGGTTTCTAGATAAACACATGTTAATTTTTATCGGAAATGGCAACCCACTCCAGTATTCTTGCCTGGGAAATTCCATGGACAGAGGAGCCTGGTGGGCTACAGTCCATGGGGTCGCAGGAACCGACACGACTTAGCGACTACCACCGCCAAGCAGGAAAGAAGCGAAAATGTTTAGAGCTGACATTTCTATATTCATTATTTTATTTAAACCTCAGCCTTGGCAGGAAAAGAATCTGGTGTAAAAGTCTTCTTCTCACTATTTTTGCAGAGGGAGAAGATAAAACTCCTTAAGATAATTTTCTGATAGTTATACAGTTATAGTAAGGGCTGGAGATGGAATTTGAACCCAGGTCTGCTCATTTCCCTGGTGGCTCAGAGGTTAAAGCATCTGCCTCCAATGCAGGAGACCCGGGTTCGATCCCTGGGTAGGGAAGATCCCCTGGAGAAGGAAATGGCAACCCACTCCAGTATTCTTGCCTGGAGAATCCCATGGATGGAGAAGCCTAGTAGGTTACAGTCCACAGGGTCGCAAAGAGTCGGACACAACTCAGCGACTTCACCTCACCTCGCCTGCTCATTTCCAGCGCTCCCACTCTTTCTGTTTCTCCACAGTGTCTAGAATGGACTTTTAGCATTGTCACTGTATTAGTCATTATCACTATTATCGCTAACACCAAGTGTTATTAATCTTTGATGACTTTAATATTTCAGATTTATGTAGTCACAGTCTTTGAGGCACTTGGAGCTCTGTGCAACTCTTTTGCTCTTGCTCGGTGCAAAAATGGTAAATATTTATTTGGATTTGATATTGGAAGTCACTCTGGTCTCATTCCTGTCTTAAAAGCAATTTTTCATGCGTTCAGGATCTTGGACTTGAGAAAATCTGGAATGGAAAACAATGCTTGCTTTGTCCTCAGAAGTCACATTCATGACACACCAGATGTTCTGGTCTATGATAAAAAATTCTTCTTAACTTTTAATGGGAGAAAAAGTAGACTGGTGATTGGGCCACACATCCTTGAGTTTCTTTTTTTATTATTAATATTGATTAAAGAGAACTGGGACTGTGGCTTCTCTTGGGTGTACCACTCCCAGGGACACACTGTGCTGGAGACTGTTTCCTGTGCATAGGGCTTATTGTCCTGCCCTAATTTTTACCGTTGGCTCAAATGGTATCCATGGCCAAATAATGGTCTCGTTGCTGTTCACTCTTTTATCTCCAAAACAGACCAGAGGGAACCTTGTGCGCTGACTGCTTCCCTTGTTAACTCCTGTCTGAGAAGCAGCTGGAACCATGTAAGAGGAAGATGTTACCTGATTCCAAGGCAGGACTAGGTACCGTAGTTTTGTCCTTTCAAAGATGATGAACCAGGGAGTGCTGAGTTTCCACCTGAATTCCATCCTTGTGCAGGCAAGTGGGAGAGCTGCGATATAAACCTGAGTCTGTAAATCCCATGCTGAAACTGTGGTTTTTAAGTCATTGAGCCTCTGTCACATGTACACATTTTACATATTAATTTGTTAATTTAATTGTTAATTGCTTGCTCAGCACTAAGTACTGTTTTAAATGTGGGGTATAGAGTAATAAACAGACCAAAACCAGAAAATTACCCTTTATGGAGCTTAAACATCCTTTAGTGTACATATATGTTTTCTTTTAATCATAATAACAGTGACACACATATATATACATGTTGATATAGATCTTTAGCTGTGCATGTCCTTAGTTATATAATCTTGAATAAATTGCTGCATTGAGTCTTAGTCTTCTCAAATGCAAGACAAGGACAAAAGCAACTCTCTCTCTCTCTCTCTCTCTATATATATATATATATATATGTATGCGTATAATATACATATGATATCCATGTATATATATATATATATACACACACACATATACATAAAGATGTATAGTTGTTTTAGGTTTGCATTTGAGAAGAATAAGTCTTAATGTAGTGATTTGTTTAAGTTTACATAGTTGAAGATAGTAGAACTTGAATCAGGATCTCTGAATTCTAGCCATTTCCATTTTATCATACTACCTTTTATGCATATAATTTATAAAAATAGAATTTTTCTGTTTAAAGTGGGATCAGCTTTAGAATAACCCAAAGCATGATGGCATGACAGGTTATGTGCTATTTTATCATATTTCCAAGAGTTAGGTCCCTTTTTATATTTTATTCACTGTAACAAATTTCAGCTGGACAACCACTTTTAGTAGTAGTTTGGGGAATTACCTGTACCTTATTATTGTATTTGGCAGAGTGTAACAGGAAAAGTGAAGAATGTAGCCAATGAGCTGGTGCCCCAAGAGCTTGTTATCAAGAGTAATCTACAAGGTCCAAGGTAGAAGGGTGGTAGAATGAAAGAATTCATAGCCCTGTGCAGCAATCCCTTTATTTGTGAGTTGCCAAAATGCAGAGGATATGAAGATATCAGATGAAAATGCTGTCATAAGACCTTTTCCATTAATTCCCACCTAAAAGAAAATAAGGAAATGAGAGCAAGAAGCGTGAATTTCACCTTCAATTAACTTAGGAAAATTGGTTACCCCAATACACAATTAATGAGGAAGGAAGGCAACGGCGGTGAAAGTCAAACAGGAATGTGGGTAGAGACTGAGAAAGGATGTTTCAGATGCTAATGTCAGAAAAAGCTGGTGAGATAAATGTTGCTATCCTGAGAGTCAAAACCAACAATCTCTTGTTGAAACAATTGGAACTAACATAGAGTCTGATTGTAGACATATCTCTGGATTGTATTTGACAAAGACAGGAAGCACAGTAGGCAACACTAATGAGGGAATGACCCAGACAAACCAGATGTGTGAGAAGCAGCCAGTTAGGGCTTCCCTGGTGGCTCAGTGGTAAAGAATCTACCTGCCGATGCAGGAGACACAGGTTCTATCCCTCATCTGGGAAGATCCCACATGCTGAGGAGCAGCTAAGCCCATGTGCCACAACTGCTGGGCCTGTGCACTAGAGCCCAGGAGCCACAACTGTTGAGCCTACATGGCACAGCTACTGAACCCCACGTGCCCTAGAGCCTGCGCTCCACAACAGGAGAAGCCACCACGAGAAGCCCATGCACCACAATGAAGAGCAGTCCCTGCTTGTGGTGGCTAGAGAAAGCCCGCACAGGAGACCCAGCACAGCCAAAAGTATATATGTATAATTATTTTTTAAAAAAAGAAGCATCCAGGTGGTGAGGAAGGGTAGTATGCACTGTGAGCAATTGTACAAACACTGCTTTATTTTGCCCACAAGAAGAAGTAAAACCTAAAAGGAGTCTTCCTACTCCCACCACCACTATTCTTGTGTACAGACACGTGCACATTTTTGAAATAAGAATTCCTGTTGGCCTAGTGCATTGTCCTAGTCACCCTGCTCTCAAACTTCTGGCAAATAGCTGATCCGGGAAAAACTCACCTCAATCAAAGATGAATATTCTCAAAGAGGTATCTAAATATGATTTACACATAGACCATGGGCAGAGGGGAAAGAGTAAAAAATTATAGGTAAGGACACTTACCTGAAAAATCAGTTTTCATGGAACAGATGGTATTTCTGATCAAGTTCTTTGTCATAATAATAATGATAATAAAATAATTTCTATATAAAACAATAGCTCAAAACGGAGATGCAATTGCTCAAAAAAATAAGTAACATAATACAAAGCAATGATATAAGCTGGCACAGTTTATGAAAATTATATTAAAGAGAAAAATAAAATCATCTGAGAAATTAAGGCCACATGAGAAGGAATACAGAGGACAAGAGTGAGAAAAGCAAGCACATATATGCTCCAAGTGTCAAGAGAGGCTGGAGAGAATGGGACAGAGATGAATGATGGATACTGAGGTCTGCTGCTGCTCCTGCTGCTAAGTCGTTTCAGTCATATCCAACTCTGTGTAACCCCAGAGATGGCAGCCCACCAGGCTCCCCGTCCCTGGGATTCTCCAGGCAAGAACACTGGAGTGGGTTGAGGTCTAGCATATGCATAATTGGTGTCTCTAGCAACAATAGCCCTAATGAAGGAACAGAGAATATATTCAATGTTGTAATTAAAGGACAGCTTCCAGAAATAAAAGAATACTTGAATCTACATGTTGAGAGGGAACGCTATATCCCAAGAGAAAATGAATTACACAGAACAATCAATACCAAGACATATCCCAGTAAAGATACTGGACCTTTAAGAAAGACTCCTTTGGGCAGGCAGGCAAAAATGCCAAATAATTTATAAGTAGAGGGACCAAGTACCAGTCTACTTCGGTTTTCCAGGCATAATTATTGTGCCCCTTTAACTCTCAAGTGTCCTGACTTAGAAAACAAATATTAGGATTGCCCTGGGAAATAAAAAATAAAAGAGAGAATGAGTGAAGGAGCCATGCTTCAGATATTATCACAGAGACATTCAATACTAGAAGACACTTTATACACTCCTATGAAGTCCTCAGAGAAAGAGAATTTAACTCAGGAAATTTTTATACCTAACTAAACAGCCAGTCCAGCTCAGATGATAAAAAATCCACCTGCAGTGTGGGAGACCTGGGTTCGATCCCTGGGTTGGGAAGATTCCCTGGAGGAGGGCACAGCAACCCACTGCAGTATTCTTGCCTGGAGAATCCCCATGGACAGGGAAGCCTGGTGTTCTGCAGTCCATGGGGTCACAAAGAGTCGGACACGACTGAGCAACTGAGCACAAACACCTAGTCAAATAAAAGCTGAGCAACCATTTCTTTTTTGGATATGCATAAACCAGTTAGTATAATTCTTTCAAGTCCTTCCTGAATAAACTGTAGAAAGCAATCTTCAGGTAACCAAGAAAGCAAAGGTGAAACTGTAACAGATGTGCCCAAACTTAAAATCATCATATGCTTCCATTCTGTGCAATGGTTCTTTTTCCCTACTTCAGCTAATGTTATCACAAAATTCAGTAGTCTAGCAAATTTGGAGTTATCCTAGTCACCCTAGTCCCCTCATTCTAGCATCTAATCAATCATTAAGTCATATCAAACTGCAAAGCTTTCTTTCAAATCTCTCCGCTACTTTCCATCTCTACTGCCAAGCGTTAGTTCAAGTATGACTCACTCTCTGGATTATTGCCGTATTCTGTTAGGTTGCAGGAGTAATTTTAAAACATTTATTAATTGGCATGGCACAGACAGAAGCTACAGGGGCTTCCCTGGTGGCTTAGCTGGTAAAGAACCTGCCTGCAATGTGGGAGACCTGTGTTCGATCCCTGGGTTTGGAGGATCCTCTGGAGAAGGGAATGGCTACCCACTCTAGTATTCTGGCCTGGAGTACTCCATGGACTGTATAGTCCATGGGGTTGCAAAGAGTCAACACAACTGAATAATTTTCACTCACTCACTCATGGCACAGACACTGACCAACCAAAAGGATGCCAGTCACAGTGATGGTCCAGCACACTGGTCCTTGTCAGCTGTCTTTTATCCCTTGCCTAATTGGTCTCTTTGCCTCCAACCATCCACTTGCTCCAATCCATCATCTGCACTGCAGTTATGATGATTTTCTACAGGATCAAGTGGATCTTGTTGATTCCTTGACTCAAGTTCTTTTAACAGTTTTCCATGACATACCTTGTAGTCCTATGGATGAAGACTAAACTCTATGATATGATGAAGTTCTTTTAGGACCTGATCCCCACCTGGTTCTTCAAGTTTCAAATCTTACCCTCGTCTCACATTCAGTGCCCTCAGCCATGCTGAACCTATAAGCTCTTTGAGATTCATGTGTGCAGTCAGCAAGTCAAGTGGACTATCTGGAACAGGAATGGGATGTACATTCTTCTAAAAGGCCCTGATTCTAGCTCTGGAATGATAGCTGAGCATCAACAGAATCTACAGTGTTCCAGGGCCAAGGGGCAAAGTGACTTACTCCATAGGACACAAGCAAGGGATCTCTTATTCCTCACTTCCCTCTCATTTTGAGTTTCTTATGTTTATTAAACAGCCAGTCACTTTATATTATAGACACACTTCTTCACTTTTTTGGATTGACTGACAGTCCCTAAGGAGTGAATTCTCAAAGTGATGCTGTTTCCTATTATTTCTGACACATCAGCTACCTGTCCCACACACCAAAGCAAGGCTACCTCTAGGGATCAGAATTCTGTCTCATTTGCTGATTTAGCAAGTACTCATTGGGCATCTCAAGCGCTGGGTATTGGGCATCTCAGACACAGTTGGATGTTCCACATCTAGGATTGAGACCGATATGGGCTCTATTATGAGCCTCCAGTCTAAAGTGGCCCACAAATGACCACAAATTACAACAAGGACACAGAGTCCAGCTAAAGAGAGTAGGTGGGAAATATCCATGGTCAGAGATTAGCAAAGTCCTCCCTGAGGAGATGCTATTTAAACTATGACCTAAGGGCTGAGAAGGCACCTGGCAAAGAGGCACAGTGGTGAAGAATCTGCCTGCCAATGCAGGAGACATAAGAGAGGCAGGTTTGATCCCTGGGTAGGGAAGACCCCGTGGAGAAGGAAATGGCAACCTGCTTTAGTATTCTTGCATGGGAAATTATACGGACAAAGGAGCCTGGTGGGCTGCAGTCCATGAGATAGCAAAGGGTTGGACACAACTGAACAACTGAGCACACACACACACACACACACACACACACACAAGCACAGTCTAGGCAGAGAGCTAGTCTTCGAGGAGAAAAGCAAAACCACAATAGCTTTCTTTGAATAGTGCTTAGAAACAGCATCTCATCCGGGACTTCCCTGGTTGCCCAGTGGTTAAGACTTTGCCTTCCAGTGCAGTGGTTGTGGGTTAGATCCCTCGTCAGGGAGCTAAGACTCCACATACCTCATGGCCAAAAGCCAAAACATAAAACATAAGCACTATTGTGGCAAATTAATTAAAGACCTTAATAAATGGTCTGCATTTGAAAAGAATCTTTAAAAAAAAAAAATAGCATCTCAGTCCGTTATGCAAGGAACACAGTTTCTATGGTTTGGAGATCTCTAATCTGCTTACTCCTTGGAAGAAAAGTTATGACCAACCTAGATAGCATATTAAAAAGCAGAGACATTACTTTGTCAACAAAGGTCTGTCTAGTCAAGGCTATGGTTTTTCCAGTGGTCATGTATGGATGTGAGAGTTGGACTGTGAAGAAGGCTGAGTGCCGAAGAATTGATGCTTTTGAACTGTGGTGTTGGAGAAGACTCTTGAGAGTCCCTTGGACTGCAAGGAGATCCAACCAGTCCATTCTGAAGGAGATCAGTCCTGGGATTTCTTTGGAAGGAATGATGCTAAAGCTGAAACTCCAGTACTTTGGCCACCTCATGTGAAGAGTTGACTCATTGGAAAAGACTCTGATGCTGGGAGGAATTGGGGGGCAGGAGGAGAAGGGGACGACAGAGGATGAGATGGCTGGATGGCATCACCGACTCGATGGATGTGAGTCTGAGTGAACTCCGGGAGATGGTGATGGACAGGGAGGCCTGGCGTGCTGCGATTCATGGGGTCGCAAAGAGTCGGACATGACTGAGCGACTGAACTGAACTGAACTGAATCCTTGTAGAAAGAAATCAAACCATCCTATTATGAGTAGGCTTGTGAATAGTTTGGTGGAAAAACCACGTTCAGAATCCCATTCTCCTAAATGTACTATGTCAATTTCCCTTTACTCATCTTTGTCCATGACAGCTTTCCCCTCTGCAGTGCCCACTAACAACCCCTACCGCAACATTACTACCATCCTTTGAAGGACCCTCCTGCTCTACCCCGCCATGGGAACTTCTCTGACCACTCCACCTCTCTGTGATCACTGTTTTCTCTGGACAGTGCTTCCGTCTTCTTAGACAAGCTATTTTCCATGAATTATTTCCTCCTAGAGGCATGAGACTTTCTCTCTTCCTGTGATCTAAAACTAAACATCACATCTCTGTCCAGCCTCCAGTTCTTCACCTTGTACCTGATGGATCAGCTATAACATTTGTTGAGTTTTGCAGTTTCAAATCTAAATAGACTACTTACCTACCCTAAGAATTCTATATAACCAAAGTCCAACATTGGAAGTAGGATCATTTGGGTTTTTATGAAGGGATTTGACTACATGGATACGTAAATATATACAGAAAAATACTTGAGTCATATGTATTCTCTCCTCCAAGTCAGCACCACAGAATATTTACCAAGTAAGCAAAAGCTGCAGTAAAATTTCCCAACAAGAGTTCAGGAACTAGCAGCCATGCGAAAATCCCCAAACTTAAGTGTAAATTCTGCCCCCACCAAAGAAAGAATAAATCCAAAACTTGATTTTTTTTTCCCACTTGAAAAAAAGAGAGAGACAAGTTCCAAATTATTTTTACAGTACAAAAATTTTATTTTTTGTTAGGATAATTTAAAGTTTAAAACTGAAGTAGACATATTCATTTTACAAACAAGATATTCTTTCATAAGTAAGACCATTAAAAACAGTAAACAAAAAAAGCTGTCTTTACAAAAAGCTCTGTGCATAGCAACTTTATACTGTATATAACTGACAAAGCAGAAATGATAAAATGAAACTATACAGTTTGAAAATGAGACCTTACTGTACAAAAGTTAGAGAAGGGGATGGTTTTTAAACCATGCATATTGGAATGTGCAAAGAAAAACTGGGGGAGAATATGATGCTGTAACAAAAAAAAGAGAGAGAGAGAGAGAGAGAGATAAATAATGCAGTAAATAAAGTGTCCCTTTAAATGAAAAATCTTAACACAGCTCCTTTTACAAAGATAGGATAGAATTTGTAGTTACCTATAGAAATACTTATTTCAAGTGGCACAAAAATGACCTGGAACCAGAATGATTTAACAGCAACGACTAAAGAGAACAGAGTAGCTTTGTTTTTAATTTATTAGTACACTAAACATCATCCTTACACACATTTGTACACTTAAATAGATCTGTCGCTGCTGAGGTTCTAGCTGAATGGTCAAAGATGTCTGGTATTTAGTTACACACATTTTTCGGTGTAAAGCTACCGAGAAATTCTACAATCATTTTGAAGACAGTACTGCACTCATCTTCATGCAAGAGCAAAATTCACAGATTCTAAAAGCAATGCTACTTAAAAAAAACATTTCCTTATGTTGGATTGGCTGGAATCCAGGTCTAAACATGCTTAATTTCATTCTGCCTTCACTTTTGGATGGTGGTGTGTGTCATCCACACTCTTCCTCTCCCATCAGATTTTTCACTGGGGAACGTTCTCTTGTGTGTGTTTCCCTGTTTTGCTTTTTTGTTTTTTGGTGCTTTAGGCCCTGACTGTGAGGGACAGTCAGCATGATTACAAGCATGCCAGGTTTCCAAACTTGGAGTATCATGTGCGTAGAAATAATATTTGGGTCATATTGGGTAGTCCTGGAATACAGGCAGATAAGACCATTGAGGGTTAAATAGAAGTGGGCAAATGGAAGGGAGGGAGAATTTATGACGTCACCTAAACTTGGCTCGGATGTACTGAAGATGTTTTTTTCGGGAGAGCTGCATTAATTTCTCGTTGGAATCTTAACCTGATACCCCAAACTTAAGTCTGTGTATAGCCTGTACTGTGGTGTCAGTCAACACGGAGAACCCTGGCCTGGAAAAAAATGACATCCTTATTGGCCATTGAGATAAGTCTGGATATATCTCCAAGACCACACAGACTTTCAAGACTTAGCGCCATGTTAGCAGCTCCTTCAAGATTTCTCCTGCTAAGAGCCAGTCCCAGAACTTATGAGAGCCTGTCACAGGCCTAGGGAAATATGCTATTTGGAACACGGGTGCCCCTACCCTCTGACTCTGCTAAGAATCTAGGTTTCCATTTCTTCAAATATCAGAGGAGAGAGTTAGGGCTTATAACCTGCCTCTTCCTCATCCTATCACATTCTTGCCTGGAAACTGTGTCAAGCAGGATACATAGTTGTTTTCCAGGTGAGCTTAATGCCATGAAAGCAGAAATCTGCAGAGATAAGGAAAGATGTGGACATCCTAATGTTGATAAGGAGGAGTCTGAGAGACAGAGTCAACTTCTTCAAACCTACTTCTGAAGGTCTATGGGGCTTACATCTCTATGCTGAAGCAGCTCACCAAAGAGGAGGGAATGTGGGGCTCTGAACAGGAAGATTCCACAGGGGCCAGCTGGTTGGGGAAGTCACGTGACATTGGCTGTCTTTAAGGTGAGCCCTGCCTTTTCCTGGGGATTGCAAAGCCAGGGGTGCACTGAGATGGGAATGCTCTGCACTTCTCAGGGGAGAATGTTGGGAGCTAATGTGAATTCTTAAAAATTATATATTCACAAAGAGTGAATACCAAAAGGGACATGTAGGCTATTAGAAAGCAGACGGAGCTGGGAATGGATGGATGGGTTTGAGTATTTGTGTACGTGCAAGGACTTGCATCTTTGTCTCTGCACCTGGTTGTTCTACATAAGGAACATATTCTTGCCTGTGTGGGTCAATAAAATGATGGAAAAAGAGGGGGATGCGGGACAGGGAATAAGAGTCTAGTAAGTAACTGCAGTAATAATCACACACCTTTTAAACTTGTTACTACCTGTTTGCATCACTTCCATTTTACATCAGGAAGAGAAATTCCTCTCTCTTCCAAAAAGGTCTGAATTTCTACCTCTACTTACAATAAGTTACACATTTATTTATTTAAATAATTGTAAAACATTTAAAATTTTTTCCCTTTTTTTGTTTTTTTTTTTGTTTGTTTGTTATTTAAGGAGATTAAACTATAAGCAAACACACATACAAGCACATTTCATCATTCGATTCAGGTTTTGTTTTAACAAAGTCTTTCATGCTGGTACCCTGTTTTGTTCAATTTTTTTTTTCTGCATAAACTAAATTGGTATCTGAAAGGCTTCATAGAAAATAGAAACTTTCAACTTTTTTTTTTCCTACAAAGAAAAACAAATAGTATCCAAAATATTAAGCATGAATCGTTTGCCAATTTTTTTTTCTTAAATATTTTACAAACATAGGAAGGTGGTTCTCATAATGTTCGTAACAAAGAATTGCATTTCTGCTCTTAGCACTGACTACGTCAATGACATCTTTTGTCCTTGTTCCCAAGAGGGTCAGTTTGTGTAGCTACCATCAGAGCTACATGACAAACAGGAGACCAGGTTAAGAGGTGGCTCCTGGCAAAGCCAGATCAGTCCATCATGTTCACCTGGGGGCGCAACTCTCCCCAGAGAGCTCCTAGCACTTTCTTTGTTATCAGTCCATCAGAGTAAATAGTTTTGTGCTATAAGAAAGCTGTTCTTCCTCTTCTTTACATCGGGGGCACGACAAGTCCAGTCATGGCTGCAAAGAAAGAGTAGACACAAGCATGAGGCTTAGAGACTCTTTACATTAAAGTCTAGAACCCAGAGAGAGGGGTAGGGGATGGGATGGACAGTCTGGAACAATCCAGAGTGATGGTACCTTCAGCTGATATGGGAACCCACTGTCCTCAGGTCCCAGGAGGTGCAGCGGTAAAGAACCTGCCTGCCAATACAGGAGATGCAAGGGACTCAGTTCGATCCCTGGGTCAAGAAGAGCCCCTGCAGAAGTAAATGGCAACCCACTCCAGTATTCTTGCCTGGTGGGCTGTGGTCCAAGAGGTCACAAAGAGTCAGGGACACAATGGAAGTGCCTGAGCACTGCATTGGTCTAGCAGACAACCAGGGAGAGGCACTGAAGCCTTAATCACTGGACATAACACAAAGCTTCCTGCCTTACTGAATCACTGAACATAACACAAAGCTTGCTGAAATTTTGCTTCAAAGGCCAAGAATCATGTTGTATTTTATATTAATGGGTTGTATAATTGACATATAAACAGGTACTAAATTGTAATATGGATATATGTATAAGATAGTTTTCATTATTAGACTAAAATAATTTCTAGATTATACAGTTTCAAATCACTTAGCTGGAAGAGGAAAATAAATTCCAGGTGCCAAGCCTATTGAGTTACTTACAAGGCATCATTTATAACAAATCAGACTTTCTACCCATCCTGGGTTTCTATCCATGCTAGCTGAGATTTGATGAGTTTTCTAACTGGTTCATCTTCCTTTGGGATGCACAACTATCTGGGCTTCCCTCATAGCTCAGTTGGTAAAGAATCTGCCTGAATCTCCTGCCCCAATGCAGGAGACCCTGGTTCTATTCCTGGGTTGGGAAGATCTGCTGGAGAAGGGAAAGGCTACCCACTCCAGTATTCTGGCCTGGAGAATTCCATGGACTATACAGTCCATGGGGTCTCAAAGAGTTGGACACAACTGAGTGACTTTCACTTTCACTATCTGTGATGCCCATTCACTAAGGGATGCTGATTCACTGGAACAGAAGGGCTAACTTAATTTAGCCCTAATTTAAGAGTCACCCCAATCTCTACTCTTCACCCCCAATCCAAGTGCAGTGTCCAGTGCCCTAGTCCATCCATCCATCCTAGTCCCTAGTTCAGTATCCATCTGGTCAAGTGGAAAATGCCTGTCTGGACGGTATCAGGTTCAAAGTGTCCCCTTGATATGAGAAATAAAGCAGCGTCAGCACAATGTAGAAAAATCACACACCAAAATGCATCCCTCTGGCCTTGGCTTTCGGGGGTGAACCCACTGAACTTGCACATTCTTGGAACCTGGCAGAGTGGTTTCCTTGTGTCCAAATGTCACACTGTATCTAGAGTTTGATCCTTTGGGTTTTATTGTCAAAGCCTCATCTAGAGGGCTTATCAAACATCACAGAAGCGTTTGGCCGAATGGTGTTCACTAGGCTTATAAGCAAATAGCCAAAATTCTTCCTGCTTCTTCTAACATCTCTCTCCACCCACTTCCTTCCTTCTTCCTTCTTTCCTACCCCTCCCTTCCTCGCTCCTCCTCCCTCTCGCTCTACCCCTTCTCTCTATGCCAGCTCGTCTTCTCAGGCAAGATTGTCAGCCGCCTATTTCCCTCCCCATATAGCCTTTATTGAATGTTTGTGAGATCCGGATTAAGGTCTTACACAGCTAGCAAAGCCTTAATTATTTTTGCCTGTATTACTATATATTGAATCGATGTAACTTTTCAATAAAGGCAGTTCAATTCTGGACACTCCCCGATGATTTGGAGATATAGGAACTCTGGTAATTATCCCAGAGTGTAGGAGGGTTTTTTTTTTTTTTTTTCTCCTGGAGGGAGCTGGAAAATGAATCTGGCACATAGTGCATAATATTATCTTGACAATCTATACTCATCAACTGTGAATGCCTGATAAATGAGATGGAAGGTGGGGGAAATGAATAGGGCACACTGAGCTCCCTGGCAGTAGGTCTGGGGCTCACGTTTTCAACTTTAACTTGTCTATTACACTTCAGCCTCATCAGCCCCTTCCTTTTCCTGCATCCTTGAGAGAGTTATCTAAAGGGCTTATTAAAAGGGCAGAGCCTCTCTGAGAACAAGATCCACTGCACGTCTGGAGAAAAACATATTTCATGGATTTTGCTTCTTTCTGGTGTCATGGTGGGCACTTGGGTGGGCGAGACTCTGCTCCGTGGTGACCCTGACTTCTTGCTTGTAGAAACCATTGCCAGTGTGTACATGCCCATCACACTGCTATATTTTAAATGGATAACCAACCAATAAAGGCCTACTGTATAGCACAGAGAACTCTGCTCAATGTCATGTGGCAGCGTGGATGGGAGGGGAGTTTGCGGGGAAACGGACACCTGTATATGTATGGCCGAGGCCCTTTGATGTTCACCTGAAAGTATCACAACATTGTTAATCGGCTACACCCCAGTGCAAAATAAAAAGTTTTTTTAAAAAAGCAACTGTCGCCAACAGACAGAAAGCAAAAGTTAATTGGGAGAATGTGTAACTGCAGTTGTCCAATTTCTTTTCACCTTTGACATTTTATGGGAATTGTAACAGTTACTCTTTGGTTCAGGTAGAAAGTAGGTATGGATGAATGCTGAAGAGAGGAACTACTATAATATTTCTGTCCCCAGAAAGACTAAGGGCTGCCAGAACTCAGGCTCTAGGGTAAAAATGTCTGAGTTCAAGTTCTTCAGTCACTGGTTCTGTGGTCCTGGGTGAGCTCCTTAACTAGACATGGTGATAACTGTATGACCTTTGCCTTTGGCTCACAGGATGCTGGAACAAGATAATTCATGTAAAGTGCTCGGTCCAGCATCTTACATGTGGGGTCCAGGCATGGTCCACGAGTCTTGGAGAGTGTTGGCTGTGCAGTCTTCCTGCGGGCAACCGAAACCACCTCACCTTACAGCAGGAGAAGAGAAGAACCTCCCTCTCAGCCTGTGATTTTCAGGCTCCACCTCAGACCACCTTTTCACTCTCCCACTGTCTGTCCCTACAGAGATGGAGCATCCTGCCATTCAGCCGCTGCCACCCCAGGATCCCTTCATTCAGTGGCTGTGGGCAGCACATTCAAGGTCAGCTTGGCTCTCTCTGTCTCTGCAACAACGGGGCACCTGGTGTTGCTGGACCTTAAACTGCTGGTCACCTGGTCCAAATGAGGAAAAACTGGAGTGAAGCCTTCTGGAAGGCATCCTTTGTCAGCCCCAGCCTCTCTCTGCTGGGCACGTCCTTCGCTTTTCCTAGTTCTTCACACATGTAACTTCTCAACAACCTTGAGAGAGAGCAATCAGTTCTCCTGTTTAACAGTCTAGGAACCCCAGGTTCTTGGATGACAGTAACTAGTATGGATGCTCCAGCATGTGGGAGGCTGAGCTCCAATTCCAGCAACATCTGATGAAATCAAGTTCATATACAAGGACATACAGTGTAGAACAAGGAAATCTGATTAATGTCATGTTCCATTGTGCCAGCGTTCTTCCCACCATGGGTAGTCTTTGAGGTTCTCCAAAGAATTCTCTCTTATTTCTGCATACACAACTTTATATTTTCATAGTTCTTTCTAAGTTTTTTAGTCTCCAATTCCTAATTTAAGTGTCCTTTTTATTCTGTTCTCCTTCTCCGGCCCCTCCCCATCCTCCTCCTCCATCTTAAGGTTCAAATCACCAAGGGAATTTGGAGGGAGTTTTAAGACTCCAACCTGGAGGAGGGAAGGGCAACCCACTCCAGTGTTCTTGCCTGGAGAACCCCATGGATAGAGAAGCCTTGTGGGCTATGGTCCATAGGGTCACACAACTCCATTCTGACCAGTGGACCACAGAGGGCCTTGGGCATGCAGCCACCAGCACAGTGGGGATTCTAGGCCATGGCAGCCAGTGAAAAATTGGTCCTGGCCTCTGAGGGCCAAGAGCCAGGTAGGACTCCTAGGTGGGCCACCCTGGATACCAAAGACCCAAGAAATCTGAGTCAACTAGCTCTGCTCCTCCACTCAGTCCCTGCGAGAGAGAGGGGTGGCAGGTGGCAGTCAAGTTATACTTTTCTTCCTCCAAGTGAAGCTGAAAATATTGGCAAGAGTTGGCTGGAGGGAGAGAAAACCCGTACCCTCCCTTTCTTCCTCTGACACTTGCACTCACCCTTAGTCCTTCTTGGGCCTCTCACTCTACGTTTCCCTGATGAGCCCTGTGTGGCCCCCACCAGACTTAAGGGACATGACTAAAACCATAAGACTTGGAAAGGGGAGACATCACTGCTGAAGAGGTGGTGGGGAAGGGGAAGATGTGGCAAAAATTCAGCAATTATTATACTTAAAATGAATAACCAACAGGGACCTATTATACAGCACAGGGAACTCTGCTCAGTGTTATGTGGCAGCCTGGATGGGAGCGAACTTTGGAGGGAGAATGGATATGTGTATATGTATGGCTGAGTTCCTTCACTGTTCACCTAAAACTAATTGTTGATCAGCTATGTTGTTGTTTAGTTGCTAAGTCCCATCTGACTCTTTGCGACCCCATGGACTGTAGTCCACCAGGCTTCCCTGTCCATGTGATTTCCCAGGCAAGAATACTGGAATGGGTTGCTATGCCCCACTTCAGGGGATCTTCCCGACCCAGGGATTGAACCTACATCTCTTGCATTGGCAGGCAGATTCTTTACCACTGAGTCATCCCCTATACTCCGATACAAAATATATACTTATATCTTATATACTGCCATATATAAGATAGATAGCCAGTGGGAATTTGCTGTATGACTCAGGGAACTCAAACTGGAGCTCTGTGACAACTTAGAGGGGTGGGTAGGAAGGGACATATGTATAGCTATGGCTGATTCATGTTCATGTATGGCAGAAACCAACATAATATTGTAAAGCAATTATCCTTCTATTAAAAATAAATGAATTTTTTAAAACCCAGCAACTGTTCTCCTATTCCAGTCTGGAGGTAAGGCCATCATGGGGAAAGTTCTGGACATGTCCCATCATGCTAGGCTAGAAACCACCGGCCCTTGATGAGAGACAAGGAAGTGGAGATATTTAGCTACAGGCTCAGCCTGCTTCTCACTGAATCTGACATCTGGATGAAAAGCAAAATATATACATGTATTTTTCCCCTTCAAATATACAGATGTTTCCAACTATTCCCATGCTGGGTGGCATGTAGACCCAGCTGCTTTGTCTCATTAGAAGCAAAAGAATTTTCAGGGGCTCTTCTGAGGGCTGGGTTTTCAAATCTTATTTCACAGTTTGTCTGTCAAGTCACTTGACTTCGAGGAGGCACCATCACTCTAATGGTAGAAATGTGGCAGGAACATGCCATACCTCACAGAACTGTGCTCAGCCCAGCTAGCGAAGACACCCTCACAAGTATCCCCCCAACACACAAGGCTCAGGATTCCCCGTGCAATCGTAAAGCCACCAGGCAGAAGCAGTTCCAAGGTCAACACAGTCCATCGAGGCTGTGCTGACCTCAGAGGCTCTGATCCACAAGGGGTTACCCAAACTTCTGCCCTCTTTGGTTTTATCCAACACCGCCTGTCGTGAATGTTTGCATGTCAAGACACAAGGAGCAGCCTAAAAATAATGTGGGGCGTCAGGCTCCCCCAGCGCTCAGCAGTTTCCAATTTTCTCTCGAGCCATCAGCTGCTCCCATTCACAATGAGGTGATTAGATTCTCATGTGCTCATCATATGCGTGCTACATCATGTCACGTTATATTTTAGGACATCACTGAAGAACAGGTCTGATGGGTGATACTAATGCTTGTTCTTAGACACAGTGTATCTTTCTTCCTTTCTTCTCCACCCCACCCTGATTGGGCACCTGCTATCAGTTTCACCAGCATGAAAACCAGAATTCTCAGAATGTGCTGGTTGCTTCTGATAGGTCTTGTCCATTGGTGCCACGGCACTGGGAATGCTGTGTGGGTGGCAAGCCGGTTCATGTGGCACCTGCTGTGGTGGTCAGGTACCTTAAGGGAAATAGTGACACGGTCTCGTCGAAAGCGAGGTCTGGAGGGCTCCCCTGGCAGCTCGTTGGTAAAGAATGCGCCTGCCAATGCAGCAGATGCAGGTTTGATCCCTGATCCGGGAAGAACCCATGTACTGTGGCGGAACTAAGCCCATGCACCACAACTGCTGAGCCTGTGCTCCAGAAACGGGGAGCCGCAACTACTGAAGCCCGGCGCTCTCGAGCTTGTGCTCAGCAACAAGAAAAGCCCTCGTACCACAGCTAGAGAACAGCCCTCACTTGCTGCAACTAGAGAAGAGTTTGCACAGCAATGACGACCTAGCAGAGCTTTAAAAAAAAAAAAAAAAAAAGGCAACATCTGGAGAGTCCAGACACTCCTGGAGGGTCCACATGGCTCTGTTCTTAGTTGCTCAGTCATGTCTGACTCTTTGCAACCCTGTGGACTATAGCCCACTAAGCTTCTCTGTCCCTGGGGATTTTCCAGGCAAGAATACTGGAGTGGGTCGCCATGCCCTCCTCCAGGGGATCTTCCCAACCCAGGGATTGAACCCAGGTCTCCCCCACTGCAGGTGGATTCTTTACCGTCTAAGCCACCACCCTACCATAGTTAATTCTGTGTCCTTGCAGAGTCGTCTGACTCCTCTATTATTCCCCCCATCTTGCCCTAGGATAGAGAACTAGCCCAGTTCTACAAGCCAGGCTGGTCCCACGATGAAAACACCAAAGCATCTCCTTGTAGGGAAATGGCTAGAGACACAGAAGGATGCAAGGCTGTTTGCTCTCACTTTGCAGACTCTGTGGCACATGGACCACGCTGACTCCCAAGGTGCTACAGCATGCTTACCTCTGAATCCATTTCCGTTGCCACTGGAGCAGGCAGGCGAAGGGGAGCCTTGGGGCCTGATGACAGGGGCAAAGGCACTCTTCTGTTTGACAGCAGGAAAAACTGAAGAGGAAAACGGGAGGATGGAGGATGTGCTGGAAGATCCAACAGTGGGACTTGATGACATGACTGGAAAGCAAAGGACAGTCCTTCTTTAGAAAGAGGAAGATCTAGGAGTTTCGTTCTTTCTTCAGTACACACAAAGAGTACATACTGATTGCAAAATTACGCGTTTGTTCTAGGCATTGTTCCAGATTCCAGGGATTTGAGGATAAGTTGAATGTGACAATGACCCTGCCCTGTCCCTTGGAAGGAATAGACAAATGAAACAATGAGTAGGGTCATCATCCTATTGGAGGAGCAAACATGATGCTAAGGAGATACATCTGGGCCGGGTGCTTTTCTGCCTGGAAGAGTCAGGAAGGCATCAGCAGGAGGTCATATTTGATAGGTCTTAATCCACAAGTACTGGGTTGGCCAAAACGTTTGTTCGGATTTCTCTGAAAGGTATTGTAGAAAAACCCAAACAAACTTTTTGGCCAACCCAATAGAAGCTCAACACAAGAAGGTTAAGACCAACCTCTGAAAAATGATCAAGTCTACTAAAAAACAGAAACCTCTTTTTTTCTTTTTAATCCTAAAATGTAATCCTGCCTGGGAGCCACGTGCCTCCCTGGCAGTTCTCAGGGCACCAGAGATTTGCTCTGTAGGGTAGGCATCTTCTTGGAGCGTGCCATCTCTATGGGCCACTTCCTCATTAAATGTAAAAGTTTATTAACATTGAAGAGATTACCTCCCATCTCCCTCTACTTCCAGAGCTCCTGGGAAATAAAGCTGCAAGTCAGCCTCCTCTGATGTAATGTGTAGGAAAAAAACACACCAGTATTAACATTAAAATGACTTCAAGGAAGCCAAAAGCTAACTGTTGTGATTTCCAAGAAAAATAAAGGCAACTTACACAACAAAGTGCCCCACCTCTTAATGTCAGATACTCCACCAACTTACATCATACAAGAAGATAATTTTCTTCCAGGTTCAATTTGCTCGAAAAAGAGGTAAACTTGAGTTCACACATGTAAAATTGTTAGAGATAGCATTTTATAGTATATAGTCAAGTTTCAGGGACTCATTCTAGCATAGTGTCCAGAATTCTGAACTGTCCCAAGTCATATGACTTAGAATTACTGGAACATAATGGCAAAGGCCATAATAAAGGCTAAGAGTGCTGGCTTATACTTCATATCATCAGTAGTCCAGATAGTCCACAAGTAAATCTGAAACTGAGGACATGAATGTGAGTTAATGTTTCAAGTATAAGGTGAATTTTGGAGGTCCAGTGTTCTGATGGCCTTTGTAAGACTCCATCCTCATTTTTCCCCTCTCCCTATAAACATAGACATTCGGCTGTGTTCATACAATTGCATATGCAAAGCAATAATACGGCATGCCTCCCATGCAATGTCTTTTACAGCCGATCTACAAACCAAAGACTTAAAAAAAAAAAAGCTTTATCTAAAAACTGCTCATCCTGAAGTGGTTCTGATCTAAAGGGCAATGCAAAAGGAAGCACTGGAATACATCCCAGTCTTCAAAAGAAAAAAATTGGTGGAATTTGTAGCGCTAGTGGTAAAGAATCTGCCTGCCAATGCACAAAACATAAGAGACAGGGGTTCGATCCCTGGGTCAGAAAGATACCCTGGAGGAGGGCATGGTAACTCACTCCAGTATTCTTGGCTAGAGAACCCCATGGACAGAGGAGCCTAGTGGGGTCGCAGTCCACAGGGTGGCAAAGAGTCAGATACGACTGAAGCACCTTAGCATGCATGCACATGGGAGAGGATACAGGGTTAAGCCTGGAGAATGGATTTTATTCACGGGTCCAAGTCAGTCTCCTCTCTAGCCTTGGTTTTAGCATCAATGAAATGTGTGTGTGCGCACAGGGTGAGTGGCTGGGACCTCTCCTCTTTCTGTAAGGCACAGAATTAGAGGCCAAAGGACAGCTGATACGTGGAAACCCCTGATTCTGACCACCATCCAGTCTCTGCCATACCATGTGATCCATGTAGGTACCAAAATGGCACCTTGGTTTCTGGGTCTGCAATAGCAGAATCTCCCCTCATACAGCATGAGAGAGGAGGGTTTTTGTAACGTGAATTAGGCACACACACACACATGCATACATATACTTAATTCTCCTTATATTCAGCATATGAGTCATTTCTAGTAACAGATCCTAAAGCATGCTTATTAGCATGGCCACCTCTCAGTGGGAAAGGAGTCATCTCAGATAGACTTTATGTTTACCAAGCGACATAAAACTGCCGCAGAGCTGAATAAACACAGAGCTGCAAAGTACCCACTGAAAATATTTTAAACAAAATTTTTGCAAAATGTCAGATTATATACAAATTTAATACTTTTATAATAAAAATCCTAAAAGGAATTTTAATATGCATATGTTAGCAAACATAATTTCTATGTTTATTTTAAAAAATGCTGTAAGAGCCAGAAGTTTCATTAAAATTTTTTTAAAGAAGTCTTAATATCTTAACAGATATTAAAACTTATTATAGATCTACACCAATGAAATCAGTGTTATACCAGCATAGAAATAGGCAGACAAATCCTTGGAGAAAATAGAATCCAGAAATAGACCTGGATATATAGGAGAATTAAAACTTAATAAAGGTGACATTTCAAACTAGTGGGGAAATAAACATATAGGAACAATGCTTCCTCATATTAAACACAAAAATAAATCTAAATAGATTAAAGGGTTATTTTTAAAAACAAAATTATACAGGAGCTAGTAGAAAAATGAGGAAGTTATATAATTTAACTCATCCTTTCCACCCCAAAGCCTAAACAGAACATCATAAGATAGATTTGTCATGTGACAAAAAATTTCTATAACACATACAGAAAAGGCAAGTGACAAATTAGGAAAAATATTTTTCATAATTTATCTAGATATATTCAGATCCTCAGTAGCTAATAGGTTTTTATAAACTAATCAGAAAATATCCCAATAGAAAAATAGGCAAAGGACATGAAAAGAAATGTCACAGAAGGAAAAATGAAAATAACCAAAAGGCCTTTATAGACCTATAAATGGTCAGACCAATTAGTAATCAGATGCAAATTAAAACAGTAATGAGATGTTATTTTCCACTTGCCAAATTGACAAAGATTAAGAAAAAATTAAGAGGGCAGGGAAACAGATACCGTCCTTTTCTAAGGGGAGTGCTAACCTCTCTGGAGGAACTTTGGTAATATGTATCAAAGTATTTGAAAACGTCCATGTCTTTTAACCCAGTAATTTAATTTCCAGAAATTAATTCCAAGGAGGTAATCATAAATGTGCAAAAAAAAAAAATCCAAGGATATTTTTATAATCATGAAAAACTGGGAAATAAGTGAAATATCTAGCAATAGGATAAACTATATTAAATCCATAAAATGGAACACTATGCAAATGTTAAAACTAAGATTAGAGAAGAATATTTAATGGCATGGAAAGATATGCATCCTCAGATGAGTAAAGCAGAATACATAATAATATAGACCCACTTTTACTTTTTAAAAAAACATACAAAGCAAAAGTGTAATAGGATGTGATAGGCATCCTTTTTTCTGGCTGCACCACGTGGCTTGTTGCATCTTAGTTCCATGGTCAGGGACTGAACCTGGGCCCTCCTCAGTGAGCGACTGGAGTCCTAACCACTGGACTGCCAGGGAATTCCCACATCCAAATTTTTAATGACATTATCTAACGGACAGGATTGTGAAAATTCTTGAATTTCTTCCTTTTACTCATCCATATTTTTAAAATTTTCTATAATGAATGTGTATTATGTTTAATGTAGCAGAAAACAGTAAAAGCTGTTAAAAGAAACAAATGGGAAAATCTCTTACTTCTTTGGGAAAAAATAATACAATCCTTAGCAATAGACATAATAGCTTTCCTGACATTAACATTTCTCTTCAATCTAAGGCTTAACTGCCTGTAAACAAGGTTACCTGTTAACCTTTCTGCTACAAAAAAAGCAAAGCACCAATAAATTTACAAATTCCAGGGAAAACCTCGTTGATTGTAGTTAACTTTGCAATGTAAACATCACTCCTAATATCTGTTTTCCATTCTTAGAACACAGGTCTATATCACTGATAAATTTTATGGAGCCTAGCTTCATATCTGTGACTTTGAGAATTTTGTCATTTTTCTTCTACTCTCTTTTTCATTGATCTTATGGCAGAAGCCCATTAGCTGTGCATCAGAGCAGATGCTGCAATTTTCAGAATATATCTATCCATGACTGCAAGGCTTACTTTGAAAGCTACCACTGGTTACCTCTGCAAAGAAATAAAGTATGTCATTTTGTTTTCTTTTTTATCTAGAAATGCTTTTCAAAGCATCCATAATGAGGTTACAATTGTCATTTTGCTCAGTTGCCAAGTCATATTCAACTTCTTGTCATATGATTTCTCCCCCCTTTCTGAAAAAAAAGACAATAGAAACACACCAAAGTATTAACAAGGTGTTTTTGTTGTTTGTTTGTTTTGTTTTAATGGTAGGAGTAATGCTTTCTTTTAAGAGCTATTGTCAGGACTTCCCTGGTGGTCAAGTGGTTAAGAATGCACTAGCCAATGCTTGGGATACAGGTTGGACCCCTGATCCAGGAGCTATGATCCCACATGCCTTGGAGCAGCTAAGCCCCGTGAGCCACCATTCCTAAAGCCTGCACTCTAGAGCCCGTGGTCCACAGCAAGAGAAGTCACTGCAATGAGAAGCCTGTGCACCACAGCTGAAGAGTAGCCCCTGCTCATCCCAACTAGAGAAAGCCCAGGCAGTAACACAGACCCAATGCAGCAAAATAAATGAATAAGTGTTTTTAAATAATAATAAAGTAAAAGCTATCATCATCTGTGTTCTCAATGTTCTACATAATCATTTAATACTCCACAATAGAAAAAATGTCTTGATATTTATTTTTGAAAATATGAAAATCCTGAGGCCTGGGGCATAGTCCAAGACTATGTATGTAAGTGAAGCAAGAGTCCCTGCGGAGCTCAAACTGGGTGCTTTGTGATGACCTAGAGGGGTGGGATGGGGTGAGACTTGGGAAGGAGGTTCAGGAGGGAGGGGACATTTATATACTGATGGCTGATTCATGTTGATGTATGGCAGACACCAACACAATACTGTAAAGCAATTATCCTCCAATTAAAAATAAATAAATTTTAAAAGAAAGAATCCCTGCGGACAGGTTGGATTCTGTCTGTATGGATCCTGTTTCAAACTTGGCACTGCTTGGTAACTATTTAACTTTGGAAGAAGTGGTTCCCTTGGGAATTACAAGCTTGCTGAGTAGAACATCTTTGGGGACACCACTATGTACCGTTTTAGGAAAGTTGATCACGCATACTTGAAAATTTCTCTGGACACCTCGCTCTGCAGATAGAGACCAAAGGAAAGGCCAGTGCTTCTGGCCCAGAAATCTCTTGTGAACATGGGGAGTTCAGGAAAAACCACTTTTCTGCTTCTTAGGATTGATTGGCTCACACGGTTCCAGCTGGAACTCACTGGGCACACATCCTTCTTCGCATCGAGCCATTGCATTTGTTGGCGTGAAGGGGTCTGTCAGCATTTCATTATTACCCCCTATTGTCAGGGGTTTAGAATTCAGCCATAAAAACTTGCACTGAGCTGGAACTTGGCGCACACCACTACCGCCAGGAAGTGAAGTTCATATGTGAAACTGAAAAAACATCTGTTTGGCCATTTTTGAAGTGGTGTGAGAGCAAAAGCAGTGAAGATGCAGGGTTTTGATACACTGCATTGGCCGCAAAAGCAAGCCAACGTGACCAAGAGGCTTGACGTTCTTTCTTTCTTAACATCTCTGGCAAGCGATTCCTCCATGGCATGCCCTGGCCACATCAGACTAGTTTAAAAAATAAAAGGAAAAATCACAGAAGGGTGTTTTCAGACACAAGGAACTGAACTGATGAAATGGTATCTCTTGAGCCTTTTATTTTCTTTTTTGTATTTCCCAGAGACTTTGAGACTTAGGTGGGTAGAAACACAGGTCATGTGCTATTGTAATGGACTCCCTGGGGTATTCGGTTTTTTCACAGAATGGAATTTTATTGTAATAGAATGCATTGTTTGGAATCCTATTCCAAGTCTGCAATTCCTTCAGACCTTCCCTCAAAAAAGGAAGGTGAAAGGGGTCTCACAGACCCAGTAGGAAATAAAAGAGGACCTTATCTAATGTGTTTCCCTCCCTCTGGGCAGGGAGCCTTCCTCTTTCTGTTTGTGGATGCTTTCTTGTTTTAATGGGTGATTTGAAGGCTTGGGGTGTTACTATTTTCTTGTAGCAGTGGGACTGAGTGATCAAGAAAGGACAGTGGACAAAGTCGTCACTGGCTGGCATGGGAAGGGTCCCTTCCTATTGAATGAATTATCTAGTAAGAAACATCATACCATCAACATCTGGTGGGCAATTTTATTCATCCATTCACTCTCTCTCTCTTTCTGTCCATCCACACCCCATCCACCCCTTCCTGTCTTACTTTCCTCTTTCTCCCTCCCTCATCACCACACTTAACCCTACATTGTTAATATTAACCTGTTGTGGGTTGTTTTTTTTTTGGCCATGCCATGTGCATGTGGGATCTTAGTCCCCTAACCAGGGATTGAACCCATGATCCCTGCATTGGGAGCACACAGTCTTAACCACTAGACCACCAGGAAAGTCCCTATATTAACTATTTTTGATCTATAAAAATGACAGTTTCACATAGTTCAACCTAACCTACACATTTTATTCATAAATTTATAACCATAATGAAATTACACATTTTGGGAAATCAAAGAGATAGTTTCCTATGGCTCAGCCCAATAGTATGCTATAAATACCTGAAATATCTTTAATATGATTGAATAATTTAAAAACATGATATTCTGGAACTGATGACACATGTTCTAGCCCCATTTTTTACTGTTTATTGGCCATGAGCCCTTGAGTAAGTCAGTTAATAACCCTTCATGTCTTAGAAGGGAAAATGATGATGATACTAGTAAAATAAATTATATTAATGAATATAATTATATAAATATGTTAATTATATACACATAGTAAATTATTATACCCATGTGTGCATCCTCAGCCACTTCAGCTGTGTCTGACTCCTTGCAACCCTATGGACTGTAGCCCACTAGGCTCCACTGTCCATGGGATTCTCCAGGTAAGAGTACTTGAGTGGGTTTCCATGTCCTCTGCCAGGGGATCTTCCCAACCCAGGGATCAAACCCATGTCTCTTGCATCTCCTGCATTGCAGGTGGATTCTTTACCACTAGCACCACTTGGGAAGCCCCTTTCATAAGGTTCTTGTGAAGATCTGACTGGAGTCGTGTGTGAGCATGCTTGTTGGACTGTAAGGTTGAATGTAACTGTAAATTACTTGTACTGTTGTGACCGTTATCATGGCACATTATTTACACAGTGGTTCTTCTGCCCTTGCATCCCTGGTAGGGTCTATTAAGATGTGGTCCCTTCTGCACATGGGGTCCGCTCTCCACATGGATGCATGGGAGAATCTCTCCAAGGTCTCAGCCACTGAAAAATCAAGTTTCTCCTGAGCTTTGACTACTACTATTACTACTAATGTGTGGATGTAGAATTTTATAACAAATGGTGTTTCTCTCTTTGCCTTACTATCTTGTAAGCCAGGGGTCCCTAATCCCCAGGACCAGTACTGGTCTATGGCCTGTTAGGAACTGGTCTATGGCCTGTTAGGAACTGGTCTATGGCCTGTTAGGAACTGGGCTGCACAGCAGGAGATGAGCAACAGCAAGGGAGCAAAGCTTCTCTGTATTTACAACCGCTCCCCATCGCTTGCCTTACCACCTGAGCTCTGCCTCCTGTCAGATCAGTGGCAGCATTAGACTCTCACAGGAGTGTGACCCTAACCCTAAAATCAAAGTGGAATATCCTGAGATGGCTGCAAGATAGAAATAAAGTGCATAATAAGTTTAATGTGGTTGGATCATCCCAAAACCATTCCCTGCCCCCCTAGTCCATGGAAAAATTGTCTTCCACGAAACTGGTCCTTCGTGCCAAAAAGGGTGGGGACCGCTGTTGTAAGCCTCTGAACCAAGTTAATGACTCCCTTGAACAGACCCAAAGGCATCCACACTAACACTTGGATTCATCTAATTTTCCTGTCCAGGTTTTTTTTCTTATAGTTTCCATTTTATACTTTCATATTGCTCTTATGACTATTAATATTCCCCCCATACATTTTTGGAACAAGAGAAGGTAAAAACAAGTAAGGAAATAAATGAAGCAAACAACCATTTGTTTTCCTCAGTCCCTCTGATCTAATTGACCTGGACCATCTAATAGGTCACTACGCAGAACGCATGTCTTTGTGAAATGGCCCTTTCCACTCCTTGTCCTCTGCCTGCCTTTCTGTCTGTGGAAAACTTTAGTCAAAGAATAAGTTTAATCAGAGAAATGTGGAAACAAAGGAAAATAGAGGACACTAAATAATAATAATGTAGTCACTGAGCAGAGTCAAGGACTTTCAGTTCTTTCTCAAGGGCCATAGATAATATTCTGAGTCCTACCCTGTGAGCTGTCTTATAGATACTGAAACACCAGGTGGAGAAGTCACTACACGATGATCAGACTGTACCCAGACATGAGCTGCCACAATTCTGAGAACTGGCCACAGAGAAATGGGAACAAATGGACCCTAGAACTAAAGATTAACTGTACCTGAAACAGTCAAGATGATACTGGTCAGACTACCAATGACCAATCTGAAGCTGACTTGTCAGAGCTGACTACTGTTTCTAGGGTTTAGTTCTGTCCCCCATCCTGCCCACCTTCTGTCTATAAAAGCTCTTGACCCAGTGCTTGTCAGTGGGAGGAGGGGTAGTGGAGTCAGCCTTTGGACAGACGTGTGCCACCCTCCCCCAACCCCACCTGGTTGCTGGCATCTGAAATAAAGCAAATTTTCCTTTCCACCAACTTGGCCTGTCTGTCGGCTTCTGAGCGGTGAGTAGCCAGACCCCCTCCCCACCACAGTCTTTCAGTAACATCTGCCATAACAAGAGTTTCGTTGTCCTGGAAGAACCAACCTCTGCTACCTCTGCGACTTGTTACTGTACCTTCACCACACAGAGCAGAGTGCTGAGTGTAATGAATCAAACAGATAATCCAGAAATACTTCCTGGGCGAGTGTCCCCAGGGAACCAGAGGCCCAAAAACTGAGAGCGGCGGCCTCCAGATCTGAGCACGTTATGTCCCGAGCTGCACTAGAATTCTCAGCAGAGAGAGCTGCACAGAGGGCTCTCAGCAGAGCCTTGCAATCAGGTGTGGCATTTTATGGACATGTCACTCAATCTTTAGACTCTACAGGACGGCTTATACTTTGCCCTGAAGTGGTCCCTTTCTGGGGTATGAAAAGCATCTTCTCTCAACCTCCTGGGACCATTTTACAAGGTCCCAGCTTGGCCCCCAGGGCCATGCAAATGAGTTTTAATAATTTCCTAGAACATCTTAGGCTTCCCAGGTGGCACTAGTGGTAAAGAACCTGTCTGCCAGTGCAGGAGATGTAAAAACCACAAGTTCAATCCCTGGGTCAGGAAGATCCCCTAGGGGGAGAGCATGGCAACCTACTCCAGTATTCTTGCCTGGAGAATCCCACAGACAGAGAAGCCTGGTGGGCTCCAGTCCATGGGGTCACCAAGAGTTGCACACGACTGAAGCAACTTAGCATGCACACGGAACATCTAGCTTGCAGTTAACCCACAGATTAAGATTAAGAACTTCTGCCCCCATATATTACACAGTCACCAGCAGTCAAGTTCCATCTCTCTGGAGGTACATAAGGGAGGTAAGAGCCATGTAGCAAAGCGAGAAGGGAGATGATGTGTTACACAGAAAAACTGAAGCTATCTGCTCTGTCCAGATTCTTGCCCTGCTGTATCCTAGCTGTGTGATCTTGGGTAAGTCAGTTAACTGCTGGGTACCTAAACTTCCTTGCTGATGACAAGAAGGTAATACTGACCTCAGAGAGTTCTTGTCGAGATTAAATAAAACACTATATCTGAAAGTACCTAATAAAGAGTATACAGAAGGACTTCCCTGGTGGTCCAGTGGCTAAGACTGCATGGCCCCAGTGGAGGGGGCCCAGGTTCAATGAGCCCTGGTCAGGGAACTGAAGATCTTGTGTGCCACAACTAAGACCTGGCACAGCCAAATAAACTTTTTAAAAGTATATAGCATGTTAACTGAAATGGAGTCTTAATTTCTCGTTCCCATCCACACAGATCACATCTACTGCTTCTCTGTAATAAGGGAATAAATAGTTTCACTCCTTTTCTTTCTCTTGAAAGGCTTTGAGTAAGTGGTGCTAGTGGTAAAGAACCCTCTGCCAATGCAGGAGATGCAGGTTTGATCCTTGGGTTGGGAAGCTCCTCTGGAAGAGAGCATGGAAACCCACTCCAGTATCCTTGCCTAGAGAATCCCACGGACAGAAGAGCCTGGTTGGCTACAGTCCATGGGATCACAAAGACTCAGATATGACTGAAATGACTTAGCAACATAGCACAGCACAAACCAATAAGCCCAAGTCCACTAAAGAAGAGGTACAAATGGTAGGAAGGATGTTTCATCAGCAAACGGGACCATACCTCCGTGAGTCTGAAATGTAGATATGCTACTCTCTCTCAAAAGGCTAGACAGTAAAACCCAGGGACAGAAAGGCAGGGAGAGCTGGCCTGAGGAACAAGGCACTTACTTCCATAAGGGGAGCCGGTGGGGGAGCCGTTGAGAAATCCCGGTGACCCTGGAACACCCAGGTTGGCCATGGGGACGTTGCTGTAGCCATTCATGCTGTTACTGGAGGTGCTGTAGTTAGACTGCTGGGGGGTGGAGCTGGAAGAATAGCCCCGTGGAGAGATGCTGCTCGTGTTGCGGATGTATCCTGGACAACAAAGAGAAGCCCAGATAAATGAGCCTGTATGCACAGGTGCACTCACACACACAGCAGAGACCAAATATGGTGGCGTAGGTGCACAAAGCTCCCAGTCTATAGAATTCCACCAGGCTGACTGCGGGCTGTAGGGGGAAGTCTGCAGTTTGTCTTCAGACTTTTCATACCTTCCTAACTCTTCCCCATTCTGCACAAAACCTTCCTCCTCTCTCCCATTTGCAGTCAACGTCTCCAACTCACACTGAGGAGTGGTTGACTAAGGGGCAGCGTGCAGTGACATCTCCCAAATCATATCTCACGTAACACTAAAGCCCTCTGAGATACTGATGGGTGTCACTGAGAAAAGCATTCTCTGGTCAAATGAAGCTTGGAAGATGGTGCATACTGTGGCCATTCATTGAAGATTCATATATGATGCTGAAGCTCCAATAATTTGGCCACCTGATGCGAAGAGCTGACTCACTGGAAAAGGCTCTGATGCTTGGAAAGATTGAAGGCAAAAGGAGATAGGGGCAGGAGAGATGAGATGGTTTAGATAGCATCACCGACTCAATGGACGTGAATCTGAGCAAACTCCAGGAGACAGTGAAGAACAGAGGAGTCTGTTGTGCTGCAGTCCATGGGGTTACAAAGATGGCTATGACTTAGCAACCGAGCAACAACAGAGAATAAATAAACTGGTTTAACTTTGCTAACCTAGTGTTTCCCAAATTTCACAGACCAGAGCATCTTTTCTGGGTGTGGTAAGGAAAAGGCATTCTAGTAACATCGCAAGGGCCACTAGCATTCTACTGATCACATCTATAGAAGTTTGAAGTTGTTACCATGCCCTGTTGGGTGAGGTGGGGAGTGTTCTCAAAATGCACTGACAAGTTCATCTGAGTGGGCTGTCCTTTGACCAAAGACTTGGAAGCATCAGCAATGGAATGCAAGGGAGAGCCAGTCCATAAGTGGAATTGCTTCTCCCCATATTTCTGAAACCCTAGCAGAGACATTACCTAATCTAGCCTGAACTAACTTAGGTTGGATAACTGTCTCTAGGGTACTAAAGAAATGACACAAATTTGGGGGGACAAAAGGTAATAATGTCCCACCCATATTTCTGTAAGAAGAACTTGCCCTAGGCATGAGAGTGAGGAATTCCCTTGTAATGGATGAATAAAATTAGAAATAAAATGATCCCAAGGTTAGGGATATCAGTAGAAACATTTATTCCTTTTAAAAAAATGACTTATGATAAGTGTAGCACCTTAATGAAATCAATCTCAGTGACAAAAATCTTTACACAATAGTTTTACATATGAAAGCACAGTTAGTTGTGTTGCTGTCTATACATATTTGTATGTATGTGCGTGTGCGTTCAGCCACTAAGTTGTGTCCGACTCTTTGCAACCCCATGGACTGAAGCTTCCAGGCTCTTTTGTCCATGGAATTTCCCAGGCAAAAATACTGGAGTGGGTTGCTATTTCCTCCTCCAGGAGATCTTTCCCAACACAGGGGTCGAACCTGCATCTCCTACATCTCCTACATTGGCAGGCGGATTCTTTACCACTGAGCCACCAGAGTTTCCCATATATTTGCATACATTTGTATATATTCATATAGGAGATAATATACAAACAGAGGCTACCAAACAAATACAAGCCATCCACCCTTGGTACTAGCAATTTGGGTGCAGGTAACAATAATGGCAATAACTCTGCTTTCCGTTATTCACTTTGATGATTACAATAGCAGAAGTGTACATTTTATTCAAATAATACCTGTACATCTGGCTGCAGTAAGCCTAAACTCTTCTAAATTCATAATGCTTCATCATATCCTTAAATATTTCCATTGAAGGATTCTACCTGGTACTTATAAAGCTGAAAATCTAACAATGCATCTAATGTTGAGATAATCCAATGACTGCATTGCTTACCTGGGCACTTTTTTTTTTTTTTTTTTTGAGTCGTGAGACAAGTAAAGTGTTTATTAGGAGGAAAACAAGTATGGATAGACACACAGGCGGGCTCAGAGAGAGAGTTGGACCCTCTCTGGTACTTTGAATCACTTTGATGGAGCATTTTTCCTGGGTTTCCTTCAGGCAATCATTTTGATTTGCCTGGTTGTGAGTAGGACACACTCTTTTCATGACATAAGAATCAAACGTTCACTTCTTTCAGCTCCAGCAGAGCCAATCTTTTAAATGCATAAGATGTTTGTATTTTGAGTCTGAGAAAGGCAGTACCTTGATTGTTTCCCTGTGTTGACTCTGAGATGCTGACCCCGAGCTGGCTGCCATATGAGTTGATGCCCATCATGCCGCTGTGAGCTGGGGAGCTGGAGAGAGCTGGGATCTGGCTGGGATTCCTGGGGACGCTGTAGAGGGCTTCAGCGATGTCCGCGGCTCGCTTCAGAATGATGTCCTACAAAATGGCAGGTGGAGGTGAGTGTTTGTATTGAGCAGTAGGAGTCAAACTATACTCAATATTTTGCAATAACCTGGAAGGAAAAATAATCTGAAAAAAGATATATATATGTGTGTGTATAACTGAATCACTTTTCTGTACACCTAAAACTAACACAACATTGTAAATCAACTGTGTGTGTTCAGTTGTGTCCAGTTCTTTCTGACCCCATGGACTACAGCCCCCCAGGCTCCTCTGTCAAGGGATTTCCCAGGCAAGAATACTGGAGTGGGTTGCCATACTCTCCTCCAGGGGATCTTCACCACCCAGGGATCGAACCCATGTCTCCTGTGTCTCCTGCACTGGCAGGTGGATTCTTTACCATTTGGGCTATCAAGTGAGGAATTGGGCTTAATCAACTATATAAACTGTGTGAAAAAAGTGAGTTACTCAGTTGGGTCCGACTCTTTACAACTCTTTGTGACCTGCCAGGCTCTTCTGTCCATGGAATTCTCCAGGCAAGAATACTGGAGTGGGTAGCCCTTCCCTTTTCCAGGGGATCTTCCCAGCCCAGGGATCAGTATACTTCAATTAAAAAAAAAAAAAAGAAAAGAATCAATCTCAAGAGAGTGTAGGATGTGAACTTCTAACCTGGTTATTGTGTGGTGTTCCATAGAGTGCCTCCACCAGATCTGCAGCTCTTTTCAATAGCATTTCCTGGAAAAAGAAAAGAAAGCTGGGTATCAGCAAAGGTAAAACCTCAACTGGCCAACACAAAGGAAAATTACCTATAAAAATCAAAAGTCCAGGCATCCCCCTAAAAAGTAAGTAACTAGCCATGATGTCTTCTATTCGCTTTGACAGGTAGAAAATAAATAATTACACATATAAACTCCTCTCTATATACATGTATCTGCATGAAATTCATCTCACTGAAAAGGCTCCATAAAGAGCTGGACTACCAAGACAAAAAGCAACCAGATTAAGGGTGGAGTCGGTTAACATTAGTAATGTCATGGGAGTTCCATTAAAAACGACTTTCAGACTGTTCCATTTAAAAAAATCTGGTACTCTAATTAACCAAATATTCTCAAATTGATTGATTGGCCTGAGTTGAACCGCTTGCCAAGGAGTTGTCCAGAGTCCTGAAATGATCTTGGCAATGCCTTCTGCAAAATTTTACTCTAATAAAGATGAATTCTTTCAATAATATTCCCCCCTGTTCACTTTAACCAGAGAGAATTAGTAATCAGTAATCCCTTTCCTCTCATTGTGTCTTTTCTACCTCCTGTTTTTAACAGCCTTTTAAATTGCTATTAACCTACTTTCCAGATATCATCTAATTTAATGGAGGGGCTGGGGATTTTTCTGAGAGGAAAATAAAGGTGCAATGGAGCAGCAATTGCAGTACTTGAATTTCACTCACTACAGAAAAGAGAAGATGGAATTTTGTAATGTTTGTGCTTAAAGGGCAAATGTAAACGCTGAAACTTCATAATTTCTCATTAATCAATACCTAATAAACAGATTGATTTTTAAATAAAGAAAGTGAAAATAATGGGCCAGATTTACAATAGAATTTTTGTGAGCAAGTTCATTTAAAAGGGATACATTTCATAGAAATTTATTAATATATGGGTGTTTTTCACTTCCATGAATATCTGTGTATGTACTGGGCCCTCAGTGAATACTTGATTGTGGGTTAACATGTCCCTGTAATTATGGGTTAATAAAATTAGATTTAAATAAAAATGAATGGGAACTTACACTTTCAGACAATTATTCAATTATTCATTTTTCATGAAGTTGGCAGTGTTTTATAAGTTGAATACTCACAGGTCCAAATTTTCAGATTTTGTATTTGCTCAGAGATTCATCATAACATATTTCATAGTTAGTAGATAACTTTATGAGCATCTTGTACCTCAAGCTCAGCCCAATTTCAAGGCCTAATTTAATTTTTATTATATTTTATTTAACCCAGTACATGCAAAATATTATCATTTCAACATGTAATTAATGAGACAGATTGTATTCTTTTTTTTTTCATACTAAGTCTTTTCAATCTGGTGTGTGTTTTATAGGACATCTCAATTTGGACTAGCCTCATCTTACAGGCCCAACAGCCCAGCAAGCTGGGAGTTACTGTATTGGATGTTGAACGTGTAGTTTCTCTTGTAAAAAACAGTATATAGTAATATTATAATATTTATAGAGCTATAAACATCCAGAAATTATATACTCCTTTATTTACTGATTCCCCCCAGCTTTTTTTGAGATATTATTGAAATACAACATGTGTAAGTTGATGCTATAAAGCATGATGATTTGAGCCACATGTATATTGTGAAATGATTACTACAATACTGTTAGTTACCACCTCCATCCCCTTCACAGTAATTACCTTTTTTGTTTTCATTTTGTGGTGATAATTGTTAAGACCTATTCAAGTATACAATATAGGACTATTAACTATAGTTACCATGCTGCACATTAGATCCCCAGAAATCACTCATTTAGAATTGGAAGTTTGTATGTCGGACAAGGGATGCCTAATTTAATTTTAAAGAGACCTAAGTCTCTAGGTTTATCTAAGTTTACTGAAATTTTACAAGAAGGTTTTCACATGTCATTTTCCAAAGTGTATTACCTTAGCTAATCTCTCAGGATCTCCAGGATGTCTTGGGATGACCTTCTGCAGTCTCTGAAAGCCATAGTCTATGGTGGGTTCATTTAATGCTGAAAAACAAAAGTCCTCTTCTTGAGGATGTAAACTGGCTATAGAGCAAGGTATCTGGTTAAGTCTTCTTAACCAGAATACAAAGGTTCTGATATTATCTTTCTAAGAATTGACACAGTGGTTTCAATCAGTTAAGGATTTTTGCTATTGACACTGGTTAATTCACATTTATAAGTTTAGAATTACTAGTAATTTAGTCATTAGAATGATGTCTCCAAATGTCAAGATTATTATAATTACTTTATCATTTCTGCCTTCAGTGCACACACATTCTTTGCTCACTCTCAACTACTCAGAAACATTACACAATCAATCATATCCCATCCCAGTTTCTTATGAAGACAATAAAGTGTTAATACCTTTCCATGACTTTCCTTTCTTCCCTCCTTGCCTTTTCCCCAATGTCTTCATCATCTAGTAATTCTTCCCCTAAATATCACTTTTTCTTAATTATGCTCTTAAATATTTATATTTATACACATATAAATCTGTGAGTTTACAAAACTCTGCTCTTATGCATAATATGATTCCAGAATTTTCAATTATATCTTGTTACACATACATTCACTTCATGTCAGGGTCCATGAGATACTGCAAGTTCTGTAAGAGCAGAACTCACACGTACTTTGCTCCTGTGTTCTCATTGTTAGAGACAGTGCCTGGCACACAGTTGGCACTTACTGCCAGCAATTGTGAAATGAGTGAGAGAGCGGATGAATGAAGGACGTATTTCAGCACTTCTACTACGCTGAGGAGTTTTGGGGGACTGATTCCTTTATCCTTTGTCTTTCTTCCTCTCTTTCTTTACTTTTTAAAAGTTTGGTTGCTTAAATTTTATGGTTTTAAAATTAATACAAGATCAAAGTAAAGGAAAAAGATACAAAGGATAAAATAATAATCACCTGCACTCCCATTAGGCAGCAGTAAACACAGGAGGGTGTATTTTCTTTTTAATCTTCCTTTTTGCATTTATGGTTTATGAATATTTGTTGCTATCACTTGAATTCTCAAAGCAGTACCTTTTATTTAAATAAATTATTAAAATTTTTAAATATAGAAGGAAAAATAAAATCATCCATAATCTCATCATTTTAGAGATGATCTGGGTTAACACTTTTGTATATATCCTCCAAGATTTAAACACACACACAAACTAAAAATTATTCAGAGACATACTATTCACACTGTTACATAACCTACTTTTTATTCATTTAACAATATATCAAACTTTTCCCCAGGTTATTAAATATTCTTTTATAACATTATTTTAAATTCCTGCATATTTTTTCCATGACATGGTCTGTAATTTATTTAAATGGCTCCTAATGTTTGGTATTTAACAGGGTCCTAATTTCTCACTGTTATAAAAATCAGAGCAATAATTATCCTTTGTGCATAACTTTGATTATTTCAATTGGAAAATTCCAAGAATTAGAATTACTAGACCAAAAATTATGATTCATATTTAAGGCCTTTTACACATACTGTCAAATCCCTCCTTAGAAGAATATATAAATTTATACTCCCTCCAGCAGGGCATGTGGTCATTTAAACTTATTTCTTTATTCATCAGTGAGGTTGAAGAGGTTTTTCTTATACTTGCTGAATATTTTGATTTCTTCTTTTATGAGCTGCTTATTAATACTTTCTGCACTCTTTTGAGAAATAGGCCTTTTTTAACTTGTAAAAACACTTTACATATTAATATTTTTAACATTCTATCACCATGTTGCAATAACATATCCAAATTTGTTCTTAGGTATTATAGGTAGAAAGACCATCCCAGCTCCAAGAGCTGGCAGATACACACACACATGGGTCAGGGGGTGTTTGCATATACATAGCTATATGAAATCTTTAGGTCTACCAGTAAAATGTGTATTGCTCACTATTTAGGTAGTAAGTGTTTTTTGCTATGTATTTCATCGTCTGTCGATTTTATTGTGAATATGATTACTCCCTCATCACATTTTCTATGAGTTTTGCTAGCGCCTAGAAAAACTTTGGTTTTTATGTGTCTGCACAGGCAGTGTGTGATGGGTAGTGTGTGGCAGTATATGGTATAGTCATTAAGAGAATCAGCTTTAGAGTCAAGTGGATCTTGGGTTTGAATCCAGCTCTACCATTAATTCCTGTGAGCTTCTGTTTAAAATCTAGCTCATGGGTTTGCTGTCAAAATTAAATGAAACAGTGTATATCATGTTCCCAGTACAGTTCTTTGCAATAAAAGATCTTAACCAATAGTAACCACTGACAGATGTATTTTTTTCCTGTTGTTTATTCTTAGGCTTGAACATTCAGAGCATCTACACTTCATGATCAGCTTGTTTTCTTTTAATAAGTATACTAATTCTATTTAGTTCTCTTAATCTCATCCTTGTATTGGCTGAAACTTCCCAAAAAGTATCTGAAAAAAGGATGATAGTAGATATTCTTGCTTTTTGCCCCCCTTTAAATGGGAATGACACACTTCCATACCAAATGTGATATTGGCTATTTGAGATAAATATTAGTTATCATTTTTAAAATTTATTTATAAATATTGTATATCATGGGCTTCCCTGGTGGCTCAGATGGTAAAGAATCTGCCTGCAATGCAGGAGAACTGGGTTCAGTCCCTGAGTTGGGAAGATCTCCTGGAGAAGGGAATGGCTACCCACTCCAGTATTCTTGCCTAGAGAATTCCATGGACAAGAGGAGCTTGACAAGCTATAGTCCATGAAGTTGAAAAGAGTTGGACACGACCAAGTGACTAACATTTTCACTTTAGTTATCATGCTTTGATAAGGGCTTTTATCAGAAATTCTTAGAATTTTAGAAAATTACAGTCATATGAAATCTTCTCTAGGCTCCTCCCTCCATGGATTCTCCAGGCAAGAATACTGGAGTGGGTTGCCATTTCCTTCTCCAGGGGGTCTTCCCGACCCAGGGATTGAACCCGGGTCTCCCGCATTGCAGGCAGACGCTTTAACCTTTGAGCCACCAGGGAAGCCCCCTTAGAATATATTTCTCAATATTTCACAATTAAATGGCAACTCATGGATGCAGTATATAAATTGCTTAGTATATTTCTGAAGGCAATTTGTTAATATTTTCTTACGATTGCTGGTGTGGGGATGAAATCAATTTCATCACTGAGAATGGCACCTGGCACATTCTGAGCCCTCAACAAGCATCTGTTACTGTTATTATTGCTGGGATTTGTGTGCCCATATTAATAACTGGGGTACTGTGCATGGCGTTGTTGGCTTCTGATTGATTTTTATTTCATACCCACTCTGAAAAATAAACTGAGAAGCTTTCTATATTTTATCCTATGTACTATAAAATTTATATAGCATGGGTAGTATCTCTTGACTAAAAGTTAGAAAGAACCCCAGTGAAATTGTTCTTTTCAAAGTCACCAATAACACCTTAGCCAAACCAAGAGGAATTTTTCCGTTCTTACCTTAAACTCAAGTTAGCATTTGACACCACTCTCCTGCTGGCAATGTGTCTACTCACTGACTTTCCTGAATGCACACTGCCCTGTTTCACCCCTACCACTCTAGTCAAGCCATCTCAGCCTGCCTTGAGGACTGCTCTTCCTCTGTCCATCTGATGCTTCTCGTGGCCAAGGCAACAAAAAATGCTGATGTTTCTTGTGGCCAAGGCAGTCTTCTGCTTGCCTATACCTCCTTCCTCAGCAACCTCATGAGTGCTCACATGGTTCCCATGTCAAGCTACATCCTGCCACAAATCTTTATCTGAAGTTCAGGTAACTTGCCCTAAACTCAGCCTTATTTTTCCAAGTATTGGCTGGAAATGTCCACATGAATGGCCCATAGACTCCTCCCATTCAAGATACGGCAGTCTCATACTACTGACACCACATAGCCATCAGCCATCAAAAAGTCATGCATTGCAGGCTTCCCTGGTGGCTCAGTGGTAAAGAATCCACCCGCCAATGCAAGAGGCCTAGGTTCAATCCCTCATCTGGGAAGACCCCACATGCTGCAGAACTACTAAGCCTGTGCACCACATCTACTGAGCCTGTGCTCTGGAGCCTGGGAGCGGCAACTACGGAGCCCCTGTGCCACGTCACTGAAGCCTGTATGCCCTAGAGCCCGTCCTCTGCAACAAGAGAAGCCACCGTGATGACAAGCCCAAGCACTACAACTAGAGAGCAGCCCCCACTCAACGTAACTAGAGAAAGGCCGTGCAGCAATGAAGACCCAGCACAGCCAAAAATAAATATAAGAAATAAAATTATTTTTAAAAAAGAAATCATGCATTTCATTAAGGTTTTAAATGTTTTAGCATATATTTTATTATAGTATTTGCTTAAAATTTCTAATCTCCTATTTATGACTCTCCCCACAGTAACCAACTTTGTTACACTTTCTGAACAGTCCTATTTCTAATTTTGTCTTCCTTTAGTTCCAAAGAGAATATCCTAAAATTTCTAGGTGATTGAGTATTAAATTGTTAATTATTTATTCTAATTAATTGCACTGGATTCAAAAAGGTGGTGTACAGAATATCTGCCTTTTGGAATTTATTAAGTTTTTTTGTGAATTCATATTAGTCTTGTCTGTGTTCCATGGGAAATGCTTTAAATGTATTATTTAATATATCTTTTTGATCATATTATTTAACATCTTTTCTACATAATTGCTGCTATAAATTTACCCTTCCACATGCTCCTTGTATGTCTAATAGGTTTTTAATGTATATATATTTTCTCTAGTGACTAGGAAGATGAACACTCTATTTTAATTTAGAATAGTACCTCTGACTTTCTCTGAAAATATTTTGCTTTGCCTAATTGCCTGAGTCTATGGAGCCCCTCCACATATACAAAATGTTGCTTACCTTTAATTCCTCCACCTCATTCTGTCTACCTTTACATTTTTGTTGATGGTTTATCCTCCTCAGCTAATATTCCTATTACTAGATTTTCTATGATCTGTCTCTTTTAGACATTAATTTCCATATTTCTGTTAAACCATGTCCTCATATTAACAATAATTCATATACTGTATGTTTAACCACTTTTTCTGCTAACCAGTGGTCCTGTGGGACCATAACATTTCCATTCTTGACTGAGCCAGTTCTCCAGCAGTCAGGTTATTTTAGTAGGAATAAGAATCGAATTCTGTCGGGGCCCTTGAAATAAGAGGATATCTTTCTGTCTTCCTCACACATTAGTGACACCTTCTCTGGACACAGAATTGTTGAGTATTCTCTTTGCATTCTAGATCAAGTTTTTGCTGTGTCACTTGTCCTCACCCTGAGGGGGGCACCTGGGAGGTTTTGTCAGGGTTCTCCCTGATTTCTTGGCTTGCCTCATCTGTTCCCATGTGCAGAATGTCATGGGAACCCTGCCTGCAAGCACAAGGACACAGAATCTTTGGCATTATGATGAGACCAGTTTAGCTTCACACACGAATACTAGGTCTCCCTTATTTTCTTGCTTTCTTGAAAATATCCTTCAATAAATTGTGGATGGGGGCCAACTAAACACTTGTACTCATGTTCCCAGGTGGCGCTAGTGGTAAGAACCTGCCTGCCAATGCAGGAGACAGGAGAGACACGGGTTGATCCCTGGGTCCAGAAGATACCCTGGAGGAGTGCATGGCAACCCACTCCAGTTTTATTGCCTGGAGAATCCCATGAACAGAGGAGCCTGGTGGGCTACAGTCCATAGAGTTGTAAAAGAGTCAGACACGACCGAAGCAACTGAGCACAGACATATGCACTCATATTACCATCTCACCCAGAAACACATGTAAGAATAGCTGTGGGTGTAATTGAATCATTCCGTAAACTGTTTTTTCCCTGCTTAACACTATAATGTCAGCAATTTCTGAAGACTTTTTCTTTAATAATAGGACTTTTAGTGGCTATAATATTCAACAATGAAAATTGTTATGATAGCTGTTAGAATGTACTGAAAGCTTACTATGTTACAGGCATTATGCTAATACCTTTTACATATATTCGCTCATTTAATCCTCATTACAACCCTATAACATGCATTTTATCCCTATTTTAAATGCAGCTCCAAGGTGGTGCTACTGGTAAAGAATCCACCTGCCAATACAGGAGACACAAGTTCGATCCCTGGGTTGGGAAGATCCCCTAGAGAAGGGAATGGCAACCCCCTCCAGTGTTCTTGCCTGGAGAATTCTGGTGAGCTACAGTCCATGGGGTCGCAAAGAGTCAGACATGACTGAGCAGCTAACAACAACAGCATGCTTATGCCACGTTGACCATAAAGTAAGGGAATAACCCATAAGATAGAGAATCTAGCCATCCCCAACCAAGGTCCCCACTGTCTCCATGACTGTCCTTGTCCCTTCCCTCCCATCTTCATTGTTACCAAATTCTCGCCCCCTCTCAGCAAAGCCCTAGGGTCTATCCTCAGCCTGCCACTAATATCCTTATTCCTAGGTCCTTCTTGCCGCTCACAGAGTAATCTGCTAAAGCTGGGCTCTAATTAGCATACAGAATGCTTTCTCTTTCATAGACGCTATTTCTGTATAACTTTATTTATTTTTGGCTGTGCTGGGTCTTCGTTGCTGCGTGGGCTTTTGTCTAGCTGTGGCGAGCAGGGGCCACTTTCCAGCTTCACTCAGGCTTCTCACTGTGGTGACTTCTCTTGTTTCAGAGCTCAGGCTGGCGGGCACGAGGGCTTCGGTAGTTGCGGCTCCCGGGCTCTAGAGCACAGGCTCAGTAGCTGTGGCACACAGGCTTAGTTGCCCCGAGGTGTGTGGGATCCTCCTGGACCAGGAATTGAACCTGCATCTCCTGCATTGGCAGGCAAGTTCTTTACCACTGAGCCACCAGGGAAGCCCTCTCTTTGGTAAATTTTATCACACAGTTGTACCCACTGTTGTCCCTGTTAGATGAAAACCACCAGGACACCAGGGTGATGTCTGGTTTATCTCATCTGCCCACTCATCCAGACTCCTCATCTCCATCAGAAACAGCAGGTGCTCCTGACCACATGGAATTAGCAATTCACATTTTAAGCTGATGAAGCAAAATAGACATACTCATCTCTTTCTCATGTTGAGTGTTTTCTGGAGGCCCCTGCCAGACTTCCTAGGCATATGCTGTGGATGGGTTCTGTGTGTATCCAAGATGAGAAAGATGGTGAAATACACTGTCGTGTATATCTATACGGACAGGGAATAATCACACAGATGTGTGCATGAGCACACACACAGCATGCCACTTTAGTGAATTTTGAAGTAAAAATCATGAAGCCCAAACTGTTTAGTCAACACCGAAGTGTAAGAAGAAAAATCAGTCAATCCCTCAAGAGTTCAGCCTCCAAAACCTCAGGGTTGGGAACCTCCCTGGTGGTCCAGTGGTTAAGACCATGCCTTCCAATGCAGGGGGTGTAGGTTCGATCCCTGATCAGGGAACTAAGATCCCACATGCCTCTGGGCCCAAAATCCAAAATATAAGACAGAAACAATATTGTAACAAATTCGATAAAGACTTTAAAAATGGTCCACATCTTAAAAAAAAAAATCAGGGTTGCATTGAAGTTTTTATTCTGGGTCCAAATTCACTTCCCACTGGCCCAGCTGCTTTGCATCCTATCACTTCGGCCTCACCTTGAGTCCCAGCTTTCCCCACTCCCCACCTCCCTGGGTGTTCTCTGACTTTTCAGTCCTGATGCGAGCCAAGTAAACCTCAATTAGCTAATGAGGTGCCCAAGACCAGCCCCAAGACTGTCTCTAAGGGACAACAGATCATTAACCGCCATCATCAGTGTGAATTTACAGCCTCTGCTACCACATGGAGTGCGGGGGTGGTGTGAAGTCCTGCCAACCTCTTGGCTGAGAGGGACACAGAGAAAAGCTGGCAAGGCAAAAACAGAGTAAATTAAAAATAGGCTTCGATCTATAGGCTCTATTTATCTATGTCTTTCTTTGGTAACATTAACATTAAGGTAAAAGGTCAAATCCCCACTGAAATATAATTTATATTTACCTTTTATTAAATAATTATGGCATGGCATGAAGTTAAATATTACAGAAGCTAATCAAGGGGGAATTCAATAGAGAAAACTCAGACATGAGAATTTCGTCTTTGCTATACATAGAATGTCTTAATCCTCCACTGGGAGTCATCCGGGTTTGCTTAAGGAGTTTAATAATACACATTTCAACTGCCACAGAATCTAAATCCCATTTGGATCAGCCTTGGAAAAACTTTCATCAATACCTTGAGATTTCATAATATTTCTCCTGAGAGCCTAGATCTTATGTGTCATTTCTCATTTTGATTGCGGGTATAATATATGAGGTTGCTTACATATCTTTGACCCAATGAATAGATATAAACCATAAACAATGTGTGAAGGGTTTATTTTTTAAAGTAAATAGTATTTAACTAAAAATATCTACTGGGAACCACTCATTTAAAAAAAAAAAACTGGCTGTTGCTCAATATTAATTTTCCCAAAGGGTTAGTGAGATGGATAAATTCTATATGATTGGTTTTTTTCCTTAAGAGGAGGCATGGAGAGCAGATAATGCTTACCCCAGTTTTTGCCTCTACTTAAGTTTCCCAGAAATAGAGGTTCTTTCCATGGCCAACATGGAAAGGGGACTCCTGGTTAGAATTCTGGTCTACCCTCAACAAAGGCAGCATTGACTTTGCAGGCAGGTGGTCATTTCTGCCTTTGACCAACAAAAGTACTGACCACCAAGAAGGCAATAGCAAGGGCTGATCAAGTTCCTTTGCAGAAATTTTTGAGAGGAGACAAGTAAAATGAGGGGGCAAGGAGATCTGAGTACTCTGTCAGGCTGCGACTCTGGGATGTTGATCTCGGTTGCAGCTTTCTTCATTAGTAAGTCTTCAGTTGGCACCTAGGATCATCATGGAGCCTACGGATGGCCAATAACAGGCTGACAAAAGTCTAAAAAGCCTGAGCCTAGTTGTCTGTCTGCATCTGTGTGTATCCATCTGCAGCAGAGGGTCTTCACTTTCATCACAGAGCCCACAGGCCCCTGAGGGGTCCAGGCCATAGAATTAAAGGATCCTTCCAGCCCTGACTCTAAATCTCAACCTTCTCCAAGAATTAAAGGAAGCAATAGAAAAAGAATCTTGCTCAGGAAACCTCAAATCTATGTAATGTGGTTGCCAGGCAAGTGCCAGATCAGAAAATGGACTTTGAGATGCAGGCACAAGAGAAAACCTGCTTGAGGAACATCCCTCCATGGATAACCAGCAAGGACCTGCTGGATACCACATGGAACTCTGTTCACTGTTACGTGGCAGCCTGGATGGGAGCGGGGTTTGGGAGAGAATGGATTCATGATTATGTATCACAATGTCCCTTTACTGTTCACCTGAAACTGTTACAACACTGTGAATCAGCTACACCCCAATACAAAATTAAAAGTTAAAAAAATAAAATAAAAAGAATACCTCTCCATATGGTGCTGATCTAAGACAGTTACTCTCCATTGACAGGACAGAAAGGCATAAAACCCTTGCTTGGGGAGGAATTTACAGGCCTGCAAACTAGCCCCAGCCTTCTAGCCCCCTTTAGGAAGTCTTTTCTGGTCTTCCCTCAGTGAATATGTCTTCAAAGTGCTTTGATCTTATGTATTAATTCCTGTGAGGCTTCCCAAGTGGCGCTAGTGGTAAAGAACCTGCCTGCCAGTGCAGGAGATGTAAGAGAATCAGGTTCAATCCCTGGGTCAGGAAGATCCTCTGGAGGAGGGCATGGCAATACTCCAGTACTCTTGCCTGGAGAATCCCATGGACAGAGGAGCCAGGTGGGCTACAGGCCATGGGGTCAAAAACAGTTGGACACAGCTGAAGCGATTACCCACGCATGCACATGTGTATTTATTTCTGTGAGGTCTGACTTGTTTGTGCTATGATTTTGGTTTCTCTCTCTTGCTCCCAATCCTCCCAATTTTCTACCTTACTCCTCAGGTGTCCAACATTCAAGGCTATCTGCTCCCAAGGTCAATTTTTTCATAGCATTTGATGGTGTGATAGAGAAAAAACTGTCCCTTGTCTGGGATCTGCCTTAATTCCTAACCTTGACCAACTCTACCACCTTCAAAGGCAGGTGGACTTTGGTTTATCTCTCTGCAAAAACAAAAAGTTGGATTAAATGTTTTCTCAGACCCCCTGTAAGTTCTTGCATTATGATTCTAAGACTATTACTTATTTGTTGCTGTTCTTCAGTCATTAAGTCATGTCTGACTCTTTGCGACCCCATAGCTGGTAGCCCACCAGGCTCCTCTGTCTTTGGGATTTCCCAGGCAGGAATACCTGAGTTGGTTGCCATTTGCTTCTCCAGGGCATCTTCCTGACCCAGGGATCAAACCCGACTCTCTTACATCTCTTGCACTGGCAGGCAGATTCTTTACCACTGAGCCACCTGGGAAGCCCATTATTTATTTATTTGGTGAAAGTGAAATTCTTCGAGAAATGGAGATGGGTGGAGTTGAAGCCATAGGCTGTTGAATTGTCTTTAACTTTTGCTACCCTGAAATCTCTCCCTATATCCATCTGTTTCAATGTAGCAAAGATTCAGTGTCACCAATTTTTCAAAAAAAGAACAAAGATAATATAGGAACACATTATTAAGAAGCAGTACCTGACTTTGTGGATATAGGAACAAGAACACTAAGTGAGAACCAGCAGTGCACAAGTGAAAGATTAGATGGAAGCCTCTGATATTTAATTTTAAATGAAATATTAATTTAATATTTAATTACGCTTTGGTTTCAAGAAAAACTGCAGCAGCAAGACAGATTGTTTGAAGAAGGGAGTAATATACATGGTTAAGGAGACAACTGTAAAAATTAAAGATAAATTTCAAGGGTAAATCTAAATGCCACCACGGAGCAGTTATGAATATGCTCTGCTCTCTGTAATATGTATTTAGAATATTATAGCTGAGAGCACCAGGCCATTAAGAGGCTGGGACGTCTCTAGCAAAACAACAGCCCCCTATTCTGGGGCTTCCAACGGAGACATCATTCCTCAGGCTCAGCCAAATGAGGGATCCAAATTTTATAGGCGATGGGGGTGGAGGCAACTTCAGTAAAACTGCAGGCTACCAGGGGGGCTATTCATCCAACCTGTTTCTAGTGCAAACAGGGAACAATTGTACTCAGGCCAGTTTTTGATATCTGAATTGGGTATTTTTAACTAAAAATCAGATTCATTTCTTAAATGAGATTTTTTTTTTTCAGGATAATGCTATAGGAAAAAAAGAAGAAGAAATGTGATGTGGGTGAGCTATTAACATCTGAATCCGGTGTGCACATCTGTGCAGTGTGGCTCAGTGGAACCCCATGCCCAGCCCCAGGGAGGGGACTGTGCAGGGTATGATTTGTGGGGCTGTGGAATAACCTAGGCTTTTTGTTTCTCCACCTAACTGCTTCCTGATCTTGTCTACTTTCTTGTTGATTAACACCTGCTCCCAAATAATGAACAGAGTAATCAAATACCTTTGTTTGTGCTGAAGTATTGGGTTGGCCAAAAAGTCCATTCAGGTTTTTCTATAAGCTATTTTTCCATGATATCTTATGGAAAAACCCAGAAGAACTTTTTGGCAAACCAATAAAAGGTAAGGATTTTTGGGGGGAAGAGGTGAGTTGATGTGAATTGTTTGGTTTCTATAGGTGTCTCCATAGCCAGGGTGCTTTGACAGCTTCCATATTCAACCACACACCTTGGGAAGCAGTTCTTTGGCTGGCACGTGAGCCAGCTGGGCCCAATCGGCTCTTCCTTGAAAACTCATTTCCCTTCAAACCACTTGCAGAGAGCACACATGCTCTCTGGCTGCCCTGGCCTTCTCTGTCACCTAAAAACCCTGATTTCTAATCCAGACCCAGATACGAAAGGCATGATACGGTGGGTCTTTCAAGAATTCACCTTCTACAGCAGAGAACACATGCAAAAAAGTCTGCTGTTGGTTAGTTGCTAAGTCATGTCCGACTCTTTGCAACCCCACGGACTGGAGCCCACCAGGCTCTTCTGTGCATGGGATTCTCCAGGCAAGAATACTGGAGTGGGTTGCCATTTCCTTCTCCAGGGGATCTTCCCAACCCAGGGATTGAACCCGTGTCTCCTGCGTTGACAGACAGATTCTTTACCACTGAGCCACCTGGGAAGCCAGCAAAAAAGTCCACCCTTGATCAAACAGCAGTGAGGAAGGAAGCCAAAGAGAACTCATCATAGAAATTATGTATCCCACAGCCAAACACTTACAATAGTAAATTTTGTTCATATCTGTGTATTTCTATACAAAATATACTTGCATATCTACATTTCATATTCCCAGTGAGATAAATATCTTCCAAGTTTTAGGTTAGAAAACTAAGGTGAGGGACTTCCCTGGTAGTTCAGTGGATAAGAATCCACCTGTCAATGCAGGGGACACGGGTTTGATCCCTGGTCCAGGAAGATTCCACACGCTACAGGAAACTAAAGCCCATGGGCCGCAACTACTACGCCTGTGCTGCTAGAGCCCATGCTCCACAAGAAGCCTGCACACCACAACTAGCAAAGACCCAGCGCAACCAAAAATAAACAAATAAACAATTTTTAAAAAGAAAACGAAGGCAAAGAATGGTTAGGGGATTTGTCATAAAATTCGGACTCAAATCCAGACCTCTAAACTCTCACTGATGGTCTTCCACTCCAGTGCTAAGTTCTCTCAAGTTTAATGACAAAGTGGAGTTCCATTCTCAAATGCCTTGCTACAGACCTCCTCTCCCTGCATCCTTAAGATGCAGTAACCATGGTTACCTGAAAAAACAAGTAACCGTGGTCTCCCCGGGTACCCCCTACCAGGATTATTTTTCTCCACTGCTAGTTTTCTGCAGCAAAGTCAGCCAGGGGAGTAGGGGACCTCTCCCTGCTCACAAGTCTTGGCTGGTACCACCTCTAGGTCTCAAAGCAGACAGAGGCAGTGGGACGTTTCCTGATGAGCTGGATGCTCGTGTAGAGCTCTTGACTCTGAAGCAGCAAGCTGCACTTCAATAAATCGTGGTGGTAGGAGGAAAATAGACCTTCCTACATGTGAGAAGAAAATGTGTTGTTTTTCAGAGCCCTGATGTTTATGCGGTACTTGGCAGCAACAACCATGGGGAGCTGATTACTGCATTTTGCCTAATTATACCAGGTAAGTCCCATCTAATAGGCTTGGGTTTATTGTGGTGGTGTGTCCTTGGATACGGAAACCATCAACAGTTGGACCATGATCCATAAGATGTGAGTGGTGGGATGAGGGCTGAGGGAGCGGAGGTTTGCTGGAAATTTCCTTCCCACCTCCTGCTTTTGGAGTCTCTTTCTAGAAAGTTCCACATACGAGTAAAAACTACTGGGTTTGTGGGGTAATGACTCGGTCTGAAAAGAACTGCCCTATGTTGTCAAATGCTTTACAAGCCAGGAAGTCACCGCAGCAGCCTGATGGGAGGACTCAGCATTCCCAAACTCATTTCTTTGTTTGAAATACAGATCCTCAGACCCTCCCGAAAGACTGGAGCGCACTATGCCTGGAACAGGGTCCAGCACGACTGGTGTGTGTGTGCGTGCATGCACACATGTGCTCAGTTGTGTCTGACTCATTGTGACCCCATGGACTGTAGCTCACCAGGCTCCTTTGTCCCTGGGGTTCTCCAGGCAAGGATACTGGAGCGGGTTGCCACTTCCTTCTCCAGGGAATCTTCCCGACTGAGCAATCAAATTCGACTCTCTTGCATCTCCAGAAACCATATTGTACATACAGTTTTAAGCTTTTTTTTTTTATATATATATCACCAATGTCTTTTATGTAATTAAATATCCATCCACAGCATTGCTTTTGGAGAAGGAAATGGCAACCCACTCCAGTACTCTTGCCTGGGAAACCCCATGGACAGAAGATACTGGTGGGCTACAGTCCACGGGGGTGCAAAGAACTGGACACGACTGAGCGACTGTGCGCCCACAGCATTTCTTTAGTATCTAAGATGTTTTTCAGTATAAGGATGTTTTGTTATTTGTGATTTTGTTATTTGTTATTTGTTATTTGTGATTGTTTACAGTTTTTCACTCCTATTAACAGTGCTTCAACAGTGCTTATTAACAGTGCTTCAGAATAAACAACCTTCAGGCAAACTCAATCTCCCACGTATATATTCCTAAAAGTAGAATTGTTGGGTTAAAGGGTACATACATTTTTTTTAAAACCTAGTACCATCAGGGTACTCTCCTGAGAGTGGAGAACTGTGTGTTAGAAACCCCCACTTTCTTCTAATTTTGTCAACGTAGGTATCTTCATTTGTTTTAAAAAAAATCTTTGCCACCTTGATAGGAAAAAAAAATGTTATCCTGTAGTTGCCTTAATTTGCTTTCATTTGATTATTAATGTGGTTGGGATTTTTACAAACATGTTTATTGTTTGATTATATTCCTTCCTGAATTAACTCCTGATGTTCCTTGCTAGCTTTTAGAGAGTTTTTCCCCCTTAATTTATAAGACCTCTAACATTCACTTGTTTATCCATAATGTAAAAAAAAATTGTGGCTGACAAAGAATAGGCATAAAATGAACTTTGCTCAACAAGTAAATGAATATTTTTATGTGCAGGATATTATGTCATATATAACAAATATGGTTTCAGTTTGTCCTTATCCTTTCTATTTAATAACTGAAACTGAGACATGCAAACATTTTCTTTTCATGTAATCACATATTTATGCTCAGTGGTTTTTGTCTTTGGGATCAAGCTTTTAGCAAGGCTCAAGTATAATAATCTTTTTAAATGCCTACATTTTAAAAAATTAGTTAATTAATGCCTACATTTAATTAAAATATTTAATTCAAGTATGCTTCATTTTGTGATATGAAATTAGATACATAACTTTTTAAAATGCTTAACTAGTTGGCCCCACAACATTTGTTAAAAATTCCATATTTTCCATGCTGACTTGCGATGTCTCCTCACCCATACAAATACTTCTGTATTTGTACTAGTTGTATGCATAAAAACTGTTTATCTTAAAGTGTTTTCTTCTGTTGCGTGACATTTCTATGTGTTCCTGCAAAACCCCATATTCTTCTAATTACCGAAACTTAACATAGGTTTTAAAGTCTGGTAGGGCAAAGCCCTCTCATTTTTCAAAATGAGGGGTCCTATTTTAGCACCTTTATTTTTGCAGGTGAACTTTTGTAAAGTTTTCCCCAAACATTTTGTTGGTCCTTTGATTGGCATTGTGTTAAATTTATTCATTAATCGACATCTTTACAATATTAAATCTTCCCACCTCTCCACCAGCTGGAAGTATTTTGTCCTTCCTCTGAACTCCCTCAGCACTTTATACCTTTTTAAAAAATCACTTTCTAAGCTATACCCACCCAATTTTTCAAACCTGAAACTTGAGTCACTCCCTCCCTTTCCTTCCCCAACCTTCACCCCATCCAATCAATCATCAAGTCCCGTCAATGCTACCTCCTAAATTTCATCCACTTCTGCCTGTCCCCACCACCGGCACTCCAGTCCAAGCTGCCATCATTTCTGGCTGGGGCCACCACACTGGCCTCAAACTGACCTCCCTGAATCCATCCTAGGTTCCAAACCATTCTCTCTGCTGCAGCTAAAAGGCTCTTTGAAAAGGCAAATCTGACCACGGCACTCCCAGCTTTAAACTATTCCAATAGCTCCCCATGGCACTTGGGATGCAGCAAAACAAGCAGGTTCAATCTCTCTTCCAGTCTGAACCCAACCTCTCTTTCACATTCTTTCTTCCCTGTTTCTAGTTACCGTCAAACACATCCCACATTCTTTCCTACCCCAGGGCCTTTGCACGTACTGTTTCCCATGTTTGAACTGTCCTTAACCTTCTCCATTGGCTTAAGATTCCTCTGATATATATCCCCAGCATCCTCTATCACTCATCACATTTGTAATTCCTTGTTCAAGTCAGCCTCCATGATGATAAAACTAATAGCATTAATAATACTAATAATATATACCTTTTCAATAATAAGCTATAGCTGCTCTCTATTTCAAACGCTTTCCATGCACAGGTGTTCTACACCTGGTTTGTACCATTTTATGAGAGCAGGTTGTTGAATTTTCAGGAATGCTGTGAGCCAGCTGATGTCATATTGGTAGTTTGAAATCAGCCCTGGTGATAGTACCTGCACCATGGAAATCAGCAAATACAACAAACCAACGTGGGGCATGTTCAGTTGATGCTTGCTTTAGGAATAAGTCAACCATGTCTCAGCACATAAGGAAAACAGAACTCTTTGCTGAAGTGCATGCATGTGAAGTCACTTCAGTCATGTCCTGCTCCTTGCTACCCTATGACATGCCACACTGCATTGCTAAACATAGGTCAGCAGGCAGGACAGCCAGAGACCTGAGTCCTTGTTCTGACTCCACCGTGAATTAGACAGGCAAGTCATTTCTCCCTGGGTCTTTGCTTTCTCATCTGCAACAGATGGAGTTTGATCCAATGTTCTTTGATGTCTTATTATCTTTAAAATTCTTAGATTTACAGGTAACATAAAATCTATTATCTTTACTACTGTGTGGGCTCCTTTCATTTTTTTTAAACCAAGCACTGTGTTTTCTGTGAATCATTTAGGCTCCTCTATTCTGTCTGGCAAGTTCCTTCTTTCCTTTTGAAATGTCACTCTATGGTCAGCTCCTCCAGAAAGCCTTCCTTCGTTTCCCAAAGTGAGCCACCCCTGCTCAGTGCTCCTATAGCCCCTTTTGCATTTATATCTCTTTTAGGACTCAGCATGATTATTATAATCTACAGGTGTCTCTCTCTCTCTATCTAGAACTGTAAGCTGCTAGAGGAATACTGATATTACTGACTTTGTGCCTTGAGCAATCATTTAGAGCTGATATTTGTATATTGAATATATAGATTACATGGTTACCTGGGTCCTATCTTCAGAACTTCAAATTTAATTAGTCTGGGATCCAGCCTGAGCATTGATGCATTAAAGTGCGACCAAGGATGACAACCTCTGCTTTTGAAGCAACTTTATACATTTACTCAGACACACACGTATGCACATGTAAACGTATATGCACACAACACCTGGCTCCAAACGTCTATAGCCCCACTGAGTATTGCTTGTTACTTCGGAAGAGAATTGAAGATTAATTGCAATGCAGTTTTTATTCCTCCTGCCTATCACCTTACAGGGCAGACCTGTCATCCATATTACAGTGGGTGCATTTGAGAAAGCAAAACTCTATGTGTGAAATGAAACCCATTCCTCACCTGACTCCAGGGACAGTCCAAGCTCCTGTTTCCTCCTACCCACTGACCACTCCATTTCTGTGTCCTTCACAGGCTCCTCCTTGTTTTCCTGAGCCCTACACTTAGCGCTTCTGATGCACCTGCCATCTTTTAGACCGCTTCCATCTTGTAGCTATACTCCCTTCCATGGCCTCTCATCCATCCCAGTGGCTTTAAATCCCACCTGGATGCTGACTACTCCCTTGTTTGGCATCCTCAAAGTTTTCCCATGCAAACCCCTTGTCCTACCTGCCTTTCCCACCTCATCTCCCACTGACTCCACTCTGGCCACACTGGCATTTTTGCTCTTCCCCAGTGATACCAGGCTTATCCATGCCTCTCAGACTGTCATCTTTTCTCTGTCTGGGACATTTGCCCCCAACCGATTGACTGCCAAGTGTTATTCTAGCTAACAATGATGAACCACACAGAAAACACAGCCCTGAGGAGGCCTAGGGACAGAGGAAATGTGAATGGACAGGACAGGAGGTCAAAGAGATAAGGGGGGTGGGGACAGATTTCCACACCCGCGATACATATCTTGGGATTCCCTGATGGCTCAAATGGTAAAAGAGTCTGCCTGCAATGTAGGAGACCTGGATTCGACCCCTGGGTCAGGAAGATCCCCTGGAGAAGGAAATGGCAACCCACTCCAGTATTCTTGCCTGAAAAATCCCATGGGCGGAGGAGCCTGGCAGGCTACAGTCCATGGGGTTGCAAAGAGTTAGACACGACTGAGAGACTTCACTTCACTTCAATACACATCTCTGCTCAATGTTCCTTTCTCAGAGAGACCCTCCCTCATTCTCTATCCCTTCATTATCACTGTCTGAAATTATATAATGTGTGTTCTCTGTTGACTGTCTCCGCCTATAGTATACAAGGTTTATTAAGATGGAGGGCTTTATCTTGCCCACTTTTATATCCCGGAGCCTAGAGCTGTGCTAGCCCATGGTAGGCATGTAATAAATGCTCATTTGAATGACTGACAAAGCTGTATCCCTTTGGGAGCTAGAATAGTAAATATTTTATTGCAAGTAACCCAACCAAGACATGCCTATCTCAAGAGGGAAAACTCAATGACAAAATGTTAAATATATACCTAAATCATCCTTTTTCCTTCTATTCCTAATTGATTGCTAATCAGACAATTTACGCTTAAATAATAATAGGAGGCTAAGTCCAAATGAGGAAGAAAACACTATAAAATAATATTATTAGAAATTTATAATAGGTCTGGTATATTTTCTTGATGATTTCTATACTTCTTTCCCTATACCTCTTTTTTTGTTGTTGTTCAGAGTAACAATATTCTGACTTCCCTGGTGGCTCAGTGGTAAAGAATCTGTCTGCCAATGCACAAAATACAGGTTCAATCCCAGGGTCAGGAAGATGCCCTGGAGGAGGAAATGGCAATCCACTCCAGTATTCTTTGCCTGGAGAATCCCATAGACAGAGGAGCCTGACGGGCTACAGTCGATGGGGTCGCAAAACAGTCAGACACAACTTAGGGACCAAACAATAATATTCTAGTGGGTCTCTGTGCCTTCAGCTGTTCCCCAACTAAATCAGGTTTCCTTTCCTGCTATGCCTAGCTAAGTTCTAGTCTAAGTTCCATCTCATGGATCCCCACAGCTGTTGAACCAGCTTTTTCTTTCCTCCAGACATCAACTCACCTCATCCTCTGTGTCTTTGCACTTAAGACTCCCATAGGAGGAACATGCTTCCTTTTTCTCTTTGCCTATCCAAATCCTCCCATCCTTAAAAACGGTCTTCAGTATCATCTCCTCCTGGAACCCCATCCCTCTACTCTAGTTCATAGTCAGCTCCCTTTTTGTGAAATTCATATTCCATTCTTTGGAAATACTAAACAATTTGAACACTCTTAATTCGCCAGCTGCTCTGTTGCCTTCTCCAATAGTTTCTAAATTTCCAAATAGGGACCATGTCTTCTATGTTATTGTACCTTCCACCTGGAAAAAAGTAGTAGATACAATGTAGGCGTTCAATAAATATTGAACCAATTAGATCATTTCTACTTTCATAAAGTTTTAATATAATTTGAATCCCTCTGCAGCATCATTAGGCAACTTTCCTGAATCCTTTTCAAGAAAATTTCATTATAGCCAGCAACTCTGTCAAATATTTTATCTGATTTGTTTGGATAAAAGTCTTTTCTAGCATGGTTCCAGCTGAGTTAAATTCATAAGGATGGAATCCTGAAATGAGCTGCCATGACCATTTCCCAGACTGTGCAGAAACTGCTTACATAAAACACAACATTAGATCAACACATCCCCTTTCAATGCCTATGACCCAGTCCACTCTTGCCACACCAGTAGAAAGACCTATAAAAGTTAGAATGATTATAAAGTGGATAGACTAGGGACCAGAGCAAAAGTGAACCAGGAACCAGTCTCCCTTGGAATAATTTTCTTACGCACCTGTGTAAATGAACCTCCCTGGAGCTCCTTTGCAGAACTGTTTGGATTTATAAGACAATGTCACTTCTACGACCCCAGGGATGTGCCGAGGAGGAGTCTGCACTCTGATGGCATGAGGAGTTATTAGCTGAGGAATGAATAGGCAGGGAAATAAAGTCTTTATTATATATTATCATGGATTTACTGAACATAGAAGCATCATCCACTGCTATCTCCCAGGGCAAACTGCTGCACTCATGGTGCCCCTTGTGCCATGAACGCCCTGTCCTATGTCTCAAGTGTTTCTGTCTACCACCCTGGAATTACCTTTCAACCCAACCTGTCTATCCTTCCCTTCCTATTAGCCCAGCTCAAGTACCCCCTCCCCGACCTCCTGTATCCACCTAACCCCCATCCCTGTAGTCATTCCCTCCCCAGTTCCTACACTGCCATGACCTCACAGATTGATTTGGCAATTTCCATATCCAACTTAGCACTGTTATATATCTTTTTGTAACTTGTCTTGTTTTTTTTTTCATCACAGTAGAAAAATTGGAAACTAGAGAAAAATTTAAAAAATGTTACCATTGCATAACCCAGAGACAGCCATTATTCGTCTTTGGCACATTGCCAGTACTTTTCTAAGGATGTGTTATATAATTATATTTTACATCCATAGATACTGTTGTCCTGATTTTTTTTCATTTAGCATTATATTGTAAGCATGTTCCCTTTTCCTGTGTCATTAGAAATCTTTTAAATATAATTTTTAAGTAAATGATGATACTTCATTTATTTAGCCATTCTCCTAGTACCCAATATCTAGCCAATTTCTAATTTTTCACAATTATAAACAATACTTATTACAGTGAATATTTCTTTTTAAGGGATCCATACCTGCAGGAAATTGTAGCTTACATGTCTTTTAATCCTGGTACCCCACTTACAATAGGTACTCAATAGTGTGTGTGTGTGTGTGTGTGTGTGTGTGTGTGTGTGTGTGTTCATTTTGCTGACATTGCAGAATTACTAGTTTCCCCAGATCAAAAAAAAGGAAATCAGGGAAGTGAGTTGTCTTTGCCTACCTCACTCCATACAAGCATGGTCCCAAACACCACTTGGAGGCCATCAAAGAAGTTGTCCCCAATAATGATGACCATGGCTCCTCCAGTGGTCCAGCCTTCACTTGGGCTAATGGCTTTGATGCATGGAGTTGCTAAAAAGATAGGAAAGAAAAAGTCAAGTCTGTCTTTTGGTGGTTGAAGTTTGGAGTTTGGAGACTGACTGCTCTTGAAAGCTCTTGGTTATCTAAGAAGTTTAAGTTGAGCTTTGCTGACTTGCCATCATTCCCTAATTGGTTGTTGGTTTTCACCAGGTCATTAAAGCCTAATGAGTTGACCACTATATATGAAAACACTTAGCTAATTGTGCAAAGGGTGTTTTTAAAACTCTGTTGTTTTTCCCCATATTTTATAAGTTGATCACACTGGAAATGTGTAAATCCCTTTTCTCTCCCCACCTCCTCTGCCCCAAGATGTTAAGATTTACAAGGTCTGTTAATGTGCCAGAGAAAGAAGGAGAAAGTAAAATCTACCATAGTTGAAGACTTTTTTTTTTTCTGGCTGTATCAAGAGACAATTTCTAATCACTTTCCTAACTTTGTAGGAAAGATTGTCCCTCCCTTCTTCCATATGTTCGAGGCCTCTGGACTTTACATCCCAACAGGAACCCAATATGGTTTTCAGGCCATAACTAAAGTCAATCCATCACTCCATTTCCAGAGCTGACAGGGTCAGAGGTGGAGGAGAACTTTGGCAGGACTCCAAAAACATGAGCCCCCTTTGAACAGCCAGTCAATCACATCCAATCAGTCAAAAGAAACTGGATGGGTTCCTAGTTCTGAACCCTGGGATTTTCTTCTCCCCTTTCAGTGCCCGCTGCGGGAGAATTAACACCACTCCAAATTCTTTACTGATTCAATCATTTTCTTTCAGTTCATTAATTCCTATTTGAAATGATACAAGACACATTTTAAGGGCTGAGTTGGGGTGGGGGCTGGTGGGCAGTATACAGCAAGACAATACACAAAAATAGGAGCCTCACTTAGCCATTCATTCTGTATTACAAGAGCTTCTTAGACCAATGAGTTGGGGAGCGTGCACAAAAAAGAACTTGGATGGGATTTGCTTAGGTTTGTCAGTTATCTTCCTTGATACACTTTAATTTTTCGGACAACTTGAAGTTTAACTGTTACCGGTCTTCCTAATTACTTTAATGCACTTGGAAAAATTACCCAGAGCAGACCATGATTTTTTCTTGTCCAAGCAAACAAAAATCAATTAGTGTCAGTTTCATTCTGCACATTGTTTTGTTTTGCCCACAATCTGTTTAAGCGCACATCTGACACTTATTCATACATGTCTGGCGTGGTAATGTTCCTGTTTAACTAAGATGTCATAGCACTACATTTGCCTGAAATGCCCATCTAGCAAAAAAATAAAGAGAGAGAGAGAAAGAAAAACTGACAGAACTAAATGAGAGAGCCAGAGAGTGGCAAGGGCCTGAACATTGGCTGGGAGATGTGTGGGGGTCACAACAGAGCAGGCAGAAGTCAGTGTTTACAGCTTCATTTTAAAATCCACACAGTCTTGAGGACATTCTCCACTCCTACTCAGAGACATCAATTCCAAATTCAAACCAGGAAAATTTGTGAAGAACGTCATTTGTCTGCCAGGCTCAGTCCCTCCGGAAAGCACAGCCCTACCTTCCGACGGATCCAGCCTTCTGGCTCTCCGTCCATGCTTCGAGTTGTTGTGAACAAACATGTTGTCGGAAACAGCCAGCACATGTCCATCCACATTCACTGTTGTTGACAATACGACCTGCAGATTTCAAGGAAAAAGGATAGGGGGGAGGGGGGTGAGTTAATTTCTCAGTAAGTCATAAAAGTCACAGAACTGTTTTGTCAGACTTCCGTGTGGCTAATGAGAGATGGACCAGAATTTAGGGACAAGTCATGCTCTTGGCATCTGAATGCGTTCTCCTCCTCCTGTAACAATGGCAGAGCATTATGGAAAAAGAGGCCACCCTTCACCCATGTGTTGTCACCTATTTGTGCTCAAACTATGCCCAGGAGGAAGTGGGGAAGTTGGTAATCTGCCCATGGGTTCTAGAAACTTCATCTCGATCAAAGTACTTGGACCATCATTCCCAGGTGACCCTTGGGCTGGAATCACAAAAAGGAGCTGATTGTGTCTGATTGGGAAGCTAAGATGGAAACACCAGCTGGGAGGTCATTTCTCAGGAGTGGGTTCTTGAACATCTGACGTGTGCTAAAGTAGTGCTGGGCATGCATGTACTGCCTGATGAGTTATATCTGGTTTCTCCCATACCAGGGAGCAGCGACTAAGATGCTTAGACTTTGGGTGAAAAGTAAAGTTGCGGAATTCAGCACTGAAAATGTAGGACATTTAGTATCTAACCAGATGATAGGGAAGAGAAGGGTGCCTAGTGGAAGGGTGTGGATTTGCAGTCAGAGAGAACTGAACCCAAATCCCACGCCTGCTCCTTCTTAACTGAGAACCTCTGATGGATTACTTGGGCTTCCCTGGTGGCTCAGACAGTAAAGAATCCGTCTGCAATTTGGGAGACCTGGGTTCGATCCCTAGGTTGGGAAGATCCCCTGGAGGAGGGCATGGCAACCCACTCTAGTATCCTGGCCTGGAGAATTCCATGGACTGTACAGATGGATTATTTAACCTTTCTGGATCTCCACTTCCCTAGTCTGTAAAACATACACAACATTGCCTATCTTGAGGGCTGAATGACATAAAAGAAGAATAAAATGAGAAAAATACATGTAAAACATTCATGGATGAGTTCCCATCCTCATGACCTCACTCCTGCCTTGTTTGACCAGTCAACAGGACAGAGGACTTTACTCATGGAGCTCCTCCAATAGTGTAAGCTCTGGGTCAAGAGAAGGCTCCAGTAGGGGGAATTAACCCCCACATATTACAAGGCATGGTCCCTACCCTCAAAGAGCTTACTTTCACGCTGGAGGAGCATGGCAAACAAGAAAAACAAGCAGCACACAGAATGAGGTTGGACTGAGGTCTGTGTGTGTGTGTGCTGCAGATGAGGGTGCAAGGGAAATTCAAAGAAGTGGTGATCAGTCAGGGCTGGAGCAGTGGGAAAACACAGCAGAAATGCATGGCCTTGGGCATATCCACCACCTACTTACTGACCCAGGAAGGTGAGTCACTTGTGGCAATGTCTTTCCTCAGGTGGCAATATTTTGTGTTTGAGAAAGGAGCTTCTTATATATATATACTCAAGTATATATATAGACCTGAGGAAAGACATTGAATAGATATGTCCACTCCCAAATTAAACTCACTGATACTCTACTTGGAATTTTTGGCCACCCTTGAAGAGTTTGCCTGCAATGCAGGAGATGCAGGAGACCCAGGTTCAATCCCTGGGTCAGGAAGATCCTCTGGAGAAGGGCATGGCAACCCACTCCAATCTTCTTGCCTGGAGAATCCCATGGACAGAAGAGCCTAGCAGGCTACAGTTCACAGGGTCACAAAGAGTTGGACACGACTGAAGCAATTTAGCACACACTTTCTTACTTATTAAATAAAGAGGGGACAAACCTGGGCCTTGCCTTACCTCTTAAGAGGTAATATTTTATATTACTACAAAACGAGATTCACTCAATGGCATGTCACATCTCTTCACCATGAATTATTTCAAACGAACAAAATAAACATAATGAGTCTCCTTTTTTTAAAGTGAAATTTACATGCAATTACTGTATAGTTTTGATAAATGGATATACCCAGGTAATCCACACCATATCACAATATAAAACATTTCTGTCTCCCCAGAAAGTTATTTGGGTCTCCTTTGCCAACAAAGGTCCATCTAGTCAAGGCTATGGTTTTTCCAGGGCTCATGTATCGATGTGAGAGTTGGACTGTGAAGAAAGCTGAGCGCCGAAGAATTGATGCTTTTGAACTGTGGTGTTGGAGAAGACTCTTGAGAGTCCCTTGGACTGCAAGGAGATCCAACCAGTCCATGCTAAAGGAGATCGGTCCTGGGTGTTCTTTGGAAGGACTGATGCTGAAGCTGAAACTCCAATACTTTGGCCACCTCATGCAAAGAGCTGACTCACTGGGAAAGACTCTGATGCTGGGAGGGATTGGGGGCAGGAGGAGAAGGGGACGACAGAGGATGAGATGGCTGGATGGCATCACCGATTCAATGGACATGAGTTTGGGTGAACTCTGGGAGTTGGTGATGGACAGGGAGGCCTGGCATGCTGCAATTCATGGGGTCGCAAAGAGTCGGACACAACTGAGCAACTGAACTGAACTGAACTTCAGTCCATCCTACCCAATACATTTTTCCAAAGCAATACTCTCCTGATTTTTTTTTAACCTCAAATAAGATTTCAGATGGCATCTTTTTTTTTCCCAATTGAGGTATAGTTGCTTACAAATTGTGTTTATGATGTACAATGAAGTAAGAAATTTTTATATATATTGTAATATAATAAGGATTCGGAAGAACCCTTAAAATTATGAGCCCACAAAGTATGTCACCTAGCCTGGTGTCATGAGCATGACAGTAGCATTCAGGAGTTTACACGGACACAGTGGGCTGCATTTATTAACTCAGATGCAGTCACTGAGTGTCTTCTATGTATCGGGTATTATTACATCAGGCCTTGGAGACTCTAAGACCACAGAACGATGTGTTCCTAGTCGACGAGTGTGTCTCCCACACTTAGCTCCTCCACTAGTGAATTCACTACCTATTTCATGTCCCTGTTCATTGTGAAATCAGGATGAACTTAAAGGAGCCTCCATAGTCATTCAGAAAATTACTATCAGTGTAATTGCTCACAATTCAGGGATGTAGCCATCTAGCTCCAAGTCTGTTTTCAATTGCATCCTTGTTAACATATTAAGAGTCTGGGGAAAGGCCTTCCAGAAAGTTCCTATCATGCAGTGGCCACCATAAGGCAGAGACCTGCATCACTTTCTGCCAGGACATAAGGCACATACTCTTACAGGGCCTCTCAGCAGAGCAGAGGGTGGCATCGCAGTCAAAGGGAGGGAGGAGTCGAGGGTCTCCTGGTTCCCGGAGTTAGGATGAGCATGAAGGCTGAAAGCAACCACCTCTGTCTCTGTTTACCCTCTGAAAATAATAGGAGAAGGTGGAGGGAAAAAATGAGGAATCAGATCAATTTTATAAATTGTGTGTGTGAATGGACATTGCTGTCATCCATGGGAAAAAAAAAAAAAAAAAAACAGAGGGTGCCTCAGGTTTTCACTGCTAACGAGCTGTGCTGGGCACAAGGAGGGGAACCCCCGCCCAGGTGAGGATTATGTGGACATGAAGAGAGTTCTCCCTAAGACCGCTTTAATTCATTCCACAGGCTCCTTGTTATACTGTACGTTCATGCGCCTTGTGCATTCCTGCCACAAAATATGGGGCTTTCTTGAGCCAGCTGATTTCATCATTGTCCATTTGGGTGGAGTGAGACTCAGTTCCAAAGAGAACATTTCCCGAATGACATACCCTGATGGTTCAGATGCACGTCATTATTTTCTATTAACAATGGAAATAAATTTTAATCTCTTGCTGGCTAGCGCTGGCCTCTCCTGACAGCAAGGGAATTAACCTGAATTATTTCAGTGTCTGCAAAATTTATTACGCGATTTTAAATTATGTCCAAATGTATGTGCGTGTGGCTGTATATATATCGATATGAGGCAAGTCCCCGTTTTTAATATTCTAAATATCTTAAGACAGTGAGGTATCTAGGAAGGGCTGCCAACTTAACTGAATTTGCAAAATGTAAAGGATTTGATACACAAACTCCATCATGTGAAACTAGACATATTTGGTTGTTGTTCTTTTTTTTTTAAGGAATGGTTGTTGTTCTTGTACATGGAGACACACACAAATACTGACTTTTCCGTGCATTCCTTCCACTTCTGAAAGAACAAAATACATGAGGGAGGCGAAGATACATTTGGTACACTCAAAGCTTCCAATTTAACTTCTTTCACTGTTTTCTGATGAACGATGACAACACTGATATTATTCTATTCAGAGAAGTTAAAGTTTCTGAATGTTTGAAGACTGAAGGAAGTGGACTGTGCATTCCAGCATCGTCTCCCTCCCAGGCCTTCCCCTTCCACAAGCCAACTTCTTTCCCCCAGTGAGTATTTCCTGGGTCACGAAGGCTGACCTTTCCCATCTGGAATCAATCAGTCAACCCCTGACAACTTCCTGAAACACCTCACTCCATTTCCTGTTCTCTCCCCCTTCTCCCTTTCCCCCTGGTTTGCTTCACTCTTCAAAACTGCAGGCCACAGCAGCTTAATGTTAGAGGGTCAGACACAGTTAGACTCCAAAACACTACACAAGGACACCTTTGACCTTCAAAAATCTTTACATCTTAGCCAAACAAATCAAGGTCAACATTTCTTACCATTACCTTGTTAACTATTTGTAGGCATCTTTGCCAACAATCTTCTGATCCTGGAATCATCCATACCACTTGTTCTTCTAAGATCATAAACTGATCTGTCTTAGAAGTAGTAAGTGGAATATTGACAAAGCATGCCATTAGGAGGTACCTGAAACTAGAAAATCTCGAGTATTTTAACAAACATATGGAGAGTATTCCTTCCAAAAGGACTTCTCGGTCTCATCAATGTCTCCTATCACCTAAACCTGATACCTGCTTTTTCTAAAGCCCTCAGACTCTCTTGGCATTGCTGTTTCGCTGGCATGGTCCAAAAGGATGACAATTAGGAATACAGATGTCCATAATTTGTATGGGATGGACCTCCGGCTTTTGCTGTTGACACTGATGACAGCTTTCATTTGTTTCTCAGAGTCAGTGTATCTGTATTTCAACTCAAAGCTCCAGTAGGAAGGCCTGCAGATCTGAAAACTAAGCATTGTAGGTGGTGGCTGTCCTCCACTGGCATGCTTCAACTCAACACATAAACAATAACTAATGATGTTCATGCAAATGGGTTTCCCGGGTGGCTCGGTGGTCAAGAACCTGCCTGCCAATGCAGGAGACTCGGATTCGATCCCTGGGTCAGGAAGATCCCCTGGAGAAGGAAACAGCAACTCACTCCAGTATTTTTGCCTGGGAAATCCCATGGACAGAGGGGTTGGGCGGCCTACGGTCCATGAGGTTGCAAAAGTGTTGGACACGACTTAGCGACTAAACAGCAACATTCACACTCGGTTGCTTTCAGTCAAGGTGCCGAGAAAGAGAAACAGGGATCAACAGAAATCACTTTCATTTTTTTAAAGCAAGAGTAACTTTCCACATTTTGCCATTTCTCATTTTTGCTTAGCGCCATCTCTCATTTTTAGTGAGACCAGATCAATAAATAGGAACCAACTGGAGCAGTTGGCACAGTGACAGTACAGATTCCATTTTGAATCATCCAATTAAATGGGAATTTTAGCTGAATATACAGAGATGGAAACATCAGTAAAACGTTTGTGTCTCCCCTTAAAAAAAAAGTAATGTAAGAACAAAAGCTATAACTGTGTTAGCAGTCCACTCAAAGTCCTCAAGAAAATGGATGGCTTTCTCACATTATATTTTTCTTCTCATCACCCAAGAGCAATCCTGTGACCCCCACTCTAATAATTTATGCAAAGCAGGAGCTGAGTTGTAAGAGCTCCTTCCTGCCTATAAAAGGCCATGGTGGGAGTTACCCTTTTGGGGGACACATCTGTTAATCTGCCTGTACAACTAGTTTTCCAATAGAGGAGCTGTTCCTTTGGTATCAGAAATGATATCATGTGACAGGAGGATTTTTACCACCCTGATTTACTCCCACCCTTGGATTATTCTGGGGACTCCCAGGTGGTACAGAACCCGCCTGGCAATGCAGGAGACTCAAAAGACTCAGTATGATCCCTGGGTGAGGAAGATCCCCTGGAGGAGGAAATGGCAACCCACTCCAACATTCCTGCCTGAAAAATAATCCCATGGACAGAGGAGCCTGACGGGCTGCAATCCACGGGGTCACAAAGAGAGTTATTTTTACACCTCACCCTTAAATGTCTATGGATTTTTGGAACATCACACTTTAAAAAAAAAAAAAAAACTATGCTTCTCAAAACTCTGTAACTCTATGATTGAGTTGAGTCTGAGATCAGCTTGAATCCTATTCCCAGCCAAGCTTTCTCAGCTCATACCCAGGTGTTCCTACAAAGACCCTAAGTCTCACACAAGAGGGTAAAAGAAAAAGAGAAGTCAAAATGAAAAATGTGTGGAATGATTAACTGGTCTGCTCTTTGAAACAGACGAGAAACCCAGTGTCTATCTCTGTAAGTCACTGGAGAATCATCACGTTGGCTGGAAACCTCCCTGAATGGATCAGAGCTCTGGCTTTGAAAATACACCCAATTCTACCATTAGTCAGACACATTTCCCCTCCATTTCAACAAGGGCATGGACAGAGGAGCCTGGTGGGCTACAGTTCATGGGGTCGCAAAGAGTCAGACATGACTTAGCAACTGAACAATAATAACAACAACATGTACCCTCCAGCTGAAGGTGGGGGCCTATGGTAGTTTAATCTATGTAAAGTTACAATATGTAGCACTGATAGCCCACTCGAAGTGGAAGGCTCTGATACCTACTTATAAACATGCACCCACCAAGCTAAATAAAATGGCCTCAAAAATTCCTGTTATTTTGCCAAGTATGGAAAAAAATTCTTTATGACATTTTACATCTGGAAATGGAATTAAATTCATGATGTGCTTTTCCCTTATAACTGTTCAGTTGCTCTATATGTTATTTCAGCTTTCCCAAAGCATAACTATTATGTGGGATTTTATTTTCCACCTGTGGAAGGAGGAAAGAGACACAGAAACCATTAAAGGGACAGAGAAAATCAAGACAGGCTTCTGGTTGTGGTGGGCGATCAGATTTGGGAGTCCACACTGTGAGAAGAAATACTCCATTGATGTTTTTATACCCTGGCGAATTCTCACATTCGACCAGGGGAATCTGATGAAACAATTTTGTCTAAGCCTCCATAATTCGACCCAGGCAAAGAACAAACAAATTGGCTACTGCAAGTTGTTTCCCTCTACCTTTCATTCTTGGCACACATCATATTTCCAAGCCAGATTTAAAGCCCGGATTCTTCTTTGTTACTAGACTCCAGAGTCTCCAAAATTACCTTTAAACACCTACATACCCCGCAAGTATGGATTCTGTCATCTTTTTTTAAAAAAAGGAATTCCCAGAATTCTTAGCAATTGCTGTTGTTTCATATTCCCCGAGGCTACATTTTCTGTTCAGTTGAGTATCAAGTAGCAATCGAGAGAACGCCAAGTTGATTGCTGTTGAGACAGATGTGGGGCGTTCTGGAGTTGCTCACAGCCAGGGAGGGGGGCCATGGCATTCACGACCTAAGTACTGAGAAGATACGTTCTGAAGTCAACAGACAGCTCTGTGTTTCAGTGAGTCAGAGGCATTCTGTGACCTTCCAGGCATTATGCCACGTGTAATCCAGGCCTACAGAAAACACTGTCACTGCCTCACAGTGCTTACTACGCAACCGATCCATGTGTGCCAGTCGCTCAGTCATGCCCACCTCTTTGTGACCCCATGGAGCCTGCCAGGCTCCACTGTCCATGGAATTCTCCAGGCAAGAATACTGGAGTGGGTAGCCATTCCCTTCCCCTCCCGACCCAGGGGTTGGACCCAGGTTTCCTGCGTTGCAGGTGGATTCTTTACCATCTCAGCCACCAGGGAAGCATGCAATCAATAAAGCAGAACAGATGCCACACTGGGACGTCCCCGTGATCCAGTGGCTGAGACTCCAAGTTCCCAAAGCAAGGAGCCTGGGTTTGATCCCTGGTTGGGAAACAAAGATCCCACAGGCTGTACTTAAGACTCAGTGTAGCCAAATAAATAAATATTTTTTTAAAAAAGAACAAACACTACACATAATCAGGAGGTATTACTATATGGTGATACATAATTGAGGACTGAATTATGTGCCTACTGTATCCTCTAGGAGTCCAAAGGTAAGAAAACTAACCTGCACTGAGGGCAGTAACCAACATTTTCATCAAGGAAATGAGAGCTGAGATGGGCCTTGAAGAGTTGAAAAATTCATTATGCAATTCAAGGTTGCTGAAAAGATTATTCTGGCAAAAAATTTCTAATTGGCGTTAAGTGGGCCAATATGCCAAAAAACGTTTCTGCTGGCGTATTTTGGCAAATTTGGCTTAGGATGGACACCTTTTAGAGCTTGCTTGTAAAAAAAAAAAACAAAAAAAAACAAAAACAAACAAACAAACAAACAAACAAAAAAAAAAACCAGTTGAATATGTACAGAAATCAAGTGGCAGCTTTTTAAACATTTTCTTTTTTTTTTTTTTGACATCTACACACTGCTTTATTTACTTATTTACTTTAGGCTGTGCTGAGTCTTCATTGCTGCACTTGGGCTTTCTCTAGTTGTGGAAAGCAGGGGCTACTTTCTAGTTGTGGTGCTTGGGCTTCTCTTCGTGAAGCACAGGATCTTGGCAGGTGGGCTTCAGTAGTTGCAGCATGAAGGCTCAGTAGTTGTGGCTCGTGGGCTCTAGGGTGTGCAGACTCAGTAGTTGTGACGCACAGGCTTAGTTGCTCTGCAGCATGTGGGATCTTTCCAGACCAGGGGTCAAACCTGTGTCCCTGCTTTGGCAGTAGATTCTTATCCACTACACCACCAAGGAAGTCCTCAACCTGCCTTTTAGGTCATCAGGAAGCCTAAAGGTTATTAACCTGCTTTACAACCAAATTTCCCTTCACCTCAAAGGCCAGAGTTATTGATACTTGTAACATCCACCTCATCTCATTGTATTCCATCGAGGTCAGTGCTTTTCCCATCTGAAAGGTACACCAAGTGGGATGGTTATGGTCAAGGGCAGTGTTTTACTGGCAAACATTTTGAGGACCACAGAGGAGACTTAACACATTCGATGCAGTTCTTGATTTGGGTGGGCCAGTCTTTTTCCCCAGATGCTGTCCTCAGGGACCTTGTGAATCACCTGGTATCCATCAAAATCCAGGAACACGTAGGCTCCATGAGCAGCTTAAGAATCCATGCACTCTTACTGCAAAACTAAGAAAACTTTCCTTTCCAGGAAGTTCTGCATCTGATGGTCTTGGAATATGTTCAAGGGTTGGTTTTAGTGCCCAAATTTGAGTCTCTTAAAATGTTGGGAAGATCCCCTGGAGAAGGAAATGGCAACCCACTCCAGTATTCTTGCCTGGGAAATCCCATGGACAGAGGAGCCTGGCAGGCTATAGCCCATGGGGTCGTAGAGTCAGACACGACAGAGCAACTAAGCACAGCACAGCTCAAGTCTGACATGGAATTTCCCAAGAGTTATAGAGGCAACAACCTGCTTTTGTTTCTCTCCATTTCCTCCCACAAATAATTCAAAACCCATTTCTTATGTGAACTGGTCAAAATTCTTAAACCCTAGTTTCTGTCCCCATTTGAGATATCAAAAGCAAGGGATGAGGGGTGGACAGATTCGTCCCACGGACAAGAGCTTGAAGTAACCCATAGCAAGCTTTCCCTAAGCTTAAAGCATTAGGCTGAGCAAAAGATCCCTGAACCCTCAGAGGTGGTGGGGTTTTTTTTTTTTTTCCCTGACTCCAAATAGATAATTATTCTTTCTTAACTTGGACTCTCTGGTTTGTTCTCCCACCAGATAATGGACTCACCTGTTGATCAGAGAGGCTGTAGGTCAAGTGGTTTTCATTACGTGCTTGAAAAGTGTGGCTCAGTAGCCCCTCAGCCTTCCCATGGTGGGTGAGATCACAGAGCAGCTGGGGTGGCTTCTGCTCTCAGAGATTTTGAACTGAAGAAACCTGCAGGCAGCTGGCGCTGTATTAAATTTTTACCATTTGGAGTTAATTTAAACTCTCGTTTCCCTCTTCCACGGTGTGAGAGAAACATTCACCATTTTTTTACTTAAGGAAAATAGATGGTGGTGCCATGAAAAGGTTTTATATAAGAACTGGGGTTTAGGAAATCATACGGGTTTGTTGGATGGAGCCTGGCCCTGTTCCAAGACATGAGCAGCCCTGCCCTTTGCTCTCACGTCGATCAGTCAAATAGACGAATGGCCGCTGCCCAGCTGTGCGGACTAAGGGTCTCTGCCATCTATCCATGCGAACTTCCCCATTGTTCCTATGTGGTGGGCGCATCCAGCACACTGCCGTCATAGGCTCCAGGCTTCCCAGATCATCCAGCTATTCCAGTGATGTCAGTCCGCCCTCACATGCCTCACTTCCATTCTCCATGCTGATGGAGAAGACTGTAGTGACTTCTGACCACCATGCATTCCTGCTCTCTTTCTCAGAGGTCTACCAGACCTGCTCAGCATGTCCTGACAAAGCACCAACCCTTCCCCAGCTCCTCCAGGAACTCCCCAGTGAGGGTCCTTCCAACAGGCCGGGGGTTGTGTACAGATTCCCATAACCAGACAGGCATCAATTCAGCCCTGATATCTTTCCCAATTTGGGTCCGGACATGACTTCTTGCTTTTTTTAAAAAAATAATTTTATTTAATTTTTACTTCACTGGGTCTTTGTTGCTATGCAGGCTTTTCTCTGCTTGTGGCGAGCGGGATTTTGGTATTCGGACTTCTCACTGCCATGGCTTCTCTTGTCGTGGAGTATGGGCTCTGGGGCAAGTGGACTTCAGTAGTTGTGGTTCCCAAGCTCTAGAGCACAGGCTCAGCAGATGTGGTGCACAGGCTTAGTTGCTCCGCAGCATGTGGGATCTTTCTGGCTGAGGGATCAAACCCACATCTCCTGAGTTGGCAGGCAGATTCTTTACCACTGAGCCATCAGGGAAGCCCATGACTTTTCTTTCACCTGAAATGTATGCCCCCACCCACAACTTTTAACCTCTTATCTCTTGAAGCAAGGGATGGCAAGACCTGTATATGTGTCTCTATTCTCTCCCTGGTATAGCTATATAAGAAGATGATTACTTTGGTGGGCCTCTTGTTTTATTAAAAAGGGAATAATGTAGGGGTAGGGGCTTCCCTGGTGGCTCAGATGGTAAAAAATCCACCTGTAGTGTGGAAGACCTGGGTTTGATCCCTGGGTTGGGAAGATCCCCTGGAGAAGAAAATGGCAACCCACTCCCGTATTCTTGCCTGGAGAATCCCATGGACAGAGGAGCCTGGCAGGCTACAGTCCATGGGGTCGCAAAGAGTCAGGCACGACTGAGCAGCTAAGCACAATGTAGGGGTGAACTTGAGACGTCTGAGAGTCACCCAGAAAAATTCAGCAAATGACAGTGAGAATCTTTATCCCAGTAATAAAGCTACAAGTGTGAAGAAAGGGATTCATTTTAAATGATTCTGGAGTTGGAGATCCAAGGAACCTGCGACCAACTCCAGAATGAGTAATGTACCCATTGGTGCTGCCCATGTGATGGGAAGGGCTTCCCAAGTGGCACTAGTGGTAAGAACCCACCTGCCAATGCAGGAGATATAAGAGACGCAAGTTGGATCTCTGGGTTGGGAACATCCCCTGGAGAAGGAAATGGCAACCCACTTCAGTATTCTTGCCTGGGAAATCCCATGGACAGAAGAGCCTGGAGAGCTACAGTCCATGGGCTTGCAAAAGAAATAGACGTGACTTATCGACCAAACATACACACATATCCTTCCAGCACCTAGGATAGTGCCAGGCACATAGGATTTCCTCAACAGCATTGGTTGGGTGAATAAATCAATGAAAGAGGGCATCTGTGTTTTCACTATGACTTGGAGCAGAACCAGGCAGCCTGTCTATGAGAGTGAATTGGCAACAAAAGCCCTGATTGTTGTCAACTTCTACTATGCTTTAGGACTTGAATGTGGGAAATGACAACGTGCCTGAGTCTTCCAAGAAAATGGCTTGATTTTTCTTCTGGGTTTTCCAGCTGCCTGCTCTCCACCCACCATTCGGTGAAATAAAGAATGGGGTTCATTATGTCTTAACAGGCCTGTCAGCTTAAACTAGACATAAATTTCTTTACCTTTCCTTCACTGAGCTGTTAATCTGTGTGTTTCACCTAATTGTTCCATTTCAAGGAGGGCGGAAGTGATTTTCTGCCTTCATGGTCCATGGATTTAGATATACTTTGGGGGCCCTTTTCTTTTTTTTCCTTCCTTTGCTCCTTCCTTCCTTTTCTTTCTTTCTTTCTCTTAAAATTCATTTAATGACCATTTTGGAGCTCCAAAGAATGACTGGCATTGGGGAAAAATAAAAAAATTAATAAAACATGCCAATTACCCTCAAGCAGCACATAGCCTCTTAGATAAATAATAATTGCAAGGCAATGTGATCAATGGCATTAGTAGAAGCTTGTAGAGAAGTATGTTGGCACAGAAACAAGAACCAATAGGTCTGCCAGGAAAAGTCCAAAAGTGCCTCACTGTGGGGGAGGTGGATGAACTGGGAGTTTGGGCTTAGCAGATGCAAACTATTACAAATAGGATGGATCAAAAACAAGATCCAACTGTATAGTACAGGGAACTATATTCAATATCCTGTGATAAATTGTAATGGAGGGACTTCCCCGGTGGTCCAGTGATTAAGAATTCACCTTCCAATGCAGAGGCCTCAGGTTGGAGCCCTGGTCAAGGAACTACAGTCCCATGTGCCTCAGAGCAACTAAGCCCAAGTGCTAGCCACAACCAAAAAAAAAAAAAAAACAAACCCAGTGCAACCAAAAAAAAAAAAATGCAATGGAAAAGAATATGAAAAGTATATATATATATTGAGGTAAAGCACACATATGTATGCATATGTATGTATGTATGCATGCATATGTAAGCATAAAGCATACATATGTATATATATATAGAGAGAGAGAGAGCAGGGAGCTCCCTGGTGGCTCAATGGCAAAGAATCCTCCTGCAACGCAAGAGATGCGGGTTCAGTTTTGGGGTTGGGAAAATTCCCTGGAGAAGGGAATGGCTACCCACTGCAGTATTCTTTTTTTTTGTTGTTCTTCACTCCAGTATCTTGCCTGGTGAATTCCATGGACAGAGGAACCTGGTGGCTACAGTCCCTGGGGTTTCGAAGAGTCGAACACAACTGAACAACTAACACACACACACACAAACACATCTGAAACACTTTGCTGTATAGCAAAAACTAACAACAGTATAGTCAACTGTATTTCAATAAAATAAATTTCTTTTAAAAAGTGCCTCAATGAAGAGGTGACAGGTATATCTTGAAAAATAAGCATAAGTCACAGATTGGAGAGGAGTTAAGGCTTCACAGGCAGAAGGGTGAACACATGGGAAGTCTCCAAGCAGTCTGTTCCACATGGAACAGAAATCAGTGAGGTGTGCCTGATGGGTGGGGGCATATGGAAGCATTAGGTGGGGTGCATGGCAGAAGCCTGCCTGGTATGAAGCTATTTATCAGCCATGCCCTTTTATATCCAAGCTTTTGTCCACAGACAGGAGATATTTATAACATACTTAAGCAGAGGAGTGACATGTTTTAACCCCACTCCAGTGTTCTTTCCTGGAGAATCCCAGGGGCGGGGGAGCCTGGTGGGCTGCCGTCTATGGGGTCGCACAGAGTTGGACACACTGAAGTGACTTAGCAGCAGCAGCAGCAGACATGTTTTAAAAGATCACTTTGGTAGCCTTGTTGAGGACAGATTAGACAAAGGAGGAGAGACAAGGGTCTGTGGCAGTTTTACAGGAGAGGGAGGTGGATTTTATAGATACTTAGCGGGAGGGAGTGACGCTTTAATAATAATTGAAGAAGGCATGGATCAGGGAGGTAGGACTGACTTCTGCCTTGAACATGAGCTCATTAGTCATCCAAGAGAAGATGCCCAGGAGGGAGGTAAAGCTGGATTTCTGCAGCTCCAGAGAAGGGAGAAAAGTCTGATGATATGGATACAGGAGGCATCTGGGAACAGGTGGTCTTTAAAGCCAAGAATGGACAGGTCCCTATCATAAGGGTTAAATTACATGGAGGACGTCCACTGGGTATTAGATAAATTTCATTTACTTAGATCAAGGGCCCATGTACTTCTCAGAGATGTTTTAAGAGGTTTGGGAACACTTGAAATTTTAAATATAACTTTGTTGAAACATAGCTTTTTATTGGGACAAAACTATAGCTTATATGAAATTCTCAAAGGGGTCTGAGCCCAAAAAAGAATTAAAACTCTTGTGTTTCAATAAATATTTTATATACCCACGATAATTAGGACTTGAATTGAATGAAAGAGAGGTTTGGTTCAGGTTAGAAAATGTGTGATATAATGATTTTGTTATTTGATTGTTTTTGGAAAAGGAACCTATGTTCCACTAGTGTTTGGAGGAGAGTGGGAAGAGGAAAGATGAGAGAGGAGAGAGAGTTTGGTTGGATCCATGATTTGGTTAGAAATATTTTGTATTTTTATTCTGCTCAGATCAAAATCTCCACCAAAAAAAAAAAAAAACCTTCAGATTAAATCTGTTTGATCATATAACAGAGGTAGAGAATTGAAGTTATTTGTCCATATGTTTTTTAAAATTATTATATTTGTCATTCTGAATTCAGAGAAGGCAATGGCAACCCTCTCCAGTACTCTTGCCTAGAAAATCCCTTGGATGGAGGAGCCTGGTAGGCTGCAGTCCATGGGGTCACAAAGAGTCGGACATGACTGAGCGACTTCACTTTTACTTTTCACTTTCATGCATTGGAGAAGGAAATGGCAACCCACTCCAGTGTTCTTGCCTGGAGAATCCCAGGGACGGGGGAGCCTGGTGGGCTGCCATCTATGGGGTTGCACAGAGTCAGACACAACTGAAGCGACTTAGCAGCAGCAGCAGCAGCATAAGTTTATAATACATAGATTATATTTATATATATTTATAAAATTCAGACTATATATATATATTCTAGGAATTCCTAAGCTACCATTCCTTCAGCTCATTCTCATAATTATCTACTATCTCTGGTTTTGTTTCATATACTGAACTTGAACCAAGTTTCTTACTTGACCTTCAGAGCACATAAGCAAGCCTTTCTCCACTTTAAAGATCTTTCATAGAAGGCTATACTCATAAGAGAATCTGAGAAATTTCCAATTCTTTGGTGAATCAAAGGATACTGTCAAGAATGTGAAAAGCCAGTGATAAAATGAGAAAAATATTTGCAAATCATTTATCTGAGGGCCTAGTATTCTGAATATATAAAGAACAGTTGCTAAGTTGCCTCAGTCATGTCTGACTCTATTTGACCCTAAGGACTGCAGCCTGCCAAGCTCCTGGTCCACGAGATTCTCCAGGCAAGAACACAGGAGTGGGTCGCCATGCCCTCCTCAGGGGATCTTCCCCACCCAGGGATTGAACTTATGTTCCTTACATCTCCTGTACTGGCAGGTGGATTCTTTACCAGTAGCACCACCTTGGAAGCCCATCAAGAACTCCTAAAACTCAACAATAAATAGGTAACCTAATTTGAAAATGGGCAATAGCTCAGTTGGTAAAGAATCTGCCTGCAATGAAGAAGACCCTGGTTCGATCCCTGGGTTGGGAAGATCCCCTGGAGAAGGGAAAGGCTACCCACTCCAGTATTCTGGCCTGGAGAATTCCATGGACTGTATAGTTCATGGGGTCACAAAGAGTCAGACACGACTGAGTGACTTTCACCTCACTTCACTTAAAGGATTTGAATTAGATATTTGGGCTTCCCTGGTGGCTCAGATGGTAAAGAATCTGCCTGCAATGCAGGAGACCCAGGTTCAATCCCTGGGTTGGGAAATCTCCTAGAGAAAGGAATGGTAACCCATCCCAGTATTCTTGCCTGGAGAATTCCCCGGACAGAGGAGTCTGGCAAGCTACAGTCCATGGGGTCGCAAAGAGTCAGCCACAACTGAACGACTAACACATTTAGAAAGAAAGTGAAATAACTCAGTTTCAGACTTTTCATTAAAGAAGATATGCAAATAGCCAAAAAGTACATGGAAAGATGCTCAAATCATTAGTCATTGCTGTTGCTGCTGCTAAGTCGCTTCAGTCGTGTCCAACTCTGTGTGACCCCATAGATGGCAGCCCACCAGGCTCCCCCATCCCTAGGATTCTCAAGGCAAGAACACTGGAGTGGGTTGCCATTTCCATCTCCAATGCATGAAAGTGAAAAGTGAAAGTGAAGTCACTCAGTTGTGTCCAGCTCTTAGCAACCCCATGGACTATAGCCCACCAGGCTCCTCCATCCATGGCATTTTCCAGGCAAGAGTACTGGAGTGGGGTGCCATTGCCTTTTCCACATTAGTCATTAGGGAAAGACAAATCAAAACTATAATGAGATATCACTTCACACTTATAGGATGGTTAGGATTTTTTCTTTTAAAACAGAAAACAAATAGTGGCAACTATATCAAGAAATTGAGACCTTTATATATTACTGATGGGAATGTAAAATGGTGCAGCCACTATGGAAAACAGCTGGTCAGTTCCTCAAAAACTTAAAGCTGAAGTTATCATATGACCCAGAAATTCTACTCTTAGGTATATACTCAAGATATCAAAACCATGTCCACAAAAAAAAAAAAAAAAAACTTATACATCAATGTTCACAACAGCGTTATTTATAAAAGCCAAAAAACAGAAACAACCCAAGTGTCCATCAACTGATGTACAGATTTTCTAAATGTGGTATATTTTACAACAGACTATTATTCAGCCATAAAAAAGGAATGAAATATACATGCTGCAACATGGATGGACCTTGAAAGCATCATGCTAAGTGAAAGAAACCAGAGACTAAAGGCCACATATTGTATGATTCTATTTATAGGAAATGTCCAGAACAGACAAATCTGTAGAGACAGAAAGCAGATGTGTGGTTGTCAGTGGGTGGAGAGAAAAAGGAATTGAGAAGTATGGGGTTTCCTTCTGTGACGACGGCAATGTTCAGGAATGATATGGTGGTGATGCTTACACAACATTGTGAATATACCAAAACCTACTGTATTGCACATTGTAAATATGTTATATGAATTATATCTCAGTAAAAAAAATGCAAAAGACTTTTTTCCTGTTGACTTTACCTGTACCCTGGAAATGAGACAGTCATAGAATCCACAAGCTTATAAAAAAACTTTTTCATTGTCTTTGCAGAAGTCAAGTACATTCTCATAGGATAAGAATTTCTCATATTTTGAGATGAACAATATCTATTCTAACCCTGTTAAAAATTCAGGCTCAGTGACTGTATTTGTACCTAAATTACTAAGAAGTTTTTGTGCCCAAATAATGAGTCATAAAATCCACTTTAAAAAAAATTTTTTTTAATTCAGGCTCATTAAAAACTTCATTTAGAGAAGCTTTAGAGAAGTAAAGGAAATATTAGGTGCATTTGTTTGGTGAGTACATTTCTAAACCCAGGGATAAATAAAGGTAAAATAATAAAATGACAATGCATTCTGTTAAAAGCTTCTTAGAAGTGTCTTCTCAAATTTAAAGCTCTTTGGAAGGGATGATAGAGAATAAGGGTGGATACAAATCTAAGCTGCCAGCTTCTTTCCCTGCCTCTCCTTCTTCTGGACATGAAAGCTAAGCTTAGATCATCTGGGCACTTTGGAATTCCACTCTTTTTTTGGACAGAAATTATTTATGTTTCCGTTTGGAAACTGAGTGCCATAAGCTTCCACTATGCACAATGTTCCTGCTTGACCCCCAAGAAAATCCTCTTGTTTCTATTTGTCTTCATATCATACAGCAAGGAAAAGAGTCTATAGGATGAAGAAGTGAGGTTTAACTTTTTAGGAGAGGCTGGTATTAGTGTTAAACAAGGAATCAGAAAACATCCTGGTCACCAGAAGATTGTTCGATACTCACGATTCAGTGAAAAAAAGAAAATAGAGGAACTTTTGGTTTTCAAGGTTGTGCTCACTGGCCTTGCCCGTACACATCTCCCCTGTTAACTCTTTAATAACACAGCTAAACCACAGAAGCTCTCCGAGTGCCAGACAGGAGGAGCCACATCCTCTGTAGGATCCAGTGTAACAAGAATATGGGCCCCTTGTTCAGAAATTATTAAGACTCTCCACAAAGGCAATAGCAAGTACAAGCCTAACAGATGCACGTGCTGCGAACTGGTACAAGGAGTTTGATCAGACACTGGTTCCCAGCTTCACCATCTCCTTCCTGGGATGACAGTTGAGTTATTTAAACTCCCAGAATCTTGCTTTCTCCACTTGAAACGTGAGGCTAAGCGTCCCCATCTCCCATGTTGCTGCCAGGATTTTAAAGTCTCAAGCTAGAATACTATTGTTTAACATGTTTCCCATTTTTCTATGGGGAAAGGAGTGGGAGGTATTTCGACCGGGCACAAACGGCAGGAAAGCCATTTGGTAGATGAAATGTGGGTCCATCAAAGATGAAGGAAGGGGGCCAAGCGGGCTGCCCTGCCTCACATCTCCAACCTGACACACTTTGCCTCGCTCTGTGTTTTTATTAGCTTGTATCCCCGGTACATCAGTGGCAGGGGTGATGAAACTGGTGGCAGATTTAACTGCCAGGCAGCTGGGTTACTGTCCCGTGGGTCTTGTTGTCATGCTGAGATCTTAAAGTGACCACGGCTGCTTAGGCGGCTGCTCTCCCAGGCACTCCGAGAGAGACCACTGAATAGTTAATCGGTGGCAAAGGAAAGGAAGAGGCTGTTGCTTGCAGAAAGCACAGAGAAGCTGCTTTGAAAAATCCCAAGGTGGCTGAATATCAAGATCATGGTTCCTGCTGTGGGCAGCTGTGTGTGCACAGGGCAGCCTGAGGGCTTAAAATCAAATCTCCAGCCTGGGTTGGTGCCCTTCCCCTGGGGCTCTGGCAGTGGACACAGAAGTCCTAAACATTACAAAATGAAAAATCCTTCAGTACTAGCTGAAGAGGGTGATCATTTAGAGTAATCTTTTTTATTGTTAGCAGCATCCGTGAATAATATTTTCTAGGGCGGAATGAAAAAAAAAAGGAAAAGGAAAAAAGAGAGTGCTAAGGAGAGAAGAAATAGGATGACTTATTTACCAGGCAAGAACTGCAGGTCCCTTACCTGAAACCTTCTCATGTCCCTTGGGTTTCCTGCTGTTTTCAAACAATTCTGATTGCACTTGAGGAAAAATTTTAAAAAGAATCTGTGAAGAGAAAGCAATGTGTTACCTTTTTAAGTAAACATTTTTTAAGAGAGACTATATCTGCATTATATTAGATTTGATTGGAAAGTGATTGGATTTCAGGTCTGGGGAATTTCAGCCAGCTCTGCCTGGGAAGGAATGCTAGCTGAACGTCTGCAGTTTGCAAATTTGGATGTTTTGGGTCCCAAGTTGGCTCCGCCACTGTTGAGGGTTGTGGAGTGGTTCATAAGCTGGGTTCTGGTTTGTACACTGGCCCCGAGTGGCTGGGGTGTGCTCTCTCTCAAATAAAAAAAGAGAGAGAGAGGAAGAGAAGAAGAAAGGCTTCACAAACAGGAGTAACTCCTGCTGTACAAAAATATCTCTCTCTAGAGGGTTAAAAATGACATGACTTAGCTCAGAATCCCAGGGTTCCTCACATATGTCGCTTTCTGCTGGCCACACACATTTGCACATGCACACACCTCACACGTAAAAACCCTCGCACACAAAGGGGGTCTGATATTTTCAACCGATAGATATGAAATCAGAAAACAATGTTACTCTCCCAAGACAGTCAGTCTGTGCAGGTATATGCTGAGGTTTTTATGACTATTAACAAGTGTGAATGTCCTTTCAGACCTTCAATAGATTATCCAGAAAAATACAAAGGTACAGAATACCGGTCTGAGGTTACCATTCGTAAGACATATTTTTAAGCCAGTATTATTCTAGATAACCCTTCGGTGCACTTTTAGAATTGGGCTTCTTTGATCAGATGAGGACAGAAACCAAGAAAAATGGCAGAAGTTGGTCTTTTCAGCCATTTACCTGTTTAATGTTTGGAATTTTGTTTTGAAATACAATAAGTTTTTCATTTATTTCACTTGCAGAGTCCTTTTCCTTAAAAAAAAAAAAAAAAATTCCGCTTTTGCAGTGTTAAAGTCCCAGGTGAGCAAGGCCTATTTCCCTTTCTGTTACTATGACAACGAAATTTTACCGCAGTCCCAAAGTCCCTTCAGAACTCTCACATCCATGCCTTGAATTAGAACTTTAAAGGAAAAGATATACATTTTCCCCAGGATTTACCAACAAAAATAAGTAGAAATCAACAATGCTTCCCAAAATTCTATTTTTTAAAGCAATGGTTGGTGAGATGCTCCCATGGTGCCCTTCTGTTTATTTTTATTTTTTTCACAATCACACAAAAGAATTAGAGAGTGCTCCAATTAATTGTATTTAAAACTTAAAAAAAAAAAAGAAAACATTGATGGGAGGATAAACAGTAAATGATGAAAGAGGAGAGAAGAGGAATTACACTCTTTAGAGCATTTTCCCTAGATTTACTAAAAATATTTGACCAAGTGCTCCTGACCCCTATGTATGAATAAGGTTGGGTGTGAATTTGGAAAGAATAGCTAAATATAATTTTCAAATTTTATAGCATCTACTTTTCGTTTCTCTTTTTGAATCTTTTCTGGGGTGAGAGGTTAAGCATCACTTCCTGCGCTATGGAGGTGTCCAGGGCTGTTATCTGAGGTACCAGCCAGAGAATGACAAGGCAGAAGAGATGTCCCTTGATGCTTTCTGCAGTGTTCAAGCTCGCAACCTGCCTCTGCTTTCGAAAGTGCAATGGGGTGTTTGTCTAGAGCAGCTGGAGCATGTTAGAAAAGAAAGCAGCCTTGTATTTAATAACAGGTTAATCAGAATTCAAACATTTTCTTTCTTAAGGGGGAGTATATTTTCACTTGTGCCTTTCTAGAAGGGTCACCAACAGCCACTTAAAATGCCTGGAAATGCTGTCACAAAAGACTTAAAACCAGCCATTTTCTCACTTGAGTCTTTTTCCAACCAACAACCCCTGACCTCACACGGAATTTGCTCTCCAACACCCACTCACTCCCAAGTGGCTCAGTGGTAAATAATTCTCCTGACAATGCAGGAGACACAAGTTCGATCCCTGGGTCAGGAAGATCCCCTGGAGAAGGAAATGACAACCCACTCCAGTATTCTTCCTTGGACAATCTCATGGAGAGAGGAACCTTGCAAGAAACAGTCCATAGGGTTGAAAAGAGTTGGACACGACTTAGCAACTGAGCACTGTCACTCACACCCACCCTCAGCTGATTAGTAATTTATATCTTTTCCCTACTAAAACCAAAATTTCTCTTTCTCACAAATTCCTTGGTTTTTGGAAAGTTTCATCACCACTGGGCTCCTTATAATGCATTCTCTTTGTTATACTTCCCCTCATCTACCCAATCCCCTCTTTCTCCAAAATGTACCTGCTGAAAACATTAATGTTCACCAAGGCATTATTAGATGCATGATATGGAAGTGCAAAGGAGATAAATGTTTACATAAAATCAAATTGATTTAGGGAAAAAGGTGGCCTGCTGAAAGACTTTATTCATTTTAAATTAGGACCCTTAACAGTTCTTTGGTTAGAAAACCCCTCCCCATTTTGACTCTTTTGCCGCCTAGGGTCTGCGTTTGTAACCTACCCAGCACCCAGCACTCAGCACACTAAGGATATAACATCCTGTTCACAAAAGGGAAGTGAAGGGCAGAGGAGGGAGGGAGGAGGTGAGAGAGAGAGGAAAAAAAAATCTCTTACATTGTATAGTACTTTCTAAAAGGAAGTATAGAAAGAGAAAGTGAAGTCGCTCAGTCGTGTCCGACTTTTTGCAACCCCATGGACTGTAGCCCACCTGGCTCCTTCATCCGTGGGATTCTCCAGGCAAGAGTAGTGGAGTGGGTTGCCATTTCCTTCTCCAGGGGATCTTCCCGACCCAGGGATCGAACCCGGGTCTCCTGCATTGCAGGCAGATGCTTTACCATCTGAGCCACCAGGGAAACCCTATACTAAAAGAAAGTATAACTACTTCTAAATGGCTAGCACCAGAAATTATGGCCTGTGAATTTTAGATGTGGACCTAGAAATCAATTTAAATGAGTTCTGGGACTTCCCAGGTGGCTCAGCAGTAAAGAATCTGCCTGCCAATGTAGGAGACACAGGTTCAATCCCTGGGTTGGGAAGATCCCCTAGAGGAGGGCATGGCAACCCGCTTCAGTCTTCTTGCCTGAAGAATCCCATGGACAGAGAGCCTGGCACGGACAGAGAGTCCAGGGGATCACAAAATGTCAGACACCACTGAGTGTTCAGTGCACATACACATGGAGCTTACTGACCGCTCTAGTTTTCTTCTTCCTTTTACTGATGTCTCCCACCTTCCTCCCCTCCACCCCTTGTACCCGCCATGCTCAGGGGGCTTGGTACAGAACCCCCTATTCACCATCTCACCCATTAACCATAGGGTAACTTGCAGAGAACAAATCCCCTGCCTCTAGACCCCTGTGAAGCCTGGAAAACGTCAGCTCTCTCCACTCAGAAATGGGAAACCAAAGTGAACCACAGGATTCAGACCAAACACACAGAGACTCATCAGGCTGGAAGTTGTAATTTTCACTTTCTCCAAACAATGTTGACTTCAGAAATATTCTAACCACTTATTGCAGTACTTCCGGCTAGGCTTCTGATCTCATTCCTTATGAGTGCAGGCTAATAGCAACAGGTTTATCCTTGTTTTATTAAAGAAAGGGGAAGAGAGAGTGGGATCCAAACCTGAACTCAAGCCCTCAGCTTTCAATCTGATTCCTGGGTCCAGTGAGGCATGAGAACAGACTCCAAGGCTTCCTTCCTTCACTACACTGATATCTATTAAATGCTGACAGTGTACGAGTCTTGAGTTCCTATCAATTATGTAAGCCGGTCACTTCACTCCTCTGGGTCTCAGTTTCTCTGACTGTTAAGAGGGTTTAACTGGATTATCTCCAGTGTTTCTTCCAACCTTAATATTCTGTGATTGCAAAGAAAAATGTGTAAAGTTGACAACCCTCCAGAAATGGAAACATTAGGAGAAGAAACTTCTGAAGACAAAGTTTATGACTTATTGAAGTCCAAGAGGGGGTGTGTGCATGGGGTTTTCTGAGAGAGGACAACCCTCCTGAACAGAGACTATGAAAGAAGAATCACCAAGATAAGCTGATGGGTAGAAAGTGAGGCATCTTGGTTGATACCTTGGCCACATGTTGATGGGCTGGTTATTGAGTTAGAGGCTATTCTCTTAGGATCCTTTCTCTGTGCTTTGGCAGCAGGAGAAAGTAGCAAGGAATATCACAGATAACAGCCATCTCTATCCCTGCCTACCATCTTGTGTGGCCCAGTAGCTTAAGGGTACAGGTTCACAGGGAAGGGGGAAGAAAGTTTGCCAGATGTCAGCTCTGTGCCATACTCCGAGCTATGTGCTTGATATCCATTGCCTCATTTATTTCCCACAACAACTATTTGAGTGACGAATCATCTCACAGCTAGGAAAAACAAAGGTGCCAAGAATTTATGAAATTTGCCCCAAGATCTCACTGCTTGTCAGCAACAGAAACAAGGATTTGAACTGGTGGATCTTTCTGGCTGCAAGCCCCATCTGGAGTTCTATGCTTCCTGCACCAGTTAGATCATGGTGATGGTTACACAACTCCGTCAGTATACAAAAAACCATTGAATTGTACACTTTGGAGGGGTGAACTTTATAGTATGTAAACTACATCTCAATATCACTGCTTAACTTTGTATAGGTAACTCAAGAGAAATGCTAGATAATTCCTCCTTATTTACTGGTTTTTATAATAATGAATTGGTTCTCTAGTTTCCTCCGAAAGAAAACTATAAAGAGTTTTTTAAAAGTTAAAATATATATGAGTATACATGTGCGTGCCCATTCATCTCTAACTCTTTGCAACTCCATGGACTGCAGCCCACATGACTCCTCTGTCCTTGGGATTCTCCAGGCAAGAATACTGGAGTGGGTTGCCATTCCCTACTCCAGGGGATCTTTCCAAGGCAGGGATCAAACCTGTGTCTCTTGCATTGGCAGGCGGATTCTTTACCACTTGAGCCACCTGGGAAGCCCAAATATATGTATATATAATTGATTAAAGAGAAATTTCAGAAAACATCATCTGAAAAAAATTTTTAAACAACAAAATTGTGAAGGATTCTGGTTTCTTGGAGCATGAGAGAGAGATTATAGCACTCCAAAGGAAATATTAGGTCAATGATAGTTGCACAGAAGTAAATGCTTATGACTAAAAGCCCTGCTGAATTCATTCCTTTACTCATCTGGCCAATTATTAAGTGTGGAGTGTGTGCCATGAAGGTTCAGCAGAGTGCCAAACAAGACAGACAAAATCCTTGCCTCCATGGTGCACACAACCAAACTATGCAAAATGTGCTTCTTCGGTTTCTGAGATGAGCCTGGAGACCTCTGAATACAGGCCTGAAATAGATCCTAAGAAGCTTCCCCAGTGGTTTAGTGGTAAAGGATCTACCTGAAATGCAATAGCCACAGGAGACACGGGTTCGATTCCTGGGTCGGGAAGATCTTCTGGAGGAGGGCATGGCAACCCACTCCAGTATTCTTGCCTGGAGAAACCACATGGACAGAGGAGTCTGGTGGGCTACAGTCCATAGTGTTGCAAAGAGTTGGACATGACTAAAGTGACTTAACACACACGCAAAATCCTAAGATTACCTAGTACCCAAGAAATCTCTTCTCCCAATCTCTGGAATATTAAAGCACAAAGCACTATTCAAGAACATAATAAAATCTCCTAGGTGGCTCTAGACATGTCCTGAACCCATCCCAAGTAAAAACTGAGATTCAAACTAGATGTACAAATAAGGTATAAAGTTCAAGTATGGTGGTGGGGACAGTGGGAAATCTCTAAATTACAGGAAGAGTAACTACTTAATATTCATGCCCGACCTGAGACTATAGCCAATGATCTGACTGATGCAAAACCCAGGGCTTCCCTGGTGGTTCAGTGGTAAAGAACCTGCCTGCCAATGCAAGAGATCCGGGTCTGATCACTGGGTCTGGAAGATCCCCTGGAGAAGGAAATGGTAACCCACTCCTGTATTCTTGCCTGGAAAATCCTATGGACAGAGGAGCCTGGTGGGTTGCGTGGGGTTGGATACAGTCCATGGGGTTGCAAAGAGTTGGACATGACTGAGCAACTAAACAACAGTGCAAAATCCAGCATACTATTTCCCCAGATTTGTGGAAGAGGCCATTCAATTTACCTCCAATTTAAAAAAAAAAAAAAAAAAGCCTTTCAGAAAGCACTGAGGAAGGCACAGAGGCTTCTTTCAAGAAAAAGATTGGCTGTGTGCTCAGTCGCTTCAGTCATGTCCGACTCTTTGCAACTGAATGGACTGTAGCCCTCCAGGCTCCCCTGTCCATGGGATTCTCCAGCCAAGAATACTGGAGTGGGTTGTCATGCCTGCCTCCAGGGGATCTTCCTGTCCCAGGGATTGAACCGGAGTCTCCTGGGTCTCCTGCACTGCAAGTGGATTCTTTACCACTGAGCCACTGGGGAAGCCCCCAAGAAAAAGATTCAGTTCAGTTCAGTTCAGTCGCTCAGTTAGACAGCAGTATATAGCCAAATAAAGTGAATTTGGCACTAGTAATAGCTGCCATTATGCAGAGCCTTTGTCTATGCAAAATAATATGTAAAATGCCTTTCACTTTGAAATTTCATTCCTTATTCCCTTAAAATTCTAATTCCATCTACCCTGGAAACAGCGTCTGTGATGACATGGCCACATCTTACATGCTGTGAAGATAGGGAACTCCTACCCTCTCCAAAGTTCAAGAGCTGGGATGCTGTATCTGGTTCTGTCTCAGCCACAGTGGCCACATATGCAGGTTGGATCACTAAAGTCTGAGCCACATATAAGGCTGATAAACTATGTAGGTGCTTAAAGGTCTATGTCTATTGATTTTTGAGGAAGACACATTTCATCTGGATGAACTGCTGAACTTTGTTTTCCAGGGTCCAATAAGTTAAAATATAATTGGCCTCCTCTGTTTGCACATACTTCTGAAAATAATTCTGATCTTAGAATACCTTTATATCATTTTTGAGAACTATGTTGGGATGCACTGAATCACAGAAGCATATGTGAAAGAAATGGGCAGTCACCTTTCTTCTGCCAGGATTCTTTCAGGCTTACATTCTTTACAGGACCAGGCAGAGGGAGAAGCCATGATGGGTGGATGTATCCATGGGGCTATTTTCTTACTCTAAGAACTGCCCATTTGGCTGCTCACTCTGCTTTATCTGGTAGGAAAATCCCTAAGTGATTGGTTTTCGCTTAAGACCAGTGTAAAACACAGTGATAATGCTCTAGCTTTAATTTAGGTCTTAACTGTAATATCCTCTTTGAACCTTCTGACAATAGAGAAAACACATTTTCCTCCCTTGAAAGCCTCCAACAGAATACAAACTCAGGCAGCCCAAACAAGGAGAAGGATAGCAGTGGACCCCTTCCTTGGCCTGACGATGATGTGACCTTCATCCACCTATTGATTGCTGAGGTGTCAGCCCAAGATGAGAAAGGGACCTGGAGCTCTAAAGGCCTTGTGAAGACTCTCACACAAGTCTATAAAAGTGAGGAGACTTTGGGAAGTCTCCAATGGCTCAGTGGTAAAGAATCCACCTGCCAATGCAGGAGACAGGGGTTCCATCCCTAGCTCGGGAACATCCCCTGGAGAAGGAAATGGCAACCCACTCCAGTATTCTTGCCTGAAAAACTCCACGGACAGAGGAGTCTGGTGGGCTACAGGGCAAAAAGTCACAAAGAGTCAGACATGACTGAATAACTAAGCACTAAGCACCGGGAAGTCAAACTTCCAGTTGACTCTGGCCATACCCTAACAAAAGTGGCAATGGGACATCTGAGGATGATTGGTTGGTGCTTGAGATCTGCTTGGTAGGACAGCGGCTGGTACAAAGACCCAAGACGATCCAGGGAAAGAGAAGACAATTTAAAATTTTTGACTGGCTTATTTAAGTTCAAATACTCCGTCTTATAAGCTGATTTTCTAAGCAATCTGTTTATTTAAATGGCTCCTTAAAAATGTAAATGTAAATACACAAATAGAGTAGGTACAGAATCTTTAATCTCCACAGACATTCCTAAAAGGTTGTATTACCATTAAGGGTTTTGTATTACCATTAAAGCCTAATCACCTGCATGATTTCAATGAAATAGAACCAATTCAGATCTGAAAGATTTAAGTTTAAAGAAATATTTTAAGGAATATATATTTTTTACATCTGATTACATTTTTTCTTTTTATTTCTTGGCCACACCATGTGGCATGTGGGATCTTAGTTCCCTGACCAGCGATTGAACCGGTGTCCCTGCAGTGAAAACACAGTCTTAACCACTGGACTGCCAGGAGGTCCCTACTTCTGTTTACATTTACTCTAACTCCCCTTGGCTAAAAGTCTAACTTTTATAATAATTATATTAATAATAAAAAATAAATAGCCCCTAATCATTGACTTCATACTATTCACGATGAATGATTTCATTTAATCCCCTCAACTCTGAGAGGAGGAGAATTAACATCCCCATTTTACAGCGGAGATACTCAAGATTCAGGTTAGATTATTTGCCCAAAGACAAGCAGCTAGTGAGTGGAAGAGCCAGGAGTGGACCTCAGGTTTGTCTGACTCAGAAAATCTTTGTTACGGAGGAAGCTTGGCCAAGTTTCTTTGGGAGGAAAAGATGGAACACATTGCCAAGCAGTTCTTTTTTTTAGGGGATCAGTACCTCATTGATCTACACAGGAGATCACATCACTTTCTTCATCTTTGTAAATAAGAATGGAGTCACTCTACATGTTATAAAACAAGACAAGAAAACCAACAACAATGTGTATCATTCCTATCAGGGACTGTGTTCTCTAGAAATTCTGTGGCAGTACTAGAAGCTGCAGAGGAAGATAAGCAAGTCTATCAGCTACTTGGGAAACAAGACATCTCAAGAACCCACATGGTCCAAAGAAGGCATGGCCTAAATAGCTGTGGCACCTGCAAAAAGAATGTGAAATGTTGCTCAAGTGGATGAGGAAAATACAAAGTCATTTGTCCATCAAGACTATGGAGGGAGAAAAAAATTAAAAAGCTGGAAGTCAAACATGTAATGTAAGAAGTTGAAATAAATCTTGGAAAAATTTTTTGTGAATAAGTCACCAAAGCTAAATTTTGAAAATCATTACCCAGGGGACAGAGGAGAGTCCTCTACATTGAAGATTTTTAAATAGACCAGCAAGCAAACTCCTTTGGTGACAGATAGTTTCAGTCCTATATGTGGCAGCTCACTGGGTATCCCTATGAAGCCATTTCCAGATGATGTCAAGGCTTTTGCAGTTATTATTATTGTTGCTGTTGTTGTTGCTTGCTTGCTTAATATTTATTGTAGAAAGGAAAAAAAAAGTAGGGACCTTTAGTTTCATCCTCTGTAATATGACCTCCCAGGCCAGCAGTGAGGATTAGTTATCCATACAAAGTGTTTAGGTAAATGCTTGTTATCTGGTGAGCTTGGTGATAAAGAATCTGCCTGCCAATGCAGGAGACTCAAGTTCAATCCCCGGGTCAGGGATAGTCCTTTAGGAGGAAATGGCAACCCACTCCAGTATTCTTGCTGGGAAATCCCACGGACAGAGAAGCCAGAAGTCAACTGGTACCTTTACCATTTGATATGCCCCTTCTTCTGAATTACCCCTTCTCACCAGCCACACTTGAAAATGGCCCATTTTCCAAAGCAACCTATACCAGAGGGGAGTTGCCACAAATTCAAACCTGCTTCTCTCTGTACTGTTTCTCTCTCAATATTGGTATATACTCTGCTTGAAGAACTTCCTTTAATCTTTAGGGAGGGGTACTTTAAAAAGAAAAAAAAAGAAGAACATGTAATTAATCCATGACAACAGACTGCAGGAAAAGCACAGCAACGGAAAAGAAGGTAGGTCAAAATTCTCATGGTGGTTTCCAATAACCCGTGGTCAGGCAAAAGAGTTCAGAGCTGCCTACACCTGCTGACTGGCAGCGCACCCCGTCAAATCACTTTCTGTTCAGCATTCACTCCCAATTATAAGCTCCTGGAAGTGGCATTTTGGTTTGGAAATGAACCCTTCGTTACCAAACACACTGCCTCCTGAGCGGAATCCGCTGTGTTCACTTAGGCACCAGAAGGGAGCAACTCCCTCGCTTATGCGATTCCGACACCATATCTACAGGCTTCATTTCAAAGCCATCTCATGATTTCTCTGGAAGTGAATTTCTCCCATAGCTCAAGTGGCAAGCAATCGACTGTAAACAGCTGCCAAGGTGCAAAAAACAGAGGTTTCTTTGATTCGCCACTTATTTCTGACCAGCGACGTGCTATAGTGTCTTGAGGACCTGAGGTTACATGTAGGGATTTTTTTTTCCTTCTATATTCAGACATGTCTTCACTCTCCTGAATTCCATTACTTGGCACCAGGAGGCTTGTAGGGAGAAAAATCTCCAAGGAGAAGAGCTTGTTTTTGCACTCGGATGAAAATCTGACACCATTAATGAAAATAATAATTGAACTCTCTGGGCTTGAATTGGAATGAAACACAACACTAAGAGCATGTTTGTAATTCCAATTGTTCTCATAAACTGTCTTTGGAGGGCTCTTTCCAACGCTCACGGTTCCATCTTTTCCTTTTTTGTTGTTTTTAACCTGTACCCTCTTCTTCACCCTGTCCCTTCCTCTCTTTTCTCATCAAGAAAGAAGAAATCTGAGAAACTCTGGACATGCTACAGACTGACTTCAGAAAACACCTTTCAGTGAGACTTTAGAACTAGAATACAAATCTATTTCCCATTCCAATGCCAGGATGACATGGGTGAAAGAAATGAAGTTATTAGCCAGCCATCAGCTTAGTGGGTCTTTACCATCCTATTTCCTGAGCGGTGCATTCTCCCCCTCTGCAGCCTTCCCCTCCCTCTCCCACCTTTCTGCCCTCCCCATGAAGCTCATCTATGCTAGGCTGAGCAGTGAACACCAATTACACCAAGAGCCCTTTGCTGCTGCCTGGTCCGCTGGTTTTACTGTTTTGCCAGATGGTTGAGGCCAATGTGTAAAACTCTCTACCATACCATTAATTCATAACTCGGTAATAACTTTCCCACGGCTCCAGGAAATTGAAACGAAGTGCAAATGTGAATATTTGGAAAGGGAATCAAGGTTGGACCACTATTTACACCTGACAGAATAGATACCAAAAAGATGCCCCTTTTTACACAGGATGGAGTGTTAACTTTCCTGAAAAGAAGGCTGACTGACTCCATACACAATGTTTGATTATGTAGCAAAAAGCTCAGAGAGTTTGCATCCCTCTGATCACTGCTTCTCTCTGCAGTTTTCAGCTTGCTACCTATCGCACCTATGGGTCCATTCGCTAATGACCTTGAGTTTGAGCATCTATGTAATGTTATATTCTGATGACAGAATTGTAGATTAGCAGATATGAATGCATTCTCTTGCTAAGACAGGACACCATCCAATGTTTGTTAGCATCATTAAACTAAAACTGACTTTTCACCTGCTCCCATACCATATGCAGCTGCAAATTTTTAAATTAAACTATGAAGCCATGCATAAATTTACATATATTACAGACTAGCCTCTCCATTTAACATGCAAATGTACTCCAATGTTTCAGAACACCTTCTGTCGCTAATTAATTTGCTGAATTATAATTAGACTAATCCTGCATAATTAATAAGCACAGATTTTTTTTTAATTTGTAAGCAGCTTGAGGAGATCATTCACTTCCTTCTATAAACTGCTAAGTAAGTGTTAAAAAAAATCTGGAAAGAACATGTGCGAAAAGGTATGTTTGATGTCGCATACAAACTCAAACTAGCGTGGAGGATACAGAAGTCAGTATTGATAAAGGTACATATTTGAAGCCAACATTCAAACAATCAAAAAAAGTCGCATTCAGAGGATGGGGACTAATTCTCCCTTTGTCTCCTCGTATATAGTGTTTTATTCTTTGCCTTCTATCCGTCGGATCTTCCAAGATCACAGAGGCGGGAGAGGATTAAAGTAACCGTATGTTGTATTAGAAGAGATAATGATATTAACACTCCACTGTATATCAAAACACTCTGTGCATGCTGGGTGCTTATAAGCCCCTTTGATGGTATTTGGAGTCATTTTCATTTTGGCTGCCAAAAACACCCGAGATCCATCTAGTGGAAACAATTAAGTTCCATTAGTACTGTATCCATTCGGTAATGATTACAATGAAGGGTCCCTCTTTCATGCTGAAGAGTAGAGTCTCAAAGAAACGTATGCATCTGTGTGCTTGACAAAGTATTATAACCAACCGTGAAGCTTAATTCTCCCCAGATAAACCAGGATCCAGAGAGCGCAAGGTATGGATCAATGACCAGGGTAGAAAATTTGAAGCGAGATTGGAATCTAGAAAGTCAAGGTAAGCTTAATAGATGTGTGTGTGCGCTCAGTCATCTCCAACTCTTTGGGACTCCATGGACTGGAGCCCACCAGGCTCCTCTGCCCATGGGATTCTCCAGGCAAGATATTGGAGTGGGTTACCATTTCCTCCTCTAAGAGATCTTCCTGACCCAGGGATTGAACTTGAGTCTCTTGCATCTCCTGTGTTGCCAGGCAGATTTTTTACAAATAGCCATGCAAATTGAGATTCTAAAAAGACAAAGTGGGAAACATGTTTTCTGGCAGGGAAGATATTAAACCTTCAAAGAGGGAGGAAATGTAATTTCAGAGAAAATAGAGAGCTCCTTCGTCCTTCCACTCAGTGAAATCACTAATATCAACCAGCCAAAAGGTTTTTAAGCCAGGGACTTCCCTGTGGTCCAGTGGTTAAGGCCTCACTTTCCAATGCAGGGAGTGCTAGTTTGATCCTGATTGGGTAAGATCCCATATGCCTTGTTGCCCAAAAATCAAAACATAACACAGGAACAATATTATTAAAAAAAATTCAATAAAGACTTTAAAATGGTCCACATCAAAGAAAAAAAAAAAGCAAAAGATTGTTAGGCTAAAAGGATGGAAATGAGCTTGGCTTTCTATCATTGCAATTTCATTTTTTATAGTAACTCTATACACAATACTGGAGAAGGCAATGGCACCCCACTCCAGTACTCTTGCCTGGAAAATCCCATGGACCGAGGAGCCTGGCAGGCTGCAGTCCATGGGATCACTAAGAGTTGGACATGACTGAGCGATTTCACTTTCACTTTTCACTTTCATGCATTGGAGAAGGAAATGGCAACCCACTCCGGTGTTCTTGCCTGGAGAATCCCAGGAACAGGGGAGCCTGGTGGGCTGCCGTCTATGGGGTCGCACAGAGTCGGACACGACTGAAGTGACTTAGCAGCAGCAGCAGCAGCATACACAATACAAACTTCTGAAAAGTGGGAAAAAGTTTTCCTAGGTTTACTACCAAACCAAATATATCTTCTCCCTTACTAGCCAGCCAACGATTTTTTTTTTTTTTTTGACAAAGCTTCCCTTGTGACTCAGTGGTAAAGCATCTGCCTGCCAATCTAGGACATGCCAGTTCGATCCCTGGGTCAGGAAGTTCCCCTGGCATAGGAAATGGCAACCCATTCTAGTATTCTTGCCTGGGAAATACCATGGACAGAGGAGCCCAGAGGGCTACAGTTCATGGGCTTGCAAAAGATTCAGACACAACTGAGCAACTAAACAACAACAAAGACATAAGCTAGCTTGGGACTTTGAGAAGAGAGTCAAACAGTGCACTAATCTCTCAGCAGCCTGTGGCCACAGCCAGGAGCAGATACCAGGTGTCAGAATTGAAGGGTTTCTGCTTCTGTCCTGAGAGGCATTTATTAGACAATTAAGTTCATATCCCCTCATCTGGAAGCGGAACCCAGAACAGCTACCTTCAGGGGCTAGTGTGATGGCTAACCAAAGTGAGAAAAATATTTTGAAAGCACCTGGAAAAAGCTGCTGCAATTTTTCTGAGCAAAGCAACATTATTGCTTGAATCATGAGGACACATAAGACATTTGGATAGTTTTTCTGAGCCAAACCATAGCCTTTGCTGTTGGTTCCCACCTGAAGAGATTAAATGGTTTGGGAAGATATTTAAAAGCCCAAAAGAAAGGGAGCTTTCTGTGCTTTTCCTGAGTTACTCAGAAGGAACATAACAACAGCTGGAATAATAATATTAATAATAGGCTAAAATTATTTCCTTTCAAAAAAATAAAGGCATGGTAGTGGAAATCTTTAATAATGTCTTCACCTTTCAAGGAAAATCATTTTTAATGTCTTGTGCTTGTCTTTCAGACTCCCCATACACCATTTTGAGTGGTTATAAGAGGAAATCTGGTTGCTCAGTAGTCAGGAACATGTGTGGGTCTATTTTTCTAAACCAAAAAGGTGTTTAACGGTTAAACTCAGGGTAAAAGGAGGGAGGGTCTCCCTACTTCCTTCCGTAACATGTTGGACCAAATATTGTACCAACTTTCTGGGGGCAGATCTTAGAGATGGAAAGAGGCAGACAGGTTGCCCAGACCAGACTCCTGTATGGACAGGCAAGTAGTTTGACTTTGCTGTTTGGAGGACATTTTCTTCAGCTTTGTCCAGCCCATTTCTAAATAGGTATCAGTGGGAGAGAGCAAAAGAGAAGCAATTTTGATCCATGTAGAGTTAGCTTTTCTGAAACTCTTTCATGGGAGAAAAGAGAAATGACTTAGGGGCATTTAAACATGAAGGTGTAAAGCAATTAGTGAACAAATCCACATCTCTAGTGGATGACTTTTCCCCTCATAGATACATTCCAGGAAATTTCTCTAATTTTACTTTTTGGCAGGAGGATTTTCCTCCACGAACATCATTCTAATTTATGCCTGTGATTCATTCTCTCTTCTTCCCTTTCTCTTCTCGCTCTTGATGATTTCCAAATTTGAGATGGTGGGTTGTAGCTTTTAAGTGCATTATCGAAGTCAATAGGGGGTGGGGGTGTTGAGATGGGAAGAAGGGGTAACTCAGAAAAGAAACCAAGATGATAATTATATCAAAGCTCGATTTCATCTGAAAAGTATGATGGCTTGCCTCCACTCCAGCCTTGAAGACCCATATTCACAGTTAATGTAACCTTCATGCCAAAAGAGGAAAAAAGAAAGAATGTGTAACCTGACAGGTAGCAGGTGGTACATATGGAATTATCATTGGCTATTAACACCAGGTCGGGTATCATATTAGCCACTTTCAGACTGCATTTGCCAAACCCACATAAAAATATAAAACCAGGTATTTCAATATTCCGTCACTCTCTTAGCAAAACAGATTTTCTTATATTACTCATAGTGGAGTCAGCCGGCTTTCATTAGAATCTTTTTAAACTTTTCTTTTTCTTAAAGAAAGAACTAAACCTAGTTGATAGAAAAGAGAAACTGGGACAAAAATCAGGTCAAGAACTTGATACAAAAGGCATTCAGATAAAGCTAATAATATTCCAGAGTGTTTTCAGTTAAGCAGACTATGATTATATTAGTCTAATCTCAACCCTACTCCTATGTAATCTACACGAGGTTCCAGGTATCAGATATTATTTTCTTTTTTTTTTTCATTGAAGCTTTATTGATTCTAAGTGCTCTATGCACTTTGTGGGATATCACTAACTTTTTGGAGATTTCCGAATCTTAGCACCAAAAATGAAACCTTGCTTTTAAATGTTATTGGAGAGTTCTATGCATTCCCCCTGCCTTCATTGTTTGGAATACCATCGCATTTTCTATTAACTCTGATCATCTCAGAAAGACCAGTCACTAGTCAGTGAGTGGTTCTTCACTAGTCAGTTTTCATGTTGCCTGTGAGTAGAGAACAAGAATCTCTTCTTTTACTTCCTCTTTAAAAAAAAAAAAAAAAAAAAAAAAAAAAAAAAAAAAAAACCTCAGGCTTTCTGCTATACAGCCTGTCCTCATTGTTGTTGCTTAGTCACTAAGTTGTGTCCAGCTCTTTTGAGACCCCATGGACTGTAGCCCCCCAGACTCTTCTGTCCATAGGATTCCCCAGGCAAAAATACCAGAGTGGGTTGCCATTTCCCTCTCCAGGGACTCTTCCTGACCCAGGTATCGAACCATGTCTCCTGCATTAGAGGTGAATTCTTTACCACTGAGCCACCATGGAAGCCTGTATGTCCTCATTAATTATCCATTTTATACACAGTATCCAAAGCATATATATGTCAGTCCCAATCTCCCAATATCTCCTACCCTCTCTACCCTCCCTGGTATCCATACATTTGTTCTGTGTCTCTATTTCTGCTTTGCAAATAAGATCATCTATACCATTTTTCTAGATGGCACATACATACATTAATACAAGATATTTGTTTCTCTCTTTCTTACTTTACTTTGTATGACTATCTCTAGGTCCATCTGCAAATGACCCAATGGGAAGGAAATCCAGAAGGGAGGAGATATGTGTATTCGCATGGCTAATTCATTTTGCTGTATAGTAGAGACTAACAATACTGTAAAGCAACTGTACTCTAATAAAAAGTAATTTTAAAAAACTGCGGCTCTGGTGAAAAGTCTAACGATGAAACCAGAACCCATCTAGACCCCAACCTCTCCACAGGACGCAGAAGTAGTCCCTGGATACTTTTCCTGGGTCATCCCACATTTCCAAACTTTCTCTCCTATACCATAGGATCAATACACTGGATTACCAAAACTAAGCCACCTTATTTCAAAAATGGGGGCTAAGCATAAAGCCCTTCACTCCAGTTGACCTACTGGGATTTCTCACTCCAGGTTCACAGGGAGGATAGATGCGAAGTGGGCAGATTCACATGTTGCCCATCAGTCAGCCCCAGTTCACTTAAAATAAGACCCTGAGTTCATTTTCAGGGTTCAAAAGGCCTTGACTGAGTCTCACCAAACTCGAGCTTTCCAAATAACATCCCAACTGATGAGATTTTATCTTTTTCTAACCTAGTTTTATGTTACACCATGTTGTACAAATCCAGACCTTTTCTAAAGATTGAAGCTGATTTTCAGTGCTTATTTCTACCCTTCATTAAATGAGATCTGTTGTCAAAGCCTGCTGCAGTACATAGCGTATTCACTTGAGACCATATAATCAGGGTGACTCAAATAAATAACTGTTCTGGAGAAACCGATGGTGGGGGTATTTGATATCTACAAAGATCTTACTCTTTCAAATGGTTTCAACTACTCACTTCCCCTGCCAGAACAGATAGCATTATTGCATCATCACACACACACATGAGACAGGGTAGAAAAATATATGTTTCATCTAGTCCCCAAACTTCAAGGCCTCACTCAGTGTGACTCTCAGTGCCACTGGCTTCCTCACCCTCCAAAATGCCTTTGAAAGAAGTTCTGATAAGTCAAAAGAACCAATGCAAGTTCTTTTTAGGATGTGGCAGAGAATTAAACTACTACAATTTTAACATTGTGAAGAAGAAAGGAAGTCCCGGATCACCTACATGCATGCATGCGTGCTAAGTTACTTCAGTCACGTTCAACTCTTTACAGCCTCATGGACTGTAGCCCACCAGGCACTTCTGTCCATGCGATTCTCCAGGCAAGAATACCGGAGTGAGTTGCTGTGTCCTCCTCCTGGGTATCTTCCCAACCCAGGAATTGAACCCATGCCTCTTTTGTCTCCCATGTTGGCAAATGGGTTCTTTACCACTAGTGCCACCTGGGAAGCCTGGATAACCTACATGCTCAATATCAAATAATTTGCAAAAGCCTGAGACTGGGTTTTACCTAAAGGAGGCTTCCCCTGCCTTGGAGTTTGGAGTTGGATTCACAGTCTCTCCTTACCCGATGGATAACTGAATACAGCCATTAACAACAACAACAACAACAACAAATGACGTTCCCTGGGGAGACAAACAGCTGACCTGGAAGTAAAACATCTTAGCCCTTCACTCAGGCCACAAAGCCTGTTCAGCATTCTCAGCGAGAAGCAGGACTGGGTCTAGGAGCATGGGAAAACGATGGTCAAAGCTCCCTGGGGAAGACGCACAGAGGTCGTGCGGCTGGGCTGGGAGAAAGGCGACTCTCTCAGCCTAGACATCAGTGCTGACTTGGACATCAGTGATCCGATGCCAGCTTCTCCCTCACAAATCCATGGGCAGGATAGCTACCCCTAGAAATGGCCCAGACAAGCCTCTGGCCCAACACCATCCCAGGGAAGTCGTCTTATCTCATGTGTGAGTCAGAAGGTATTGGCTGTTCATTTGACCTGAACTGAAGCTACAAAATTCTTCTCTTCCTCCTGAAAGAATCATGCCTTGAAATACAGCAGAGCCCCAAAAAGCAGGCCCATTTCTTTCACCAGCCCTCAGCTTGCCAAGGTGATTACAAAAAAAACACACTGAGCAAAGGGCTAGGCATCTAGTCTGCACCTAAATTTCTTTATTTTTTAAGAAAAAAGAAAAGAGAGATTTCACCATTCCTGGTAACATGCCTGCCGGGTTTTTTTGTTTGTTTGTTTTAAACAGTACAGGTTCTAAGCTGATCAAAATGTATTCCTGTCTCTCTACTTCATTATCCAAGGTCTTGAGTTGTAGGTGAGGGGGGGCATTTTTAATTCAAGTGTGATATAATTCAGAAGGAAAAGCTCAGTGCAGTCTAACTTACAGTCTTTCACAGTTTGTCCTAATCTTTATTATGTTGTTAATAATACATTCTCCTAATCTTTATTATTTGTTAGTAATATATTCTATCTCTGGGCCGGCCAAGATTATAATACTGCCTTTTTTTGGCACACAAAATTAGGCAGATAGACTTTCATATCATAATTTAGAAAAACAATAACAACAACAACAACAAAAGAGATCACATTGTTCATGGACTAACTTTGTTCTTAACTCTTTTAACCTGGGTTGAATGTTCACCCTTCCCCAGTGAGATGATTTACTGAAAAGTGAAGATAAATGTCATATCCATTCCCTGTGATCTATAAAATTAATCTCCCATGCTTATGTTAATACAAATCAGGTAATGTAGGAGGCAGTGTGACCTACAGGACAAAATGTAAGCGGGAGGAGATCATGTTCAATTACTGTCTGTATCACCGACAATATTTTCACCTCTCATAGGTATTCCCTCATATAGCTTTTCCAGAGAAGGCAATGGCACCCCACTCCAGTACTCTTGCCTGGAAAATCCCATGGACCGAGGAGCCTGGTGGGCTGCAGTCCATGGGGTCACTAAGAGTCGGACACGACTGAGCGACTTCACTTTCACTTTTCACTTTCATGCATTGGAGAAGGAAATGGCAACCCACTCCAGTGTTCTTGCCTGGAGAATCCCAGGGACAGGGGAGCCTGGTGGGCTGCCGTCTATGGGGTTGCACAGTCAGACACGACTGAAGTGACTTAGCAGCAGCAGCAATAGCATATAGCTTTTCTGTAAAATTGGGCACTACGTCTGAGAGCTGCTGGAGAATTAGTTAGATGCTTTGGGAAACAACTTGAAACTTTCCTGTGGAGTAACATACCCTTCCTGTCTCTACCATAGCATCAGCCTTCTGGTGAAGAACCATGACACACTGAGCAAACCATCCTTCTACTCAGGAAAAGCAGTCTCAGGCAGGTGACCCTCCCCTCAAAGGGTTCCATTTATTTCCCAAAAATAAATTACATGGAAGGAAGAGCGCAATGGCTAGTAAGTAAGTCACCAGGTAAAGAAGGGATCACTGCTTACACTTTAGGGGTTAAATCCAGAGCCAATGATTCTGGGAAGGAATTCATGTTCTGTACTGAGCTGTAAAATAAACTGGGAGTTCCGTGTCTGGTGTCTGAAACATCTTTCGAAACACTAAATCAATTTAATATCAATAATTGCCAGATAGATGCTCGATTAAATGAACCAACGCAGACAGCTTTGTTCACAGAGAAAACAGGGCCAAATGGCTTTCATTAGCATGACTAATTCCGAAGTTGTGTGGTTCGATCATCAGATGTCTGAGCCTGAATTCTGACTCTTGCAAGACAGAGTTTGGCAAGAGATATTCTAAATGCAGCAATCCCACACATTCAACATACCTGCAGGAGATCAGATAATCAAGGTGACATTTGAAGCACCCATATCAGCTACCTCGGTGCCCACTGGAGCTCGGAAAAACACCAGATGCATGGAAAATAAGGGACTTGCCATTTAGTGGGGGACTGAGGCTTTCCCCAGACCTGTTTCTGGGGTGCTTTGAAAACACCTGCTTTGGCCTTTGGGGGACAATCTCAACAGCAGTTTCAAAAACCAGGCCTCTTTTTTCATAACCCTCCAGAAGCCTCATAATGCCAGGCATCTTCCTGTTGTGATTACTGGACCAAACGGGGCCCTACCACGTGGAGAGTTGCTAGTATTTTCACCTCATGCTCTGAGAATCTGTCCTTTTATTTTATTTTATTTTGAAATTCTGATACATCTCTTTTCCTGGTAATGCTCTCAATTTTGAAAAGTTATGATAAATCTTATCCCTAAACTACCTTATGAATTTCACAATCTCTCCCAGGCTTTTTTAACTGAAAAAGAATAGACTGCAGGAAAGCAGACAAAAAGAACCCAGGGAAGGTGAGTACTGTGATTAGTGATGATGGAAACAGGGGAATGGTCAGGCCCTGGGCCCCATCTCGGACTAGAGGCCCTGGTACAGGGTGTCCTGTGTACATGTAGTGTTGGTCGAGCATGGGGGGACCTTGTGGAAGGGCCCTCTGCATGCTGTCATTTGTCTCTCATCCCCAAATCCACCCCCACCCCTGACTGCATGACATCACTCTGGTGAGTCCTTGTGACTACACTTCATCAGTTGCCTTTTGGTATGTATGTGTGTGTGAACTGCCAAAAACACAGAATAGCTCTTCAGGGCCTAATCACAGGGCGGCCAAACCTCTGGACAGTCTTCTTCAGAGGTCTGTGGGAGCCTTGGGTCAGAGCAGCTGCCTCTGAGTCACAGCGGGCTTTGGGGCCCCTAACTCTTTCTTGGCCATCTGGGGAAAGGCAGAGAGTACTCAACTTTTCATTTCCATGATAGGAAAGTTTTGTTTTTTGTTTTTTGTTTTTTTTGCAAAACCCTTATAACAGATGCAAGGAATGCATTTTATTTATTTTTTTAATTTTTAAAAAAGATGTGCAATTTTTACTGTTTGTGTTTTGTTGTTTTGTTTTTTGGCTGTGCTGGGTCTTCGTTGCTGTACTCAGGCTTTCTCTAGTTGCAGTGAGGAAGAGGGCTACTCTCCACTGCGATGCTCAGGCTTCTCACTGCAGTAGCTTCTCTTGTTGCGGAGTACTGGCTCTAGGGCGTGTGGGCTCAGCAGTTGAGGCTCTCAGGCTCTAGAGTGTGGGATCAGTAGTTTCGGTTCACTGGCTTAGGTGCCCTATGGCATGTGGAATCGTTCCAGACCAGGGATGGAACCCACGTCGCCTGCATTGGCAGGCAGATTCTTAACCACTGGATCACCAGAAAGTCCAGGGAATGCATTTTAAAGTCAAGCATGATTATCTCTATATTTTGGATTGTAGTTCACAGACACTGATTAAAAACATTTCTGAAGTACAACTGATTTCTGCAGGGATCAGTCAGTTTCTTGCAGGCTCTACTCTCTTCTGTTGAGTGTGTGTGTGTGTGAGTGTGTTATTGATCATAATGGTTCCCTTACTTTCCCTATTTACATGCCAGCAAACTGTTCCTCAGCCCTCCCTAACCCAGCAGGTATCCTAAGAACTCAGATGTGGAGTCAGCTCAGAGGAATCAAGAGGTGTCAGTCCCTCTGCTGTGAGGCAGGACCACTAGGTGAGGGCTCCCCATGCCCAGGTACCAAGAGGCCACACCAGGATGTGAGAGGAAGACCTCTTGGTCCCCTCCCTGTGGGGGCCTGGTTGAGAAACGAAGGGTTCCTGTGAATTCTCTGGGACTGAATCAAAGGCTCACCCACTGAATATGAAGGAAGGTGCTTAGGAAACATCATGTCTGGCCCATGATTCTCCCCTCCCATCCACAGCTTTCCTGTCTTTCTAATGCTTTTCCCAAGTCTTGCTCAGAAATAATACACAACTGCTTGGATTGTATGGCGTTCAAGTCCCTTAGGAAACAGGCTGGAGAGGACTCCTCTATGAGATGAGCCTCAGTCTTTATTCCTCCACTTGGACACAGTGGATCCATCTTTTTCTCCAGGCATCACCCCCTCTGATTCAGAGTACACCCTATTGAGGGTTTTCATCTTGTCAGAGAATCTGCATGGGTCCTAGTTTCCATGAGGCTCATGGATCCCTCCCACATGTTTTACTTTGTAAAGGAGTGAAGGCCAGTTCCCAGAGGCCCAAGTCCTTTCCACATTTCCAAGCTATTTCCTACAAGATTTCATCACCATTGAAACCAGACAACAGTTTATTATTTCAGAGCAAGACTTGAGACATCCACTAAAAAGTTCTATGCATCACCTTTGAAGCAATCGAAATTCACTAAACTATGTGTAAGGTATGAGAAGAAGATCTCCAACGGGTAAGATATAATCTCTTGGGCTCAAGAAAGAAGTCCCTCTGATCTCTGTGGGCCAGTAAGAGGATTAAGAAGTCCCAAGATTCAGGAAACAGAAGATAGTTTCAGGACTGTGATGGTTAGATTTTTGTTTTTTAATATTTACTTATTTGGCTACACTGGGTCTTAGTTACGTCGTGTAGGATCTAGTTCCCTGACAAGGTATCACACCTGGACCTGCTGCATTGGGAGCAAGAAATCTTAGCAACTGGACTGTCAGGGAAGTCCCTGGGATGGTCAGTTTTGAATGCCAACTTGACCCGGCTAGAGGACCCAGTTATTCAATTAAACACAGATCTAGGTATTATGAGGAGGGCATTTTGTGAATGCAGTTCATATCTATCATCAGTGGACTTTCAGTAAAGGAGATGATCCTCATAATCTGGGTGAGCTTCATCCAATTGGTTGAAGGCATCTAGAGAGCAAACCTGACATTTCCCAGAAATCCTGCCTCAAGATTACAGCAGCAACTCTAGCTTAAGTTTCTGGGCTGCCAGACTGCACTATGGATTTTGGACTTGCCAATGCAACTGCATAAACCAATCCCTTAAAATAAATTAATACATAGATGTATATTTAAATTTATTTCTTTTAAGGCATTACATATAAAATTTAATTACATATGTAATATATATATATAGTAATGCACATTATTTAGAAATACATATATTTCATACAATATATATTTTTATATGTTTATATTATATATATTTATATGTTGTGCTTAGTTGATTCAGTTGTATCTGACTCTTTGCAACCCCATGGACTGTAGCCGGCCAGGCTCCTCTGTCCAGAGGATTCTCCAGACAAAAACACTGGAGTGGGTTGCCATGCCCTCCTCCAGGGGATCTTCTAACCAGAGATGGAACCTGAATCTCTTAAATCTCCTGCATTGGCAGTTGGTTCTTTACCACCGGTGCCACCTAGAAAGCCATATCTATCTATCCATGTTATCTCCTACTGGTTCCTCTCCAGAGAGAACTTGCATCATATTAATAGAAACTTAAAAAAAAAAAAAAAAACCTGACAGTACCAAATAGTGGGCACTTTTTCACCTGGGTGGATAACTCCTGGGTGAGCTGTTCAGTTCTTGGTGCACATGAAACCTGCCTTCTGAGTCTAGAAGATGGGGTGTAGGAGGGGAAGAGGAACCATCACTGTGATTTGGGCTGCTTTACAACACTGTATTTCTACACACCAGACTGAAAAGTACTCAGTTGGAACTTCACTCTGAAACAGAGAGTTTACATGATCTTGTTATTATTGTGGCCCAGCTTATAACTAAATTGTGTCAAGTATTGTGCGGTTGTTTTTTTTTTCCTCTTTGAGAAATTCTCTCCTTCTCCAGAAAGGTTACATAACTAATAAGAAAATCTTGTCAGAAATAAAACCTGGCCTGCATGGCCTGAGGAAAAGCCCAGAATGTATTTACTCCATTCAGTGAAAACAGACACACAAGGACGCAGGCCCATAGTCTAAAGATACAAGGCTTGTCCCCTTTCCTCCACACAACTGTGGGCAAACTTTCAGAAACGGTCAGAAATGGGTTTCCTAATGAGTAGGGAAAGAAATGGTTGAAAATTTGGTAAAGTTAATGTTTTCCTTTAGCATAAATTCATTCAGGGAGAAAAGGTACAATTAGCATGGATTCCTGAAACATTTACTCTGCTTCCTTGGGGCTGTTTGGAATGTACAAGGAACATGCTGAACTTCCACATGCTTCCTGAAGAGAAGAATCTCTTAGAAACCTGGTCTTTACGAGCTTGAGTCTTACCTGTATTGATTGCAAAAGACTAAGACGCCCACAGACCTTTCATTTGTCCTTATCTGCAGAGAGGTGACCCATTCCACGATGGCAACAGAGGGTGGATATGAACCAGAGGACCTCCCCCTCCCTTTTCCACCAGGAACTGGGTCAGACTTGGCGAAGCTACAAACTGACCAGGAAATATTCCCTATTTTTCAAGAAGAACCTTCTACGTGGGAGGTCCCTACCCTACAGAGACGCTTAGTGAGATGTCTCCATGTCAACACTCCATATATGGTGGTTGTTGACATTACTATTATGAGTTCAAAAAGAACTGTGCAGAGAGGCGTATGACAGCATGGACCATGCCCACCATGTTCCTCTGTCCATAGGATTCTCCAGCCAAGAATACTAGACTGGGTTGCCATTTCCTTCTCCAGGGAATCTTCCCTAGGCAGGGATTGAACCCGCGTCTCCTGCATTAGAGGCAGATTCTTTACCACTGAGCCACCAGGGAAGCCCCCTTCTATTGGGTACTTTTTCCTTTTCTGCTTTGGAAACCTAAGTTCTACCCATCTTTCAGGATGCATGCAAAAGTCATCTCCTTTGTAAATCTTGATCCTTCGGTCCGTGGGGTTGCTCCCTCTTTGGCATATCTGCACACATGTGTGAGGAAGGATGTACTGGTCCCAAGGGAGCCTTTATGACTCCTTTCTCCACCCCCACTTCCCACCCCATCACTAAGTTGCACTAAGGCCTGCAACTTAGTGCAACATATCTACCCAGATGCAGACAACTAGTGGTAAGAGGAGTGGTAAGGAATTGTATTAGAAAGATGATGCTGTGAAAGTGCTGCACTCAATATGCCAGCAAATTTGGAAAACTCAGCAGTGGCCACAGGACTGGAAAAGGTCAGTTTTCATTCCAATCCCAAAGAAAGGCAATGCCAAAGAATGCTCAAACTACTGCACAATTGCACTCATCTCACACACTAGTAAAGTAATGCTCTAAATTCTCCAAGCCAGGCTTCAGCAATACGTGAACTGTGAACTTCCAGATGTTCAAGCTGGTTTTAGAAAAGGTAGAAGAACAAGAGATCAAACCGCCAACATCCGCTGGATCATGGAAAAAGCAAGAGTTCCAAAAACCCTCTATTTCTGCTTTATTGACTCTGCCAAAGACTTTGACTCTGTGAATCACAATAAACTGTGGAAAATTCTGAAGGAGATGGGAATACCAGACCACTTGATCTGCCTCTTGAGAAACCTGTATGCAGGTCAGGAAGCAACAGTTAGAACTGGACATGGAACAACAGACTGGTTCCAAATAGGAAAAGGAGTACATCAAGGCTGTATATTGTCACCCTGCTTATTTAACTTATATGCAGAGTACATCATGAGAAATGCTGGGCTGGAAGAAGCACAAGCTGGAATCAAGATTGCTGGGAGAAATATCAATAACCTCAGATATGCAGATGATACCACCCTTATGGCAGAAAGTGAAGAGGAACTAAAGAGCTTCTTGATGAAGGTGAAAGAGGAGAGTGAAAAGCTTGGCTTAAAGCTCAACATTCAGAAAACTAAGATCATGGCATCTGGTCCCATCACTTCATGGGAAATAGGTGGGGAAACAGTGGAAACAGTGTCAGACTTTATTTTGGGGGGCTCCAAAATCACTGCAGATGGTGATTTCAGCCATGAAATTAAAAGACGCTTACTCCTTGGAAGGAAAGTTATGACCAACCTAGACAGCATATTGAAAAGCAGAGACATTACTTTGCCAACAAAGGGCCATCTAGTCAAGGCTATGGTTTTTCCAGTAGTCATGTATGGATCTGAGAGTTGGACTGTGAAGAAAGCTGAGTGCCAAAGAATTGATGCTTTTGAACTGTGGTGTTGGAGAAGACTCTTGAGAGTCCCTTGGACTGTAAGGAGATCCAACCAGTCCATCCTAAAGGAGATCGGTCCTGGGTGTTCATTGGAAGGACTGATGCTGAAGCTGAAACTCCAGTACTTTGGCCACCTCATGCGAAGAGCTGACTCATTGGAAAAGACCATGATGCTGGGAGGGATTAGGGGAAGGAGGAGAAGGGGATGACAGAGGATGAGATGGCTGGATGGCATCACCGACTCGATGGACGTGAGTCTGAGTGAACTCCAGGAGTTGGTGATGGACAGTGAGGCCTGGCGTGCTGCGATTCATGGGGTTGCAAAGAGTCGGACATGACTGAGCAACTGAACTGAACTGAGCTGAGCTGAAGGTTTACAGGAGACAGACAGGGAGAGAGAAGGAGAAAGAGTGAAAGGGTGAGAACTTAAAGATGGAGAATGAGAAGTGGGGATACAGCCTTCATGGCAGCTGAGGATGGGAGAAGAATGGAGAACAAAATCACGGCACAAAAATCTTAACAAACTGCATTCCCATCACTTACGTTACTTCTTGAAAGATGTCTAAGAAGAAAACCAGAATTACTTTCAATTCCTTCTAAAAGACTTGGATGTGATACTGAGATGAGCACACACAGTCTTTAGGTTTTATTCAGCTCACATCCCCAAGGCTCATCCAAGATCGTGTATACTTCTTGATGTACTACTGACTTGGTCCTTAGTCCAAGTGGTATAGAAGACAAGTTCTGGGAGGGCTAGTTTAGAGACCATGACTTGTGTGACTTCAAGGAAATCACTGAACCACTCTGAGCCTCACTAGTATCTGCCTCTAAAAAGCAAGTAAGACAACCTATGCAAAAGAGTGCTGGGAACCAAAAAATGCTACATAGATATTACCACGGCTCAGTGCCTAGCAGGGACTCATTAAATTCTTGTTGACTGATTGAGTAATTGATCAACTCTGGCCAGCCTTCTTAAAACTTTCCTCATTTAACTGAGAAGTGAGACAGTTCAGGAAGCCAAGCAACATCCAAGAAAATCCATTTGGCTTTAGAGTGGCCTAATCCAACGGATTTTGAACTTTATGAATTTACTTGCAAACAAACCACTTTGTATTGTTCAACAAATTTCACTTTGGTTGGGATGATGAGATTTATCAAAAGAAACAAGAATATCATTTTGGCTAAATGCACAGTTGAAGTTGAAAGGACCCGGATTTCCAAAGTCGAAGTGGAGAACATGGAGATCCCCAACCCCTGGGACCAGCTCTGGACACATAGTAGGCCTTTCTGAAAACACTGGGGGGTTGGACTATGCTAAGTCGCTTCAGTCGCATCTGACCCATTGTGACCCTATGGACTGTAGCCGAACAGGCTCCTCTGTCCATGGGGGTTGGACTGGATCCATCCATATCTGAGTATGCTAGCCTGCCTGGTAAGGTTTTTTGTGAAACACCTCAGCACTTCTGTGACCTCATGCAAACAAAAACGACGTGAAGCTGAATAGAGTTTAAGCAAAGGAAACTTCAAACTAAATTTTTATTGAAATTCTCCCCATTGTCAGCCGACATTTTCAATTTTCATTTCCCTGCCTCAGCCCATTTCGCCATAGAAACTTGGATGTTTTCATTGAACAGCAGCCAGTGAACATTGGACTGAAGGGGCACACTATAAATTTGGAAAAATAAATAAATGCTTCAGAACTTCCACTTGAAAACCACAGCTAAAAATGAAATCAAATCTGACCCACCCCTTTTCTTTTAAATTGTGGGAACAGACTCAGTCTGCCTCAATTTTTAAGCCCATATTAAATTTTATATAAGCACCTTGGAGATCCATGCATGGCCTGGTCGAAAGCAATCATGGAACGTTTGACTCACACACAAGGTTTGAACGACTGGAACGAGAAGGTATCATCCCTCCTACACCATGTTCCTTAATAAACATGTGTGCTTAAGAAATAAAAAGGGAAGAAAAATCGGTTTGTGGGCATAGAGAGAATAACTCACTCCAAATTGCTCCTTTGATGAATGTGGACAAAAGAATAAAATTTGTCACCCAGCTAATATTACCATCAATATTTTGTCCAGCTACATTCCTTCCAATTTAAAAACAGTTCAATATCCTTTTTACCTTCAAGTAGCAGCACTTAATAAACAGTGATGGATGGTTTTTATTTTTGTTCGCATTTCAGTCTTCCCTGCTTCTGCTACAAGGGCACTATTTTGCTTGGGGGAAATGTAGATCTTCGGTCTTTCTTGCATTGACAAGCATCCCTCAAGGAAAGACGGCCATATTTAATTCATAACCCCCATCGGCTACACAAACATACAACTTCCCATCAATTAGGCAACACAGAGATGTTGTTAAAAATCAATGAGCTTATTATTAAATATATTTTTTTCATGTAGCAATAATAGTTATTGCCGTACTATTGTTATTACTGCACTGTCAGCTGTTTAGGCAGCTTTTCAGAGAGTTTGATGGGTTTTGATGTTGCTAGCAAGGCAGTCTATGAAACGAGGCATCCCGGTGAGACTTTCCTCTCTGTCTCCTGCCACATCTAGAAGCCATCAAGAGAAGGGGGGAAATGAAGGCTGTAGAGAAAGGATCCTTGGACTGGAGGCAGAAGACCCAGCTCTGCACTTAACTAGCTGTGTGACCTTGGGTAAGTCCCTTCTCCATTCTGAGCCTCATTTCTAAAACTGAGAGGGTTAGCCCCACATGATTTGGGGGTTCCCTCCCTTCTGAAATGTGAGATTTTTCTAATCACTGTTGTTTTACTAGCCACAGAAACAGGGAGAAATCAGTTCAGTTCAGCAACCCTCAATTGTTCTTTACAAAAGACTCCTGATTAAAAAAAAAAAAAAAAGAAAAGAAAAAGTGAGTAGAGCAGGGGAAATGCTACCAAATCTGAAACAGACGTTCAATTGATCCAAAAACCAAATATGCCCATATTTGTGTTTTCATCCTTGTTGTGTGTTTATTAAAAATAATTTTGATATTTTGACACATGCCACTACTGTGGGAGCCTCCTGCCTACAAACAGAGATGTTAAAACTGTGCCAGCACATGCAAAGGTTAAAAACAACATTGCACAGATTTTGGCAACTACATCATATGCTGTCTGGCCACAGCTGATCTGAACTGAGTCCCCCATAATTACAGGAGAAGGTGGAACAGGTTTGCTGCTAATTGGAAAATTCTGCAAATGGCAGCACTGAAGTAAATTGACAGTCGTTAGAATATTAACAAAATGAGAGTACTGATTAGTAAAAAGCTCAGATGCAGACTTTTTTTTTTTTTACTGCCGGATTCTGCTGGCAAATTGATAATAAAAGCTGAACTTAATAATAACAGCTGTTATTTGACCCGGTAATATTTTTTTTTAATCTGTTGCTGTTCCCAGACCAATAACACATAAAGAAGGTCTGTATCCACTGTTGCAAAATTATTTTGAATCCCAAAAGGTATATTCAGAGTCAGTGAAGGAAAACGGTGCTTAAAGGGGCAGGCCATCAATAGTCACGTTCTAACGAAAGTATGGTCACCGCAAAGCTTTGAGTTGTCTTGTTCTCACCGGCCACCTTCCAACAGGCCTGGGTGGAGGTGCTGGGTGTTAAGGGCTCCTTTTCGGAACAGGGCCTGAATTCTATTTCCAGTTCACTTTAAATCTGTCACTGGTAAAAATGTCAATGTTAACTTATTCTTCACTTTAAAGTGGACAGGAAGGAAAGCTGGCCCTTGCCAGATTCTGAGGTTTCTATCAACACTTAGCTGTTTGTACTTATTATTTTTCAGCCAGACGGGAAGAGATTTGGGAATAGACATATTAATTAGAAATACTGCCATGAATCTATGGAAAAGGGACTGTCACTTCACCACGCATAGTTTTACATTATCCACACACACACAAACATGCCCAGGAGACTTGCATTTGGGAGTGAATCTCACCTGATCACTACTGGTGGGAGTGTAAGTTAATCCAATCTTTCTAGCTATATAGTAAAGCGGATCAAAAAAAATTTTTTTAACACATATAGCCTTTGACCCAGCAATTCTATTTTAAGGGTTTGGCCAAAAGAAAGTCATGAAAATGCCTAAAAGGTACCTAGCTTTACCTACAAAAGTATTCCTTGCAGCACTGTTTATAATAAATATAAGAGCAGAAACCACATTTGTCCTGAAATGAATAACTGATTGTGATAGACAAAAGAATACTACATAATTATGTAAAATTTACTGTAGAATATTTAAATGATATAGGAAGATAGTCTAGTAAATGGAAAAAACAGACTATCAAAGAATAAACATAGGATATTCACTCTTTTTAAATATACTGACAGAGACAAGACTGGAAGAAGGGTAACCAAGGAGATTAATGGTTCTTCCTGAGTGGTGGTCTAATAAATGGGTATTTTCTTTTTATTTTCTTTTGCTGGTCCACATTTTCTAAATTTTCTCAAGTGAGCCTGTACTGTTTCAGTCAGAAGAGAATACACAAATTATTTTTAGAATTAAAAAGCCTCTAGAGGGTTCCTATTGTTGCAAATGAAAATTCAGTCTATAGCAGTGGGCACAACCACTTCCCCAAAAGCAAGTTGGTTCCTTGACTTAAAGTCCACCTTCTGTTCAGGGAAGGAAAAGAATCAGCTTAAAGCAAATCCCAAAACTCTGGGTAAAGAACCAGCCCATGGATTATGGTTAATACACACACACACTCACACACACGCAGAAACACAAACAAACACACACACACATGAACCCTCCTTTTGACATCTGTTCTCTGAAAATACAGGTCAGCAAATACTTTAGGCTCTTATAGAAAAGGATTTCCTTTTCTAACTTTGGACCTCATATACTCTGGTAATTTCGTCATTTTCTTTTGACCTTATTATGATAACACAGACCCTTGTTGATTCTGAATCTGTGCAAGAGGGGGTCATTGCCATTTTCAGAGTTTGTCGACTGAAAGAGTGTGGGTGAGGGTTGCACCCAGACAAATGTAGATTTAACCCACGACCTCACAGAATATACCCCGTCCGTATATTTTCATGAGTAAAGTTCACTCCTAACGATATGCAGTCATGTGCCTGGGCCCAACTGACAGATCTCTGCACATTTAACCTCAGCCGCAAAATGTTAGTCCTTGAGCTCTCAAGTCACCCCCTGTAGTTGAACATCAGCCAGGAAGTTGAGCCAGGCTGCAGCGTTGCAGAGCTGGCCTTAGATTGCGTGTATGTTCACTAGGGCGAAGATGGATGCATGGCGTTTCTTCACAGGTCTGCTTTTAAAAAACTGTGTATTAACATCCTACGGCACCATTGCCAAAAACGTAAAATTCCAAAGGCAAATCCCCTCAGTTCCAGCCCTGCCAGGACTGGGCTGACGAGGCTCCGCCAGGGGACCGTAAATGGCCACAGTTGCTTCTAGCAAGGAGCACAAAGCCCACCCCGTTAGTTTCAGTCACAGGACCAAGTGACTCTCAAGCTGCTTCTCGCCAGGAGTGTGGGTGGGCAGCAGGCAGGCTCCCAACGCGACAACTAGGCTCAATTGACTGTAACCCAGAATTTTTTTAAAGTGGCATTTTTGGACGATGGTACCCAGGCCCCCATCCTTCATCCTTTCTAACAGTTCTGCATCAGGAAAACAAAGCAATGGGGAGGGAGAGGCGTGGAGGGGGGGCCTGCTGCAGCCAGCATGTGCCAAATACAGTTAAGGGTAGAGAGGGAGGTAGGATTGGAAAGGGGGTAAAAATCAAGTCACTTTCAATCAAGTGTCACACCTTTAAATAGTGGTTAAATCTTTGCATTATGCAGCTCATCCCTTTACAACATGGGGTTCCCTTAGAGAATTCCCTGTTTACACTGGGAATTCCTCCAGGGCCGCATCAATAAAGCTGAACAGATGTCAGGGTGGAATGCCAGCGGCAGTGGCTGTTGTCAGGGGTACTGGGGAGGAAGGCACAGAACAATGAGAGAGACAGCTGGTACACAAAGCCTCACGCGTGGGTCAGGTTCTGCCAGTGTGTAGAGATTCCACCCTACCCTTTGTCCGGGCACATTGCCTTTCTTGTTTCTCGATGACAAGGGTTGACACATGTCACCCGACCCTATCAGAAGTGTTATTTGCTTGCCGCTTGCATATGCACCGGTGTTCCTGACCTCCTCAGCCCGCATCTCCCAACCGAAAGCATTGAGCGTCGATGCGCAGAAAACTCTCCAATGCTGCCCCAATCTAGGATTTCATTATGCACTTTTGAGTCGAAAGTGGGATGGAGATGTCCTTCTTTTTAATTAAAAACATGATTGATGAGACTTAACTGACAGTAGGAAATGCGATGGAAATATTCCTTAAAGAGGCACTAACCCCGTTTGCTGGGCTAGAGTGGTGTGAGTCTCCGAAGTTGCAAGCAGCGGGAGAAAGGAAATTAAAATAAAAGCCCGTTAGAGTCCGCCGGCGGTGGAAGGGTGGTAACGTGACACGGCATCTGCAGCCGTGTAACCAGAAACTTATGCGCATTAAGAGCTAATGTGAGGTGTTACTCGGTAATGGGGATGTTCACAGTGATGAAAGGCGGCAGATGAGTGGGGGAGAATAAGAGAGAGGAGCGTGTCGAAGCAAAAAACAACTAATTCACCGTATTTCTAAGGGGCGATTGGCTTCAGAGGACCTTATGCCCAAACTCCCCATTTGCCTGCTCTGCAGAAGTGGTTGTTCTGCCGTGTTGTTGAATTTCTCCGTCCTCGGCCCCTTCCCTACACCGTCCCTTTAAAATCCTTATTATAAGAAAAGTCCTCGTGCCTGGGATGGTCCATGTGCAGCCTGTACTAAGGCAAACAGGAAAATGTTCACAATTTTGTTTTAAAGGCCTTCTCAGATTTATTCCCTGGATGACTGCTAAGTTATCAGGAAAAAATAATGCGAACCAGGGGATGCAATAATATACAAATCATGGGAACCCCCAAAATGACCAGTCAGAAGCTGGAGTAAGTTTTCCTAATTGTGGGACCTTGGCCTCCATGTTTTCAATCTAGAAATAATAGATGAAGCTGAATCTGGGTCTGGATTAAAATAGCATAACTTAAATACCAACAATCATAGCAGTTTGAAATTTATTTTCAAAACAAATCTCCCTTTCTCTTTCTTGATATCATTTACAAAGGGATTTGTGTGTGTGTGTGTGTGTGTGTGGTTGTTTCAGGATGGTTTGTTTTGTTTTCCATGGAAATAGCTATTTTCTCAGAAACAGCAACTTTGAATTAAAAAGAGAATAATACCTTCCTAAAAGGACACCCAAGAATAGCCGAGTCCACACTCTGTAAGCCTGCTCACAGCAGAACCTTTATATGTTTTTCATACCTAAAGATTTTATTCTAGGTTTTTAAAAATCCCCTAAAGAGCAGTAGATACCACACAGTCTAACTCTTTTCCACTTAATTCCTAATTAAAGACTGAGAAAAGAAGAAAAGCTTTTATTGAAATGCTCAGATTAAAGGAAAGGAGGTTACAATTGGAGTTGATTTTTGGCGAGTATTTAACTAGCAAAGGTTAATTAGAATTGTAGCAATGCGATGTAAAATAACTGATTCTGATCAATTGATTAATGAGATGTCAGAAGGTACAAGAATTCACCTTTGAGGGAAACATATTAAAAATGAAATATATTGCAAAGCCATCATGTCTTCCCTCTTATTTAGTTCATTAACACTAGCAGCAGCTGTAGATGGTTTTTCCATCTATGACAATCTGCAGAAAATGACAGCCCCCAAATCCACCAAAAGTAACACAAAAATGTTATACAATGTCCCCAAACACCCATAAAAGTTCACAAAGTCTCTAGGAAGAGGCCAAAATCTTCAGCGGTTCCTTTCGGTCCTCTCTCTCCATTCCTTCTGTATTAGAGATTCAGATTCATTTAAAAGATAAGTGGTTTTGAGATTCTGAAATTATTAAAATCGGGCACATTATGCCCATTGAATTTATCAGTTCACTAGGCCTGTATCAATTTCACTGTTGATGTGAAGGAGTGGGAGGCAAGGGTCTGGGGGATGTTTTTCCTTTCTCATGCTGATGGTCCTGGTGAACAAACAGATCCCCCTGTTTGTGGCATAGATGTTCTTTGTCACAATAACCCGCAGTATATTGTGTTTATATATGTCCTTCAGGCATGTCACAACAGTTTGGCATTCTGAGCGGCTCTACCACAGTGTGCATTAAATAGTCATGTAGTTACATTAAACAGTGGGGAGTTCACACTTCACAACCACTCAGTGTTTTAAAACAGATGTGGGCTGTCTGTTGTCAGACTCTAGTGCAAAAGCTCAGAAGGATCTGGGTGGGAACAGACTCTGCAAATGATGGAGGGCTCCCCAAATTTTCCACACAAGTTCCTTCATTCTCCAACCACCCCCCTCCATGCTAGAGGCTGAGGGTGAGAGAGATTTGGGGGAAAAGCAGAGAAAAAAAGAGGGCAGCCAGGAAGCAACAACTTTTATGTCTTATAGAACAGAGATCTGAAAAAAAGAATTCAGAATTCGGAATAGTTTGTGGCATGGAATATTTTGAGCGGGGTGGGCTTGCTGCGGTATCGTGGGATTTACTGACAGGAGAATTTTTGACAGTTGATGGACAGATGAATTCCGTCATGGAAGCGTTAGTCGAAAGCGGCAAGGCCAGATGGAAACTCACAGCTTGTCTTTAATATTAATTTTCTTTTTTTTTCAGGAGATCAGAATTCCCTAATTCCCTAAAATGTTTCAATGCATCTTGAGGTATTATTTTTCAGATGCCTTTCTCCACCTACTCTTAGTAAGAGTGTTCCTTTGTGTTAATGTTATGTTTCCTCCCTTACTTTGGGAAAAAAAAAAAAAGGTTAGTTTGTTCTTTCCCTTCCTTCCTTTTCTTCCCTCTTTTCCTTCTTTCTTCCTTTCTTTCTTTTTTCCTTCCTTCCTCCCTTTTATTTCTTCCTTCCCTTCTCTTTCTCTCTCTCCTTTCCTTCCTTCTTTTTTCTCTCTTTCTGTTTCTTTCTTGCTTGCTTTCTTTCCTTTTCTCCTCCAGTTGTACAGCTATTAACATTTTCCCTTCATTTCCCTAACACAGAAAGATAAATGTAGTATGCTTGTAAGATACTAACTCTAAATTTGAGAAATTCATTTAAAGCAATTTTGACTTAGAGCTATGGTAAGGGTACTAACAATAAGATTGTCTTTGTGACTGAATGAAAGGCATAACGCTTCATGCTTTCCAGAGGATGGAGGGGTGATTGTTCTCAGGGTGTCCATCTTCTGGACAGTGAAAATTAAGTCATATACTCTGCTCAGTGATGCACTGGGGAAAACACTGGGCTCAGACTCAGGGCCAGACCTCTGGCGTTGGCTCCGCCTAGTTTTCTGCATGGTGTTACACAAGTCCCTACCATTGCCTGGCCTCAGTTTCTTTACTTATAAATTATGGTTGGTATCACAAGGAGGCAATGAGTCCCCAGAGATCTTCACAGCTCCCTTCAGGGTACCATGAAACTAAAAGAAAAGCTGACTGTTCCTATCAAGAAATCACAACTGTGGGACTTCCCTGGTGGCCGAGTGGTTAAGACTTCGCCTTCCAATGCAGGGGGGTTCGAGTTCGAGCTCGGGTCAGGGAGCTAAGATCCCACTTGCGTCATGGCCAAAATAGGAAAACATAAAACAGAAACAATATTGCAACATATTCAACAAAGACTTTAAAGATGGTCCATATTAAAGAAAAAAAATCTAAAAAAAGAAGTCACAACTGCTCCCTTCCTCATCTCACCACTGAGCTCCTCAGAGACCTAGGTAACCCCTCCACAGCAGCTTAGGTAACGGAATGGAACCCCGCCTTTATTCTCAGTCTTCTTCCTACTGTTCCACATAAAATATAACTACTGCACGTTCTTTTGTGGTGACCTCACTCATAAGACAAATATCTTCCCAAGTCCCTTTATTTTATATCACTGGATCCACTCAATTGAGAGTGGTACTTTAAAACTCGGAGATCTTTCTTCTGTGTCTGTATATTATCTATTTCCCTAATTTCTTTCAAGTTTAACATAAAAATATTAATATAAGACAGTGCTCCCCAGTTTCCTGGTGCACCACTTTGGTTATAGGTTGGTTCCCTGTATGCGTGTGTGTGTGTGCATGCCTGTATGTTAGTGAGTTTGTCTTGGTCAATCAGAAAAACCTTTTACAATTTATGCAGGTGCTGCGTGAGTGCTAAGTAGCTACGGTCATGTCCGACTCTTTATGACCCCATGAACCACAGCATGGCAGGCTCCCCTGTCGATGGATTCTCCAGGCAAGAATAGTGGAGTGAGTTGCCATTTCCTCCTCCAGGGGATCCTCCCAACCCAGGGATCAAAGTCGGGCCTCCTGTGTCTTTTGCATTGCAGGTGGATTCTTTACCGCTGAGCCACTGGGGAAACCCTGCTAAAATATAACATTGCTCAGAATCAAAATTAGCTCCCTAATTGGGCAAAATTTCCCCGTCATGATAACTAATCCATTGTCCAAGGATGCTATAACAAGAATTGTTGTGTGACCTATCTGGTTGGACTAGATGACATCTAAGCCCCTTTAAATTCAAAATATATGCATATTTGATGATTCTAAGATACAATGTGAGTCAAGAGGGTGTTTACAAAATAGTTGGAAATATCATCACAGAAGGATAGAATATTAGAACTGGGGAAAACTTTGGAAGGAAAAAGCTCTGAACAGCCCCTACATTCCTCTGAAACTGGTGGCAGAGCCATGGTTAGCAGTGACTTGTATCTAAACAGTATTTTATGAAATAGTTTTCTATATCCCTCTACTGCGCCTCATTTCAGTGGTAAAGAATCTGCCTGCAATGCAGGAGACATGAGTTCAATCCCTGGGTTGGGAAGATCCCCTAGAGAAGAAACTGGCAACCCACTCCCACTCCAGTATTCTGCCTGGGAAATCCCATGGACAGAAGATCCTGGAGGGCTACAGTCCAGGGGATCACAAAAGAGTCAGACACTACTTAGTGACTAAACAACCACAACAACAAATTGAGCCCCATAGCAGCCTTCTGAGGTGGGATCTACCAGCCATACATCTCACTGACCATAGCAGCCAAGGCCAGGGAGGTTCTGTGACTTGCCTAAGTCTGGGCAGTTAGTGAGTGGGAGAGTCAGGGCTGGGACTCCAGACAGGGACTATCCCTAAGCTGCTCCCTTGTCTCCTGGGCACTTTTCTTTCCAAGATCTTCAAGCACTTCTCTCTGAGTCTGCTTTTTCCTGCAGCATCTCAGAGATATGAGTGAGTATTACCGGTTGCAGACACTCATCAGTTACCAGAGATGGGGACGAACCTCTTAAGATCATTCCCCTCCATTCTTTCATTTTCCAGAAAAAGGAAACTGAGGCTTGCAGAAGTCATCGTTATAGTGAGCCCTCTGAAACGAAAACCTGGATTTCTGCTGGGTTCCTCTAAGACCTTAAAATAGGCACCCACCCCCTCAACCACGCAAGTGATGATTTAAACCAGGTGAGCACAAGAATGACTTCATTCACTGCGTTTTCCATGTGCCTCTTGAGGGAAGGCATGTGGAACACGGACATGTAGAGAGAGACCCCCAGTCACCCTCACCTCCCCTTTCTCCCGCACGTGGCGGACTGGTAACTGTTTGCCAGCTCTTTGTAAGGCTGACAGTGGGGATTATTTTTCCCATGTGCCAAACAACTTCATCCTAAAGGAAATATTTTACTCTGGAAAGATTTAATAACAATTATAATGATACCTTATACAGCACTCTAGTTCGAAAATATTCTTTCCAAGCATTATTTCATTGGTTAGTTGATATAGTGAGACATCAAACCTCAAGGGTGTGAAGAGTAGGGTAGAGGAGTGGGAGGGGTAGAGGCCACTCCTCTCTGGTCCCTGGGCCTCCCCACCCCCATGCTTCCACTGCTACTGAGCTGGACAACAACAGGTGTCTCTCAGGTCATTGCTGCTCCCTATCCTTTACGTTCACCTTTCCCATCTGACATTTTTGGGAGGGGGCATGGGACAACAGCACTACAGAAGAAACAAAGGATCCTGGGAAAGGAAGAGGCAAAAAAAAAGCTATGACTTCTCTACCATCTAATGCCCTAGTCCGTGCTCCATGCCACAGAGACGCATTAAAGACACCCAAGTTGACCAGAAAGATGCAATTACAGCCCTGGACTATGAGCTGCTGTCAGAAGGCCAGATTCATGTCCACATCACCCACTGACCCTGACCTCTTCCTTTCCTTCTTTACAGAAATTCCCACTGTCACCAAACTAATTTTTGCAACATTGCAATAAACATGCTAAAATCTCACGACGGGACTTCCCTGGAGGTCCAGTGGTTAAGACACTATGCTTCGACTACAGGGGGCATGGGTTCAATCCCTGGTCAGGGAACTAAGATCCTGAGTGCCAGGTAGTATGGGAAAAAATATTAATTAAAATTTGTATTTTTAAAAACTCAAAAATTATTAAATAAAATGTCATAGAGGTCTTCAAAGCAAACCATGTCCATTCACAAGCTGGCCTGGGGTTTTAGTCCATTTTAGGCCACATCATGGCTAAATTATGACTTCCCAGGTAGTGCTAGTGGTAAAGAACCCGCCTGTCAATACAGGAGATGCAAGAGACATAGATTTAATCTCTGGGTTGGGAATATCCCCTGGAGAAGGGAATAGCAACCCACTCCAGTATTCTTGCCTGGGAAATCTCATGGACAGAGAAGCCTAGTGGGTTACAGTCCATGGGGCCACAAAGAGTCAGGCACAACTGAGCAACTGAACACACACATATGGCTAAATCATGGATCACAAGTTCATTCAACAAATATTTATCAAGTGTTGATTACTTGCTAAGCACTATGCTAGAGGCTGGAAAGAGAAAAGCATGTTCCTGCCCTCAGGGAACTCATGATCTGGTACAGGAGATAGATGCTAGAGAGAAAATTGTGAGATGCAGTGATGAGACTCAGGACAGAGCTCAAGACGGAAACTCAGGAAGAACAATGAAACCCATCAGGGGGCACAGAATGAGTCTCAAGCATAGCTGCCAGTTTGAAAATATGTAAAGTCCACCTTCAGCCACCTGTGTTCTAATATAACTTTTCCCCAGTTGATGTTGGTGTTTTAGAGGATGGAAGTATGGTTAGATCATAAGCTAAATTCAGGCAACTTTTTTATTTTGGAAGAATATATAATTCAGTTGCCCTTGGTATGATATTGGTCCATGTCAGTCCTCAATCTGTGAAATAAATGAGGCCCCCAAGAAAAGGGGGTATTTCCAGCTCAACTGGAAATACACTGATTGGACTTAAATCCTACTATGTTGTCAAGCATTTGATTTCTTTACCCTTTTTAAGATGTGTAATTTATGTTTGGTTTATTTTTAGGGTATTCTTTTGGAGAGGTTCATAATTGACAATTTTGAAAACTGGTTTAAAAAAATCATTTTGGAAAACAGATAACTAAAAAGCCTTCTGCATGAGCCTGGGGGCTGACCACTAGGTCCTGGTAGAGTGTGTGTTGTGGATTCACTGCTTTGCAGTCACTCTGGGCCATCACTCAGGTGTATGTATGTGATGCAATCTGACACTACGTGTGGGTCTGTCGGTGTGCACTCACTTCAATCATGGGAAATGTTGAAGGATTCGTCTGAGGGATTTACCATGTCCTGGTACTTGACATGAGAAAAAAATGTAGATATATTATCTATATAAATATACATTATATATGACGTATGTCACATGTAATGAATAATATGTAAGATGTATAGTATATTAAACTCCATAAATGTCTGTTGGATTAATACATTTACCAATATGTTCATTAATTACAGCACTCTTTGGATTTGGGCAGCAGCTCTGACATGGTAGGGTTATTTTTTAAATTAATTTTCCTTGGAGTAATAGCTGATTTACAATGTCATGTTGCTTTCTGCCATACAGCTAAGTGAATCAGCTTTGCATATACATGTATCCCCTCTTCTTTAGAGTTCCTTCCCATTGGTAGGAGGATTTAAAATCTACCCCACCCCACCCCCACCCCCTGCTTTGCTTTCTTTCTTGTATTCTCAATGTTCCCCAAAACCCTGTTCTAAATTATTCCCCTCCTTCCAGAGCTGAGCACTTTGTCAACCAGAAGTTCCTGGATCCTTAAACGGTCTGAAAACCCGTGTACCTAAGTCTGGTCCAGGAGTGTGAAAAACTGCAAGTTCCTCCACCCGGCAAAGAGAAAATCTTTTAGGCTACAGCGTCCTGGAAATACACTGTTTTGCTTTGCTGGGAGCAGCATTCCTCCAGTTCTTGGGGGTTTCTGAAGCCTTTTACAGTCATTAGGAAACTGACACAGCATCCCTGTGGGGCTTAGCCCCCTTTTAGAGAGACTCCACAGAGATTAAGAGCTGTCTAGGGTCACCCAGAGCAGAGTGGAAGCCCGAGCCCCCTCCCCAGGCGCCTGCAGACATACATATATGGTAAAATCGCTCTGGAGCTAGAAACCAAAAGCCTTTTCTAACTTGACCTAAGCCTAAATTGGAGATTCTACACATATCTCCTTTCCTTGCTAATTAAGTGAGGAGCTTGGGGCTTAGAGGCCCAGAGCAACTGTGAAAGCTGAATCGGCCCCCTGTCCCTGCCCCCCAACCAGCCTAGGGCCTGCTCCCCTTGGAGCCACAGAATTTAATAAACTACTGGATGTGTGTGTGTATGTGTTAGTCACTCGGTCAAGTCTGACTCTTTGTAACCCTATGGACTGTAGCCTACCAGGCTCCTCTGTTCATGGAACTCTCCAGGCAAGAATCCTAGAGTAGGTAGCCATTCCCTTCTCCAGGGGATCTTCCCAACCTAGGGATCAAACATGGGTCTTCTGCATTGCAGGCAGTTTCTTTACTGTCTGAGCCACCAGGGAAGCCCAGTGACTACTGGATACACTCTTCTACTGGTCAAGGTTGCTTTGTGGACTTGGCATAAATGGATTGGAGGAGATTTTGTAAATGTGTATGTGGTATTTGTACACATTTGACATCAGTGAGAGGGTAAGGTCCTTGAGCACAGGATTTTTCTCCATGAAACTTGTCTGAAAACTAGAGTTGATCTTTCATTTTTGGCCACCCCAGGTGGCATGTGGAACTTCCCCAACCAAGGATCAAACCTGCACTCCCTGCAGTGGAAGGGCAGTCTTCACCACTGGACCACCAGGGAAGTCCTAGAGTTGACCTTCATGAGGAACTTAATAGGGCTCTTTATTCTTCAAGCCTGATCTCCCAGTCTCCACTATATAGGGGCTGAATTGGACTAATAAGCAAATATTTGTTTCTTCCATGGAATAAAATTGTTAAACTAGAGTCCAGAAGCCACCTGGTGGAAAGTGAAAGTTGCTCAATTGTGTTCGACTGTTTGCAACCCCATGAAAAATTCTTCCCAGTATAATTCCCAGTCTTCCCAGTATAATTCCCAACCAAAATACCAAACACTGTGAAAGAGGCCTCTTTTGATCTGGAACATTCTTCTCCTCTTCTCCCATTCCTAGAGTAGAGTAAGAGGTCAGAGAATTACCCCAACTGTCTTGATATCCTGAAGGATCACCGATGTGCTCCTCAGCTTTCAGACAGAGGAAGACACCCTAGAGGCGAATGGGACCCTGATGTGGTCCAAACTTGTGACCCCCCAGCCATATCCCAAACACACTCATGTTTGCCCTTGGAAAGTACCTGCCTGAACACATGAGCTTAAAAAAGAGGACATCTCATCATCATCAGATGAATGGATAAGGAAGTTTTGGTACATATACACAATGGAATACTACTCAGCCATAAAAAGGAATGCATTTGAGTCAATTCTAATGAGGTGGATGAATCTAGAGCCTATTATACAGAGTGAAATCAGAAAGAGAAAAGCAAATATCATATACTAAGCAATGGCACCCCACTCTAGTACTCTTGCCTGGAAAATCCCATGGGCAGAGGAGCCTGGTGGGCTGCAGTCCATGGGGTCACGAAGAGTCGGACACGACTGAGTGACTTCCCTTTCCCTTTTCACTTTCATGCATTGGAGAAGGAAATGGCAACCCACTCCAGTGTTCTTGCCTGGAGAATCCCAGGGACGGGGGAGCCTGGTGGGCTGCTGTCTATGGGGTCGCACAGAGTCGAACACGACTGAAGCAACTTAGCAGCAGCACGGCACATATATGGGATCTAGAAAGATGGTACTGATGAACCTACTATTAGGGCAGCAATGGAAATGCAGACGTAAAGAACAGACATATGGACACAGTGGGGAAGGAGAGGGTGGGATGAACTGAGTAGCACTGAAACATATACATTACCATGTGCAAAATAGATAGCCAGTGGGAATTTGCTGTATGATGCAGCGAGCTCAAGCTGGGTGCTCTGTGACAACCTAGAGGGGTGGGATGGGGAGAGAGGTGGGAGAGAGGTTCTAGAGGGTGGGGACATATGTATACTTATGGCTGATTCATGTTGATATATGGAAGAAACCAGCACAATATTGTAAAATAATTATCCTCCAATTAAAAATAAATTAATGTTTTCAAAAGACAATGCACACAGGGCTTCAAAAAAAGAAAAGACCTCTGCATAAAAAATTCATCACCTTAAAATTCCACTTTTTATTTGCTCAGCTCATATCAAATGCCCTATGGGGATAAGAGGAAAAAATAAGCAGGGTTCCAGCTCTTCAAGCAGCCACAAGCGAATGTGAGGAAGATGCAGATTGAAAGGCTAGCAAGAAGCTTACAACTTAGCATTTATAGATAACTCGGTAACCTGGATGAAGTCATCTTTCTCATCTCTAAACTCCTAAGAACACCTACAACCCCATTTCTCTTTAGACCTCTTGTCTTGGCTGGGAAATCTCATGGACAGAGGAGCCTGGTGGGCTACAGTCCATGGGGTCACAAAGAGTCAGACACGAATGAGCACACACACAAGGACAGAGACTTCCCCTCTATAATCCCGTGTGTTGCTAACTTCAGGGGCAGGTATGCCGAGGGAACCCTGGCAAAGGTGGTTCCTGCATTTTATTCTCATTTTATTCAAGCTTCTGCTCTGAATGAATCTTCTTGCATCCCTTGGTTAGAGGAGCAGAAAGAATCTGCCCAGGTTCACACAGCTCAGCGTCTATTGTCCCAAAAATCAAGATATAGGGAGAGTGGTACCATTTACAGAGAATCAACAATTTTTTTCTTCTCCTGCGTTATGTCTTTTTCAACTGAAGCTATGTTTGGCTTCTGGGGTATAGTGAAAGCTTGTGGAGTTTGTTTCTGATAATGCAATCCTTCGAGAGCCTCTGAATAATGGGTCTATAACGCAGATTATGGGGGGAAAATACAGACAGTTGGAAGGAAGGTGGTTCTGATTCCAGCTCTGTTAAATTTTTAATGTTGCTGGAGGGTAACTAAATTGATTGGGGGAAAGGGAATTTATAATCCTAGTGTTATGTAAGAATTCAGGACTCCTAAACCTCCTAAAATGGTCTTTCTTTTATACCAAAGGCAGGAGAGCTTTTTACTATTGGTAAAGAATATTGTTGTGTGGTCTCAGACGAGCAAGGGGATAGAACTGGAAGGTCGGTCCAAGGTGACAGCAGAGAAGCCACCATCTTTGTGGTTTGCCTGCCAAAGCACCAGGAAGTCCTCCCAGACCAAAAGCATCTCTCCCACTGTCTAGCATGATGGGAAAATGCTACCAAGAGAGTAAACCATTTCTGATAAGGAGTTCTTCCATTTCCAGAATCTCCTATCAAAGTGTACCCTTTAGGACAGCCAAATCTCCTCCTAAGCCTTTATCAGCAGTATGTTTGGAATGGTTGTGCTAGTGGTAAAGAACCTGCCTGCCAACGCAGGAGATATAAGAGACATTAGTTCGATCCCTGGGTCAGGAAGATCCTCTGGAGGAGGGCATGGCAAGCCATTCCAGTATTCTTGCCTGGAGAATCCCATGGATAGAAGAGCCTGGTGGGCTGCAGTCCATGGGGTGGCAGAAGAGTCAGACACAACCAAAGTGACTTCGCACACGTGCACAGTAGCTAACTGGGAACAAATTCCCACTGGGAGTGGGACACAGTGAATTCGAGCATCAACTGGAGGGCAGGCCAAAGAGAATGGATACAAAAGAGACCAGTGTGTAAACACCTTGGGAAAAGGACTGGTGCCTTATTCGCGACTGTATCTCCAAGACCTAACACAGTATCTTATGTCATATATAAATACGCCTGCTGAGAGAGAAGTGAGTGAAGAGAAAATGGAAAAGTACGAAAGACCTCCCAGTTCTCCAGTCATCTGGGCTAGTGGTGAGGGGCTACTGCCACTAATGGGAAAGATTTCTTCTTCTGGATTCTACAGAGATAGCATCATTTTCACCCTCCTGTGCCCTCCACCCACTCCATCTCCATCACCTAAACCAGCACCTACTCCCAGACAATCTTCAGGATGACAGTTTCCTCTTTGCCCAGCCTGTCAACAAAAGAGAGAAACCCAAAGCAGCCCAGACTTCCCGTCTGACTCACTTTCACATCTCATCAAATCCTGCTGCGTCTGCTTCCAGCATTAGCTTTCAAGCGTGTCCCCCACTCTCCGTACCCATGGCTATGCCTTCATTCAAGCCTCTATCACTTCCTGACTGAATTAGCCAATAGTCCCCTAGTTGGTTGTCCTGTTTCCAGGACTCTCTCCCCCCCATACACAATCCTGGCTCCACACTCCACCTCCAGTCAAAAGCAAATTCAATCAGGTCATACCTCCCACCTCCCCGCTTCAAAATTTTTCTTGTCCAGCTGTGCCCCACACCCTGCCCCTGCATTTAGATCAGAGTCCACCCTTGGCCTAAGAGGCCCTTGATGACTGACCCTTCCCTCCCTCCCCAGCTTTACCACAAGCCCTCCTGGAAGTTCTGCGGTGTGCACACCCCCCAGTCTGTTCTGCACATGCGGCTGTCCCTTCTCCCTGGATGCTCTTCCCTCCTTCCCTGCCCTAGTAACCCTTCATCTTTCCTCACCCAATCTGAGCATCACCCACTTGGGAAATTATCCATGATTCTACTCTTTTCCAAGGCAGAGGTAGTAGGTACCCTTCCTATCAATTTGGCACAGACCCAAACCCTTACATGCTCTTCTGTCATTCTTGGCTTCCTCATCTGTTTCCCTAGCTGCACTGAGTCCCTCTGGAGAACAGGAACTATGACACTCAACCCACACAGCAGAAAGTCTGTTTCATGAAAGATGCGTAATAAATGTTTCTTAAGGGCATGAATCATGCCAGAAAGTTCTTCCAAAAAGCTTAGTTGGTCAAGCATTCTTTTTTTCTTCCATCCTTCCTCCCTCCCTTCTTCTTTCTTGCTTGCTTCTTTCTTTCCTTCCTTCCTTTCCTTATTTCTTTCTTTCATAGAGTCATTCCTCAAGACTCCTCTACTTTGGAGGTAGAATCTGATTGGAGGTTAATCCTAAGGGAACTGGTTTTCTCAGAGATTTGACTTCTCCCTGCCCCTGTCTTGAAAGGACCAAAACGACAATGTGCAGCGTCTCCCCTGCTATACACATTCGCCCCAGCTCAGGGGTTCTGTGGACGAAAGAAAACTCGCAACATGTCATTTCTCTAGAGAACAGGCATGCTACTCTGGGGAAACAAACCAATTCTAAGACTGTGAGCAAGCAATCATGTAGATATCTCCATGATCAGCCTAGAAGAAGATGGATGAAAGTCACTCCTATTCCAGATACCCATCTGCTTTCTTCCAGAGGAAGCAAACCAGCTCACTGCTTTCCCTTCCCCAGTTGCAATGTCTTGTGAGGGATGGGCCCAGAGTCCCACTCTAATTATACCCTGTTTGACTAGGAGACAAAGCTCCTGATCACACTTCTAAATCTCAGACTGACGCGACATTTATAACTACATTAAAAAGGAAATGCTCTATGCCGTGTGCCTTCATTCGAGATAATTGTACCGAGGTAACCCTCAATAGGGGCCGGAGGACCTTCCCAAAATCACAGAACAGAACCATGACTCATAAAGCAGAGGAAATAGTAGTTCCCACCTGGAGCCCTGAACACAAGGGAAATAAAGAGAGCCTTAAGTGAAAGATGAGCGCATCTCACTGAACTCCCGAGTCTGGGAACTAGGGGAGTTTCAAAGTCTAAACTTGCATCCATATTCACTGCCTCGGCCTTTTCTTATCTCTGCAGAGGAGGCCAGCCTGGGTGTGCCTTTAATACAGACTCTGACTACGGCTACAAACTTCTGGACATCTGGGGGTTACTGCAAGTGATCTCGGAATCCAAACAGGCGTCAGACATCACAACTAAATAAAAAATAGGTCTTGCACAGATATATGTTTCTATTTTCAAGTGTGTTCAGTCATCCTCATTATCGTCATCATTGTTACCATTTATTGAGGGCTTACAACATGCCCAGTACCTTCCAATACTCTCTAAACAGTAACTGAATCCTCATGCATGCTCAGTTGCACAGTTGCGTCCGACTTTGTGACTCCCTGGACTGTAGCCTGCCAGGCTCCTCTGTGTGTGGAATTTTCCAGGCAGGAATTCTGGAGTGGGTTGCCATTTCCTACTCCAAGGGATACAACCACCCAGTGAGATTCATTAGCATTATTGTCCCTCTTTCACAGATGAGAAAATGGAAGTACAGAGAGGTCAAGTAACTTCCTCATGGTCACACAGCTAAAAAGTGGAGTTGCAATTCAAGCCAGATAAGCTGGTTCCAGCATGCCTTATAATTACTATACTATGCTGCCTCCTCTATTTCTCAACTAATGATTATTAAAACTATGCTTATAAGCATGTTGGGAATCTGATGATGCATTTATATTTCTTCTGTTTAACAAGGGTCCTCACATAACTTGGAACCACTGAGTGGGCTATATAAAAATATTGTAAAAGCTCTGTTGTTGCTGCTGTTCAGTCTCTAAGTTGTGTCCAACTCTGCAACCCCATGGACTGTAGCCTGCCAGGCTTCTCTTTTCTGTGGGATTTCCTAGGCAAGAATACTGGGGTGGGTTGCAGTTTCCTTCTCCAGGGGATCTTCCTGAACCCGGGATTGAACCCGAGTCTCCTGCATTTGCAGGCAGATTCTTTACCACTGAGTCACCAAGGAAGCCCACTACAAGAGTTACTCCCTGATAAAATATTCCTCCTAACACCTGAAACTGACCATCAGAGATCCCTTCCTTGGGGTTTAAAGGTGACCCTCTTCATGTCCTAACAAGACGCAAGCACCTTAACAAGAGTGATAAGAGAAGTCACTAGTACCTTAGCATGAGTGAGGTTTCTGGATCATTTCTTCATCAGCAGGAAGGAAAAAAAAAAAAATCCAAGACATTGGAAGGATATTATGGGAAGTTGAGGAAAGGGAGCTTGGGAGTAGGGGAAAAGGAGAAAAGGGAAATGGTCCTGAAAGCAGAAGCAGCCGGGAAAGTCTAGAATAAACGTGGCCTACTTCACAGTTTTGCCTAGAGGTGGCCTCGGGGTATTCATCAGTACCACACAGGATGACATTTTTGGTGACATGTTTTAAAATCAATGAAGGGCTAAAATCATTATTTCTAGAACTATTAACCTCATCACCTTCTGAAATAAAAAGTGAAGCAATAAGCAGAAGGTAAAACAGATCTGAGCTGTTACTTGAGGAAGACAACAGGGCCTAACTTCTCAGTCTAGAAATGGATTAATGTACATTGTCTGATGAACAACTTTGATAAAGGACAGCCTCCTTAATCAGAGCAGCTGACACATACTGGCCCACTCAGCTGGCTGTTTTCCGCTTTTATCACTGATGAATCATGGAAAGTCAGGTTCCTTTACTTTTGCAAAGACCCCTTTTCCATTAAGCTCAGACAATGGCCTCTCAAATTCCATAGCTTACTAAAACAAGATGGCTGCCACCATCAATGCCCACCCCATAACAGATTTGCACACTTATAATAAAGAAAATAGTAGAAATGATTCAATGCATATGAACTTGAACTTGGGCAAACTCCGGGAGATGGTGAGGGACAGAGAGGCCTGGCGTGCTGCAGTCCATAGAGTTGCAAAACGTCAGACAAGACAAGACAACAACAATAAACTTGGTCTCGTTTTTCAATTACTATAATAGGCTGGAAAACTCAGGCAGAGTCTCTGCATAAAGATGTATTTGCAACACACAGGTCCTCAGAATCTACATGCTCCTGTGTTCCAGAAGGCTCCTGAGGGCTGAGGCAGGCAGTCAAACCACCTTTGGCCACTCCTCTGAATATCTCATTCCATTTGGTCAAAGAGGGACAATAGGGGAGGGAGAGATGGATTGAGAGAGTAGCACCGACACATATACACTCCCGTGTGTCAAACAGATCGCCAGTGGGAAGCTGCTGTAGAGCACAGGGAGCTCAGCTCAGCGCGTTGTGATGTCCTCAAGGGGTGGCATGGGGGCGAGGGAGGCTCAAGAGTGAAGAGATATATGTATACTTATGGCTGATTCACATTGTGCTATGGCAGAAACTAACACAAGACTATAAAGCAATTATATTCCAATAAAAAGTAAATTTTTTAAAAACACCTTATTGGATTTCCCTGGGGGTCCAATTGTTAAGACTGCACACTTCCACTGTAGAGGGCAGGGGTTCGATTCCTGTTTAGGGAAGTTGTGCCTGCCACAGGATGCAGCCAAAAAGGGGAAAAAAAACCCTCACCTTATCCATTGCTGCGTTTGAGTATTGATGCTCAAGAGTTAGACTTATTACAGCTCGATGAAGAACAAAAAAGATTGGGCCTTCTTTGGGGAGGAATGTGTTAAAGTCTCTTAAACCATTAACCCAGGGTCAAAGGTGTCACCAGAATTGTTCATCATCTGCCTCAGGCATAGAACCACAGTCTTCAGATCTGGGCCACTTCTGAGCAAATTTTTTTCATGCCTCAGTGCTCCAAATTATAGCAGAAATGCATAAATCACAGGCCAGTTAACAAACTGTGGCTAATCCTCCACAATTTTAATACAAATAGATATAATGAATCCAGACTAAAAATAACTGCAACTTAGAAATGAAAGTAAAATGGGTGGTTTTTTTTTTTTTCTTTTCTGCCACCATCCTTTCCCTGAGCTGATACACCAGCCTGGGACAAAGTAGTTTTCATAGATTTTCGAAGGAAAAAAATGCTGTATGTCTACCTCCCCAAATGAAAACCAAAAATAGATGCTGCTTCTCTAATCTATCTGATTTGGAAATTATTTGGCATTTTTAGAAATTGATTTTTCCAGTCAATTAAATTAGCCAGTAATTTGATATCACCATCTTATTTCATTATATAGAACACATGCTGAAATGGCACACAACCTCATTTTCATTTATTATTTTTACAAATTTAGTACTCATAAAAAGGTGTTGGATTGACAGTGCCAGCAGCTAGACTCTTCCGTACTGGCTGGGAGCGAGCCTGAGCTGCAGTTACAATAACTGGAGCCCAGGCCCATGCAGGCTGGGTTTACCAGCTGTGAGAACAAGATCAAATCCCACATTGTACAGCTCTTTATTCTCTGCTCCAGAATCCATCCAATTGAACATGATAAATGGCACCACCACTGGATGGAGTCCACCCCCTCACTTCTCAATGGCCACCTGGTATTTCTATGATGCCTCTGTCCAAAGAATTTTTTAAACACTTTCCAAGTCATCCAACTCAGTTCTCCAAATCTTTTAGACAAAGACGGATCTTTGAAAGCCTGCAAATTCACTTGGGAGAAGAGAGGACACACACACACTTTGCTGGAGCAGAGATTACGGAGTTTTTGCCTCTCCGCAGCTTCTAAGGATATACTGCTATGTTCTACTATGGGGAGAACGAGGTTGGAGATTTCTTTGGCCTCCATAGGTTCCTAGGAAGAAATGAAAGTACCAAGTGTTTCCTGCATGAACAAAGGCACAGAAAGAAGGAGTAACGGCTCCAAGCATGCACCCTAAGAAAAAAAGGCAAGGTCAAGATGAACATTCAGGCTTTGTTAACAATGATACTTTGTCTAATCATTTTTAATATGAACACTTCGAGGAGTGATCAAAGGAGGCTCTGTTAATAATTATACCAGGAAAACAGGCATATAAACCAGGACCTTCTGGGGCTACCTGGGGCATATGCTCACCCTGCGCATGTTAGAATTTACAAACCACCTGGGCAATCATTAGGTGAAGCCCTATTACAAATCATTTCAGCCTTCTGGCTCATCCCCAACATGTCATGTTCACTCCTTGAAGACTTTGTTAATTTCTCACAATCCTCACACCAAAGCACCCTTCCTAAACCTTGCCCTTCATCTAGGCAAATCCTACAGTTTAGCTAAAACCCAAATGAATGTCCATCTCGTCCCCCGCTGCTCTTTTTGCCTCCTCCAACTCATTCTATTCTTTCCCCTTTCTGATTTTTTTCTCTTAGTATTTATTATGTGTATATAGCACAGCTCTGACCTACAGAATGCTTTGGAATTTTTCCTATTTGTTGTGTGAGTATGAAGTTCTTTTCCCAATTAGGTTGTAAGCCCCTGGAGGCCTGGAATCTGTCTTATGCTTCTCTTGCATCCTTCACAGGACAGCCTCACACCTTATTCAAGATGTTCAGACAGGAAAACAAACAAGCACACCAACCTCACAGAGACCACCTAGTCGAGCTGCAGATCAAGAACCTGAGGCCCAGAGAAAAGCAGCCTTCCCCAAGACCCCCCAGCTCTAAAACAGCCTGGGTTCCTTGCTCCATGCCTCCAGGGGGCCTTGTGTACTTCACTGAATAGCACAGACCACTGCAATAGTTCTTTACCACAATAAGTGAACCATAATGACTTGTTTGGCTTGCCTGATGGCTCAGATGGTACAGAATCTATGTGCAATGCAGGAGACCTGGGTTTGATCCCTGGGTTGGGAAGATCCCCTGGAGAAGGAAATGGCAACCCACTCCTGTATTCTCGCCTGAACAATTGTTTGGACAGTGGAACCTAGCGGGCTATATAGTCCATGGGGTTACAAGAGTTGGACATGACTTAGCAACTAAACCACCACCACCACTTTTTACTTGGCTATCCATATACCATATTGGAAAGCTCTGGAGGGCAGGAATTCTATTGGATTGGTTATTACATCCTCAAAATACATGCACATAATAGACCTTTGGTAAAATTTGGTTGAATGACTGAAGGAATGAATGAACACTTAGTTTTCCTTAAGGTAATAATACAGGCACAGGCTTCCCTGATGGCTCAGTGGTAAAGAATCTGCCTACAAAGCAAGACATTCAGGAGACGTTGGTTTAATCCCTGGGTTGGGAAGATCCCCTGGAGAAAGAAATGGCAACCCACTCCAATAGTCTTGCCTGGAAAGTCTTGCCTCCTCTGGATCCTGGCAGGCTACAGTCTATGGAGTGGCAAAGAGTAGGACACAACTGAGCGACTTAGCACAATAATACAGGCACTAACTGGAGTTAATCCAATTACTAAAATTTAGGCAGGAGAGGTAAGAAGGATCTTCTCTTCCCTAGACAAGTCACAGAAAGCAGCCTGGGGAAGCTGATTTCAGGCTTCTGCTTGCTTTCTAGACCGGCTGGCACTGACTTTCCATTGGCACTGACTTCCAGCTCCCTGCCATGTAGCAGAAAACACACTGAATTCAAAGTCAGAGCAAGTGCCCTAGGGCTTGCCCTGCACTGGGTCTATACAACCACCAGCAAGCCACTGCTTTGATGGTTTCCTCGCTCACACATGTCCAACTCTGGTGACCCCATGCACCGTAGCCTGCCAGACTCCTCTGTCCATGGAATTCTCCAGGCAAGAACACTGGAGAAGGCAAGAACACAGGCAAGAAGGAGTGGCTTGCCATCTCCTTCTCCCAGGGCTCTTCCTGACCCAGGGATCGAAACTGGAGCTCCTGCATTGCAGGCCGTCTCCTGCGTTGCAGGCAGATTCTTTACCGACTGAGCCACCAGGGAAGCACAGACGCTGCTTTGGGCTTCAGATTTTCCATCAGAAATAGAGGAACCCTGGCGCCAAGGACTGGAGAGGCCCTTTCAACGCCAGTGCTTACTGCACCAAACCTCAACTCACACACAGAACACTCCTGCAGGTGAATGAGGGTCCCTGGTCCGGGCGACACCCCCCCAGCGGGCCTGGATGTCCCAGGGCTCCTGGTCTTGGCAGTCAGGGGCTGACAGTTTAACAGACAGAGCCTCTGATTCTCCCTTCAGCTGCTTCCCGGTGGGAAAGTGAGCTTCACGGTAGCACATTAGGTTACATATTAAACAGATGGGACACAGATTTGAGATCTCTTAAAGGTTGGGGTTTTTCCTTTTTTTTTCTTTTTCCATAAGCTGCTGTCAAGGTGTATTCATATCTCTTTATTTAAACAGCTTCCTTAGTCTTGGTACACAGAGCTGGGACTCAAAAAAAAAAATTAAGTGGAATAAATAATCTATCATGCTAGCAACATAATTATAAGAACATATGTTAGCTCGAACCAGCAATATTCTAGTCATATTAAGGGTGTGTGTGGGAGAGAGAAGGATGGCAGGAGAGTCTCAAAATAGTTCAGGCAGAGGAAGAGTGACACTGGGCTACATGGGAGTCCAAACCACTCTCCCGGAGCCTCCACGCCAGCATCCCCAGGGTCCCAAAGGACGGCCCCCGGTGGCTGCCAGCTGTGAAAGGCAGTCACCCGGGTCTGGAACTCCAGCTGGCATCTTGCTGCTCCATGACCCCACTTGAGTGCACTGGCTAAGAAGGCAGTATTCTGTTTTACCCAGTCACTCCCTGCCAGGTGTAGAGACATCCCAAGTTCAGGGAGACCGAGTTCCAAGAGACAAGGGCAAATAACGGGCCTTGGTTCTCCCACATGCTGTATGCTACCAGACACTAAAGAAGAAATATCCACATATTTGAACAGCCTTCATTAAGGCAGCCAATTGGGTCTATTTGTATGTGTGGGTATATATATATGTAGGTGTGTGCATGTGTATATGTGTATGTGTGTGTACATATGTATGTATATGTGTGTATATGTGTGTGTGTGTTTATACGTGTGTGGTGTATATATGTGTGTGTGTGTGTGTGTATACATATAGGCTTCACTGGTGGCTCAGTGGTAAAGCATCTGCCTGCTAATGCAGGGGACGTAGGTTAGATCCCTACGTTAGGAACATCCCATGGAGAAGGAAATGGCAACCCACTCCAGTAGTCTTGCCTGGGAAATCCCATGGAGAGAGGAGCCTGGTGGGCTACAGTCCCTGTGTGCATGCTAAATCGCTTCAGTCATGTCCAGCTCTTTGCAATCCCATGGACACCAGCCCACCAGGCTCCTCTGTCCATGGGATTCTCCAAGCAAGAATACTGGAGTGGGTTGCCATGCCTTCCTCCAGGGGATTTCCCAGACCCAGTGATCAAACCTGGCGCCTCTCATATGTCTCCTGAGTTGGCAGGCAGATTCTTTACCACTGTGCCAGCTGGGAAGCCCAAGTACACAAGGTCACAAACGAATCAGATACGACCCAGTGACTAAACAACAACAAATACATATGTGTATATATAGTTTATATACATAGTTTCAGCTGTCCCTTTGTCTCTGCTCATTTAAATGTTACCCACACTGTCAAGGCCCTACTCAGATCTCCCTTCTCACCCCCACCCACGGCCAGCTTCACCCGCCCCTCCCCCTGGGGAACTCCCACTCTTCTTCGGGCCTCCTGTCCCCATGTCCCTCCCCACAGGAAGCCTTTCCCGCTCCCTACAGTTTGGGTCCCCTGGTTATTTGCTATAGCCCCTGCAGTTCTGGATGATACTTATATTCACTGCACTTTTAATTATGCCGTGTCTGTCTTCCCCATATGGATTGCTGCCCCTGCAAAAGTGGAAGCTGTGCCTAATTTGCACACCATGGTGATTTCTGCACAGGCTCTGGGGATTTCTGTCTTCGCTCTGAGGATGTAGATGCCGCGTGCCGGCCTGGGACACAGCTGTAAACAAGGTGCCCCAAGAACCGCCCTACGTTGGGAGGGTCAGAGAAGAGTATCTAGTGCATATCCCTGAAAACAGCTTGGGGAGGCAGCAGAGTCCAGCAACCACGTACATCGCTGTGATCAGAGAGCCTCGGCTCTGTCCTAGCCTGGCCGAGCCAGACACCAAGGACTGGTGTCTGGGCTTCTCTTGCAGGCACTAGAATGCCACCGGGTCCTCCCACAGAGGTGCAAATTCTCTCAAGTTTGTGCTCTAGGAAGTTCATTCTGGGCCAGAAGAAGTGCCTGGGGGCAGAAATCAGCTGTGAGGCCATTATATTTGCCATGGTGAAAGATAAGGGGCTAAATTAAGGTGGGGGCCATGGGAACAGAGAGGAAGGAAGAGCTCCAGAGATATTTTATGGGTAGGATTATTATTTATATTATGAGACTCTTACACATTTGGAGGGCTTAAAAAGTTAAAGGCATAATAGATATTTAATAAATACTTGCCAACCTGTATAATATATACACTCCTGTGTTTAGGAACATATATAAAAACAAAAACAAGACTTTTAGAGGTATATTTTAAATATTGTTTTTTGACAACTTTTCTATACTTTTAGGTAGGCTATAGATGTTTTTAAAAGGAGAAGAAATAAAGGGCGTGAAGGAAGGAAGAAAGGAGAGTGCTTTTGGAGAGTCTACTGTTTATACTCTTATAACCTGCATTCACACACCACCTTTAAGGGCACTTTCACCAACCGCTCCCATCCAGGCTGCAACCCTCTGAAGGCTCTCATTTTGGCTATGTGCTACCTTCTGAATAGATAAGTGAGAATAGATAAGAAATCGAAGTTTTAATATACATTTTCTAATCCCTCAAAAAAGCATGGTAGGATATACAGGTAGGTCTGCAGATGAGTGGGGAAGGGAGACCATGACTTCTGCTCCCAGAAGATCAGAGAAAGTGAAAAGTCAAGGATGGAGCCCTCCAGAGGGGCAGGTGGCACTGCTGAGACAGCGAAGTCTTCATGGTCACCCACCCTTCAATTTTTGTCCAATTTTCACTTTTAAATGCTAACACTTGAACAGTATGCTTTCCTGACTTGACACACAATCAGAATTGAATGTGATCCAGACGATTATGTCAGCAGGATTGATATAGAACACATGACATTTGTGCTTATCCCCAAGGAAACACTGCTCATCAAGTGGAGGAAAGCAGGAAGTCCAGATTGATATATTACCCACCACTGTGTCCTTGCCAGTATCCATATTGATAGGCTGGAAATCTTGGCCAGGACCACATTTATTGCTACATCTTCCACTGCTCTTAAAAACACGAGCCAGAGAGGCCACTGGGCATACCCCAAAGCACTCGTTTTCACTCTTTGGAAGAAAGATGGCTATGGGATTCATGTGTCCAGACTGACCTCTGCCTCATGACACCTCACCTCTTGGCTAAAACTGTCATCAGACCATTCCACCCACAGATGATGAAGATGATAGCACCTTGCATAAGAAAATATAGGATATTCTTTAGGACCCTTTCATACAGACATGCTTACAAGCATCTCACTGAACAAACAAATGCTCTAAAATACATTGGGTAGTTACAGTTAGTCCTGTTGGGAAAATGAGAAATGGATACTAAGGATGGCAAAGTGGAGTGGGAGGTGAGACGAAGGTTCAAGAGGGAGGCAGATAGGTATACCTATGGCTGATTTATGTTGATGTATGGCAGAAATTAACTCAATATTGTACACTAATCATCCTTCAACTAAAAATTAGTAAATCAAAAAAAAAAAAAAAAAAAGGATGGCAAAATGACTGCATCCCATATCACCCTCCTAGTTCAGAACCTGAGCTGTTTCCACCTGCCCGCCCCCACTCCGTGGGCTGCCTCCACGACGCGCATTGCCTCCCAGCCCCACTGCCTGTGCAGCACTAGTATTTGGCAGGATCCTTTACAATATTTGGGCTTCCCTGGTAGCTCAGACAGTAAAAGAATCTGCCTGCAATGTAGGAGATCCAGGTTCGATCCCTGGATTGGGAATATCTCCTGATCCCCAGGAGAAGGGAATAGCTACCCACTCCAGCATTCCTGTCTAGAGAAATCCATGGACAGGCCATGGGGTCACAGAGTCGGACACGACTAAGCAATTTTCAGTTCGCTTTACATTATTTAATTCTGCCCAGGAACAGTCAAGAAAGAGAAAGGACCAGAGTACAATACAGAGGCCAACATCAGTCCTCCTGTTCGTTAAGCCAAATAAGACAATATTTAAACTCAAGGACTGTCCTGTAATTCTGCCAGAGAGTGCAACCTGGCACCTCCAGATGGGGGTGAGATGGATGAGTGGGAAGGGGCAGAACCAAAATGATCGTGCTCCCCTCCACAACCAACTGAGATGGTGCCTGCTTAGAGGTCAGACCCCTGTGAGCTCCCCTACACAGACAAGGAACCCGCACAATGATGCAAGCTCCGAGAAGATGTCCCTCCCATTTCTAACTAAAAAGATGCTGATGGATGGAGTTTCTGAGCCGACCCCAAACAGCCACTCACACCTGGATCCAGCCTGCCCAGCCCCACTGGGAGCCTCCCCGACAGAAACAGCCCAGTCGGCCCAGAGCAGGAAAAGGTAAAAGTAAATAAACGCAGCCTTAATCTCTCTCATAGATTGGAACAATCTGAACCAACCTGTAATTTCATCCAGACACACGGGGAGAATAATTTTTAGAGCTTTGCGAAACAGAAATGCACTTCCACTCATTACGATTTCGCGGGCATTTTTTTTTCCCCCTTCCTACCCCCTTCCCCATCTGCACTTTATTCAATGAACACATCTGCATTCCTTCTCTCTCTCTCTCTCTTTTTTTTTTTTTTTTTTTTGGCCAGAAACTCTATACAACCTTATCACTGACACCTCTCTGCAGTTTCAAATTCCAACTTTGTGCCAAATCCCCATTTCCTGCTGCTTAATTTCCATTCATTTACTCTTGTTTTTGCTTCTTCTGCCATTCCCAGCATGGACCAGCTCCAACCCAGCTTCTTCTAATTTTTTAAGGAAGGCTCCCCATCGAGTGCTATTGGAATCTGAGCCTTCGCTCCATGCCAGTGACTGGCCATTGTTTATACTACCTAACAACAGTTGCCAATAGGACTGCTCCTTTCCTTCTCTTTGTTTCTCTCCCTGAGTGTGTACACTAAGGCTCCAGAGAACTAACTCCCCCCTCCAGCATATGGTGACCCACTGGGCTTGGTTTTATTATGACTTCAGTAGAATCTGAAGTAGCCTCTTTCCATCTCTTTTTCCAGAGAAAAAAGAAAAGAAAATTGAGACTGGATGCTTTGTTTATCCTAACCTTGCTCTTAGTGGCAAGATCAGCCTCATGTATACATGCATCCTGAGTCACATATGTGCTCAGTTGTGTCCAACTCTTTGCAATCCCATGGACCATAACCTACCAGGCACCTCTGTCCATGGGATTTCCCAGGCAAGAATACTGGAGTGGGTTACCATTTCCTTCTCTAGGGCATCTTCCTGACTCAGGGATCAGACCCATGTCTCCTGCATTGACAGGTGGGTTCTTTATCATGGAGCCACCTCCGAAGCCCACAGTCAGCCTCAGCCCTTGCTCAACTGCTCTAAGGACTGGGCACTTCATCAAGTTAGCACAGTGAAAGGACAAGGAGAAAGGCACTGGGGGAGGATGAACTGAGGCCAAGCTTTATAGAGAGGCAGGGAAATGACCACTCTGGACTTCTTGGGCTCAAGGATGTCTTAGATGGGTTGAACTCATTTTTAAAGCAGAAACAAACTCACAGACATAGAGAACAAATTTTTCCAGGGGAGAAAGGATGGGGGGAAGGGATAGTCAGGGAATTTGGGATGGACATGTATACGCTGCTCTGTTTAAAATGGATAACCAACAAGGACCTGCTGTCTAGCACAGGGAACTCTGCTCCGTGTTATGCGGCAGCCTGGATGGGAGGGGAGTTTGTGGGAGAATGGATACATATATATGGATGGCTGAGTCCCTTCACTGTTCACCTGAAACTATCACAACATTATTTGTTAACTGCCTATACCCCAGTGCAAAATAAAAAGTTAAAAGATGTCTTAGATTTGGTAAGAATGCCCTGCAAAGATTGGAGCAACATGGGGTTGGTTTTTTGGCTTCCAGAGCAGGGTGGAGGGTGGTGGGGAGGAGAACCCACAACTTATATTTTAAATGTGTTTTTACAAGCAAATGAGTTGTGGTATGAAAAGTTAACCAAGATTTTTCTTCCCACAGTGGGACTGATTCTAGTCTGTTGTTTGGGGAAGTTTGTTTTGTTTTTTATTTTGTTTTTCCTAAAAAGCCACAGCTTGCTGCCATCTCGGTCCTTCTCACCACAGCCATTCGCCATTCCTCCAAATACTTCTACCTCCAAGTTCTGCCCCCCTTCCTCTCCCTCTGGCTTTCATCACCAAGAATTCCATCTCTGCTTGTCATTGTCAGTCACTCAGTCATGTCCGACTCTTTGCAACCCCATGGACTGTAGCACCAGGCCTCCCTGTCCCTCCCTATCTCCCAGAGTTTGCTCAAACTCATGTTCATTGAGTTGGTGATGCCATCCAACCAACTCATCCTCTGCAGTCCCATCTAAAACATGGTATCCAAAATAGAAGGGTTGAAAGTCAGGAATGGGGATGCCTCAGAAGCAAATGTCATCAGGGAAAGAAGAGCATGCATCATCACAAACGTTCTTGGTCATCTCTTCTCCCATCCATTCCAGAGGCAGCCTTAAACTACAGAGCAGCTCCTCCTAAAATCTTGTTGCATCCAGGTTTCTTTGTCCATCTGGTCTCTGGTCTCCTGATATCAGATTCTCCTCTGCTGTGTTCCTTCTCTGAAGCTGTACTTAAAACACGTTGTGTCCAAGAGGAAACTTCCATCTGACAAAGTCTGAAATGTTCTCGGACACTTGCTTTCTCCCACTTGCGTAGCAATGATATCCCTTCTCAGGAGAGCAAAGGGAAGGCTAATATCCCTTCTCAGGAGAGCAAAGGGAAGGCACCTTCTTGCATGGTTTTATGATGCAAATGTGTCTCCAAAAGGACTTCCCAGGTGGCACTAGTGGTAAAGAATCTGCCTGCCAATAGAGAAGACACAAGAAACCCAGGTTCAATCCTGGGTTCAGGAAGACACCCTGGAGATGGAAATGGAAACCCACTCCAGCATTCTCGCCTGGAAAATTCGATGGACAGAGGACACTGGCGTGCTATAGTCCATGGGGTCCCAAAGAGTCGGACGTGACTGAAGTGATTGAGCATACACAACTCATCTGTTACCTTGAAGTAATGATCTTCAAGCATTTAAGGTGGGAGGATCAAGGAGAACTTCACTGCCAACTCAAGAGTATGAACATCCCACCCTTACTTTGTTCCTCCACCCCGGAGGTCTCAGCACCATGAGGGCAGATTCAGCCCTTGCTCAGTGATGTAGGAATACTCAGTATCATGACTTCATTTGAGTTTCTGAGTGAAGGAAAGTCTCAGATGGACAGCCTATGATTTTTAATGATTTTACTTTATCACTGTGTTTTTGGCTGTGCCACATGGGATGCTAGTTCCCCAAGCAGGGGTTGAACCTGAGCCCCCTGCAGAAGCATGGAGTCTTGACCATTGGACCACCAGAGAAGTCCCTAGATAGCCTATCTAAAAGAAGGGGGACTTCTGGGCATACACACCGAGGAAACCAGAATTGAAAGAGACACGTGTACCCCAATGTTCATCGCAGCACTGTTTACAATAGCCAGGACATGGAAGCAACCTAGATGTCCATCAGCAGACGAATGGATAAGAAAGCTGTGGTACATATACACAATGGAGTATTACTCGGCCATTAAAAAGAATACATTTGAATCAGTTCCAATGAGGTGGATGAAACTGGAGCCGATTATACAGAGTGAAGTAAGCCAGAAAGAAAAACACCAATACAGTACACTAACACATATATATGGAATTTAGAAAGATGGTAATGATAACCCTGTATGCGAGACAGCAAAAGAGACACAGATGTATAGAACAGTCTTTTGGACTCTGTGGGAGAGGGCGAGGGTGGGATGATTTGGGAGAATGGCATTGAAACATGTATATTATCATATGTGAAACAAACCACCAGTCCAGGTTCAATGCATGATACAGGATGCTCAGGGCTGATGCACTGGGATGACCCAGAGGAATGGTATGGGGAGGGAGGGGGGAGGGAGGTTCAGGACGGGGAACACATGTACACCCGTGGTGGATTCATGTCAGTGTATGGCAAAACCAATACAATATTGTAAAGTAATTAGCCTCCAATTAAAATAAATAAGTTTATATTAAAAATTATTTGAAACAAACAAAAAAATAAGTGAAAGAAGTGGGAGTGCTTCACCGACAGTTCAGTAGTTAAGAATCTGCCTTGCTACGCAGGGGACACCAGTTCAATCCCTGGTCTGGGAAGATCCCACATGCCATGGGGTGGCTAAGCCAGTGCACCACAACTAGAAAGTAGCCCCTGCTTGCCACAGCTAGAGAAAACCCATGCATAGCAATGAAGACCCAGTGCAGCCAAACATAAATAAAGAAGCAGGAGTCCAGTTGAAAGGAGGAGTTCCATACTGCACGGCCAGCTAGGGCTCTCTGCACACAGCTTGGCAGAGGGTCCCTAAAGCCAGCTTGTACAATAGGCAGTGGTGCCAGTTGTTCCAACAGTGAAAGACAGAGCAAAACCACTGCCTCTGAAAACTAACCTCACATACAAATATACTAACTGATGGTCAGAATAAACAGTCATCAGATCTCACCAGTGTCATCAATGAATAAGGGGTTAAAATTATGTGGTTATCAACAGTCAGGATGAACCCCACTGGAAAGGTTCAATTTACTTCAAATTTTCTACTTTGTTAGGGATATCGATAGATCTTTCTCACATGAGATGACTTTATAAAAGAAGAGATGGTCCTCTGAAAATACTCTACATAGTCAAGAGCCTTTGCTCTTTGACATTGTTCATTCTCTAAAGCATCATTTAAAGATCTCCTGAGAGCTGGTGGTGTTGGGTTGGTCAGGATTCTTTATACTAGTAAAGAACCACTGGTAGACTCTTCAGAAGGCCAGAATATAATATACAATTAATTAAATCCACTTAAAGATATCTTTGGCTTCTCAGGTAGCTCAGTGGTAAGGAATCCACCTGCCCAGCAGGGGACGTGGGTTCGATCCCTGGATCAGGAAGATCCCCTGGAGAAGGAAATGGCAACCCACTCCAATATTGTTGCCTGGGAAATCCTATGGACAGAGGAGCCTGCGGGCAACAGTTCATGGGGTCACAGAGAGTGGGACACAACTTAGCAACTAAACAACAAAAACAAAAAGGTATCTTTCACTACCTCTCTCAATTTCTCAATTTTAGACTCTGAAAACTATGAATGAGAATAACGTCATTGGAATATAAGTATACACACATATGTTCTTTAAATGTTAAATGTGTATTCATAAATACCTATATCAATCAACATAAACACTCAACCTAAAGTCTTGTTTCATTATACGCATGGCACGTGGTGGGAAAAGAGGCAAAAGATGTATCCTGTGTTGTGCTGTACAGATGGAAAAACAGAAATAGTAGAAAGTTACAACTAAAATTCAAAAGGAACATTAGACTATATACGAAACAAGCTTGGGTGATAGGATATATGAAATTCATTATATTATTCTCCCCACTTTTAGGTGTGTTTGAAGTTTTCTAAAAGAGAAAGTTTACAATGCCAAAGTTGTCAAAAGTTAGGAATTCAACTTTCCTGCAGCAATTTAAATGAATTTTATAATTTGTTATTTATCAGACAGTTTGAGTCATCAACAACATGGACAATCTTTCTCATTTCGCTGGCTTTCCTAAATTGCTCTAAACTCTGAACAGAAAAGAATAATGAGTCCTTTCAGAAGGGTTCCATGCACCAGAGGAGTCCACAGTTGAGAATGGGTTGAAAATAAACCAAATGGTAGTGTGTGTGCTCCCTGAGATGGATAACACACTCACCATTACCCCTATCGAGTGGAAAGGTCCCATTTTGTTAACTTTCTATAGATTACAATCTATCCAAACTGTCTTTAGAAAATGTATAAGCCAATCATGTTTTGTGTAATTCTAAAATGTCCTTCCAGGGACTGCCCTGGTGGTCCAGTGGTTAAGACTCTGCACTTAAACTGCAGGGGGCGCAAGTTCGATTCCTGGTCAGGGAACTAAGAACTCTCAGGCTATGCTGCCCCCTCCCCCACACAAAAAAAGTCCTTCCACCCACTGCCTAATTGGTTTGGACATAAGGAATAGTCAACATTGAAACACAAATAATTAACAAAGGTGGGAAAGGATTTACATTTTTGAATGCCAAATACAAATTCTATTTGTTTCTTGCTCCATTCAAACCATATTGTGAGTGAGTATATCCCCACACATGACGGTAAAACAGAAAAATGAGAGGGAGGGTGAATTTTTTTATTCCAAATCCTACCCAAGATCCACTCTCTTGACGGTCAGGAACAATATGAATACAGGGTGCTGGGGGTGGTGGCCTCTGATGCTCCCAGTATCCAGGTACCCGGTTGCCTCCGATATCAAGTCAGTCTCAAGATAACAGGCCCCTTCAGAAGCAAGAAGCATTGACCCCCATGTAAATATGCCAAGTCCCAAGAGATGGCAACCCCTTTGGACCGCTTCTATTCTCCTGACATATTTGAAGCTGGCCTCTGAACCCAAAGCCATCCATCTATCACAGGGAACGCCATGCACTTTTCTGGATCCACACAGCCTGACCAAAAAAAAAAAAGAAAGAAACATCTGCAAGTGTGTGACATCAACATGTTTTCCTCAGCTAACAAGCTTCTCTATTCTCCAGGAGCCAAAAACTTTAAGTGACTCTTAAACAAAGACAGCCCCACGAAGAATAATGATGTCAAACCCAAGCCCTCGTTCTGTGGTGTGAACACAAAATCTACAGAACCCAAGTTCAAAATGATTTACAGACGTTTTGATCAGAGTCAGATGTAAAATGGTGTCTCATTGGAGACAGGCCAGGGGCTATCAATCTGAATCCCCTACAACAAGTGATGTCATTAGTCAGAATCGATACATTATGGAGACGATTTTCTCTTTTGTCTCTCGGCCCCCAGGGGTTTTCTGAGTTGCATTTCATCACTAGATTGCAAGGCACTCCTGTTACAAAGGGGCTGATAGGAATCACAACCAGGACTCCGTCACTATGGGAGGAGCAGGGGGAAAGTTGAAGGATTAAACCCAATTACACGTGGGAAACAGACTAATTCAAGGTCTTTGCCGGCAGGTCGATGTTAAACTTGTCTAGCCCATTCCTATTGTTTATACAACTTTAAAGGGCATGACTTTGGACTCTCAAGTGTAAGATCAGTATGGGGGGAGATGCTTAGTTCCAGGTCCCCCTGGGAGAAACCATATGGTCACCTTGGCTTAACCAAGACCTAGGGAAATGACTCGCTACTGAAGGTCAAGACTTTCTTCTCCTTGACACTGCTAAGTCACTTCAGTTGTGTCCAACTCTGTGCAACCCCATAGACGGCAGCCCACCAGGCTCCCCCGTCCCTGAGATTCTCCACGCAAGAACACTGGAGTGGGTTGCCATTTCCTTCTCCAATGCATGAAAGTGAAAAGTGAAAGTGAAGTCACTCAGTCGTGTCCCACTCTTAGCGACCCCATGGACTGCAGCCTACCAGGCTCCTCCGTTCATGGGAGTTTCCAGGCAAGAGTACTGGAGTGGGGTACCATTGCCTTCTCCGACCTTCTCTGTAAGATCATCCCCAAGTACTAATATGTGGACAATACTTCTTCTATCATCAATGTTATCAAGGATATCTTGCATCATACACAGCCTGGTAGTGTCTTTTAGGTTCTTCCAAAGCTCCGCTGAGGGGTATGATAGAAAATAGGAACAAAAAAAGGAAATTTTTTTAAAATGAGACTGTCATTTTCTTACTGCCTTCCAGATCTTCCTAGAGAAAAATCCTCTATTCAGTCCCATGTGCATCTCCAATACAGGGTATTTTTCCAGCTCACTGGTGTTTCATAAACACCATTTGTTGTCATGTGGTTAAATTAAAACTGAGTATATCAAACATCAAACAGTATGTTAATGTCAAGTATGCTTGAATAAATAGTAAGAGTTCAACTGAATGGAATATGTGGATTGCTAGCTAATTAAGCAAGAAGCAGGTGTGAAAAAAATCTAATTTAGGCAATTTTTTATAATTAATAATGTTTACTTGTAGTACTCTTCTAATGGGGCTCTAGTTTAGCCTCTTGTGAATTGCTAGGAGTTTACTCCAGTATTTTAAAATTATAATTGAACGGAGAATTTTCCGAGATATCAGGTTTCCTTGCTGATGATGAAGAAAGCAAGTGCTATATACCTAGAAAAGTCCTGCCAGTACTTTATATCAAGAGGATCAATTAACAAATCACTCGACCAGCAATTAAAACTTAAAGCACAGACCAGCAGACCTCCACACTCAAAAGTTCTCTTGTAAACCCCAGCACCTGTGGAGGTAGAAGTGAACTTGGATGAACCAACCTGAATGAGAATATTGCTGTGTTCAAACCAATCGCTGGACATGGATGATGAAGGCTTTGGTGAGTGTCTGCAAAGAGCAGTGACAGAGAACATTCTGTTGCAATTAGAAACCAAAAAAAAAAAAAAAAATTAAGATCCTATCTAAACTGTCCTGGAAAATTGTATAGCACCCATCAATTAATCCAAGTATACATTTAAATTTGGTTTTCTTTCCAAGAAGCCAAATGGAAGGAGAGGAGGAGAAAATGTCCACAGATGTGAAAACAGACCTGGATTATTTCATAGACGTGACATATCTACTGCATTTAATTAAAGGGAGAATGTATGAGAACAATGTATCCTTCTCAATCGGGTCGAGGGAACAAAACAGGACTGGATTAGATAGGACAACTGTAATCTCAAGAGACAGCCCCGTGTTTAATGGGAGCAGCACATGTTTGATATGCAGGGAAGTAAGTGGGTGTCCTGGACACAGTCCACTATTCATCATAATACCACAGCCCTGTTCATTCCCAGAGAAGAGACTGAAAACCATGAAACCATATGTAGAATATTAAAAATCATTTAACGTTAAAATGCACATTAGGAAAGCATGCACTCTGGGCAAGGCTGCAGTCCAAGAGAGCTCTGAGAAATCTCCAGTTCAGTAGATAATGGTTGTAAAGGTAAACTGAGTTGTACACACACACACACACACACACACACACACACACACACACACACACACACAGAAACTTGGTCCTCAGCTCCGCAATGCTGATTTTTCTCACTCTCTTTTCCTTACTGATTTCTGTAGTGAGGTCAGTATTAATAATTGATGGAGAAATGATACCTAGAGCATCAGTACATTAATTTATAATTAAATATGAGAAGCACTAATTCCTTCCCCATCACCCATCATTTGGAATTAAATTATATGGGCTTCCCTGGTAGCTCAGAAGGTAAAGAATCCTCCTGCAATGCAGGAGGGCTGCGTTCGATTTCTGGGTTGGAAAGATCCCCTGGAGGAGGAAATGGCAACCATTCTAGTATTGTTGCCTGGGAAAACTTAAGGAAAGAGAAGCCTGGTGGGCTACAGTCCATGGGGTTGCAAAGAGTTGGACACGACTGAATGACTAACGCTTTCACTTTCACTATATATAAATCTATACACACACACACACATACACACACATTATATACATGTGTGTATCTATGGCAGATATCACATTGTTTTGCAGACAGAGTCAAAAACCTTACTCTATTTCCATTGCCACCGAATTAATCACAGCCCTGCCCCTAACCACATGGAATTTTATTTCCCATAAGAGCAATGTTTACTTTGGTTTACTTTGTTGGAACTCGGAGTACTGACTCAGTCTATAAAGACCCAGTGCAACATATTTGGTTCAGCAACATTAAAAGCAGGCACTGATAGACCCCATCTTCAATGGCTTTGTATCGACGAAGATTCTGCATGGTTTCCATCTCATCTTGCCCTCCTCCCCACCCAGCAAGGACAACACTGAGAACAGCTCCAGGGTATGTGGAAAGGCATATGTCTTTGGAGACTGAGAGTTCTATTTATTTTCCTCAGTTGCCAAAAGTAATATATGGAGTGAAAAGGGAATGCCTCAAAGCTGAGCCTGCACTGGGGGAGAAATCCTATTTGTCACGAGATGACAGACATCAGCGAGGGTACCAACTCAAAAAGTGTTGGTAGTTTGATTCTTACCATTCTAACTAAAAACACAGGACAGAGGACTGCTATTAAGGCCATCAGAGGACATTAGAGTCCTCTGCTGAAGGGGATCCACTTCCCTCCCCATCCCATCCATAAACTCACTGTAGGGCCTAAAAGTCACTTCTTCTGTCCACCGTCCCACCTCAGCAGGTGGGGATGGGAGGGCATTTGCTTGAAATTTATTTGAATGGCAAACAGACGAATCAGTTCAGACAAAGCAGAGGGAATCCCAGAGGTCTATCCCAGACTGAGAGTGGCATGGCTGTGATGCCCTCTGACAGGCTTTAGCTAAGTGTTTCCTGTCCTTAGCTACACTGACTTCAACTGACACAGCGAGACTCATTCAAAAGTGACTAATTGTGGGGACTTCCCTGGCAGTCCAGTGGTTAAGACTCTGAGCTTCCCAGGGACTTCCCTGGTGGCTCACTGGAGAAGAATCCGCCTGCCAATGCAGAAGACACGGGTGTGATCCCTGGTCCGGGAAGATCCCACATGCCGCAGAGCAACTAAGCCCGGGAGCCACAACTATTAAGCCCAAGCTCTTGAGCCCACACTCCTCAACAAGGAAAACCACTGCAATGAGAAGCCCATGCACCACAGCTAGAGAGTAGCCCCTGCTCGCCACAACTAGAGAAAAGCCCACGAAGCAACTAAGACCCAGGACAAACAAGACTCAAAAAAAAAAAAGACTCGGAGCTTCCAATACAGGGGACTCGGGTTTGATCTCTGGTCAGGGAACTAAGATCCCATATGCCACGAGGTGTGGCCAAAGAAATGAATGACTAATTGTGGAGGAGCCCTGCCACCTCCCTAACTGATCATTTGGGGAGGAGGTTGAAACAGTGCAAGGTGAAAGAAGCCAAAGGGAAATAAGGGTGGGAAACTCCTACAACCCAGACATGGGTACCCATTCTACCCACTCCAAGTCGGGCTGGCTCCTTCTCAAAGGGAAAGAGGGCTTTTGCTCAAAGACTGAGGCCTGAGGGGCAGCAACATCTTTGCAATGAGGATTCTGGAGGGTTTTATGCGTAGCCTGGCAAGATGAGAACTGGCATATCTGACATAAGGGACTGAAAACTGCCATTTTTTTGCCATTCAAGTAAACTGAAAACAAATGGAGAAAGCCAAATGTAACACTGTGGTGTAGGCACTGTTTTCCCTCCACTCTCTTCCCAGCCCAAGCCTGTTTCCAGGAGACCCTGGGACCCTGAGGGAAGCACTTCCTGGACTTTGTCCCCACCCACCCATTTACCAAACAAGAAAACTTCAATCTAGGGAAAAAGAAAGAGAACAGGAACTTCAAGAGGGTAACTGCAGTCTGAGAGTTTTGCTGCAATCTACAGGAGGGATATATTCCGTTGTGTAAACTATAACGTGGAGAGTTCTGAGCTGTCCTTGTGAACAAACAGAATTCTTTCTCATCATCTTTGGTTTTTTTTTAGGCAGAGCTGAGTCTTCGTTGCAGCATTCATGCAGCGTGCGGACTTCGTTGCCCAAGGCATGCAGAATTTCCTTTCCTGACCAAGGATCAAATTTGTGTCCCCTGCATTGGAAGGCAGATTCTTAACCACTGAACCACCAGGGAAGTCCCCTTTCTCCACCTCTTGATGAGAAATTGCCTTGGCTTATCTCCTCCCTCTGTGCATGAGAAAAGACCTATCCTATTCCTCTCCTTCCTGTGGCTTCACCCTTCTTGACTCCTGCATGATGAGAAAGTTGATAAAGCAAGGCCAACCCAGACAGTCAGCACGCTGCAGTGCACAGGAAGACAAAGAGGAGTGTTCCAGGAGAAGACAGTGAAGCTGCCAGGAGCCTGGGGCCATTTCTGGCACGTGGTTGGCCAGAGATGTTTTCCTGTGATCTGTCAGTAGATAACCTTCCCAGGCACCGCCCCTGCATATATAGTTTCTTAAGTCAATATCAACCGCGGATGGGAGAAGTGATCATGGACAAGCAGCAATGGATAGCTACATAGATGGGTGCGTGCTTAGTCGCTCAGTTGTGTCAGACTCTGTGTAACCCTATGGATTGCATGGGGCTTCTCCAGACAAGAATATTGGTGGGTTGCCACGCCCTCCTCCAGGGGACCTTCTCGACCCAGGACTCGAACTCGTCTCACATCTACCAGCATTGGCAGGTAGGTTCTCTACCACTAGCATCACCTGGGATAAACATAAATATGGTTTGGCCAAAAAGTTAATTCAGGTTTTCATGTACCACCCTTAGAGGAAAAACTCAAATGAATTTTTTGGCCAACACAATATGTAGGCTGCAGATGGTAATTCTTCTGGACACTGGTGGGCTATTTAGTGAAAGGGTGCCTGAGAGCTACTTATGAATCTCAATAAGTCACATGATCCCAATTTGTCCCCCTATCAATAGAGATTATAGTCACTGACCCCTGGATTCTTCCTGAAGATATCCCAAAATCAAACCTTCGAGAATAAAGAATTGTCTAAAAAGATGTAGGTTCAAGTCTGATTAACAATAAAATCTGTCACTGAAAGTTAACAAATTCTTCTCTGTCCCATATGTGAATGGCTTCCCTGGCATCTAAAAGTAGCTCTGTTTCTGCTGGGCATCCTAGGAATCAGAAATGATTTTTAAAAAACAGAAAACAGAAAACATCAACCGTGTGAGCTAAGAAGGAGACTCTGAAACCAATCACCTGTGCTTCTGAAGGCAGGTGAGGGGCCTATGGACCCCTCTCAATCCCACCAGGCCTGGAGCTCATTTATGACTGGCAAGAAATATGACATCAATTGTGTGGGGCCCCCATTCTGGGAAGACAGTTTCCAAACAGAGACTGTCAGGAGCAAAGGATATCTTAAATGAGAACCAGAGAATGTCTCAGGACACAGCAAATGTGTGTCACTGCCGTGTCATTTGGAAGATCTTTTTTACCCTCGAGTCTCATCGCTTCTTGGCCTTTTGGCTAAAATCAAGTGCAGTATGGGGGCTTCCCAGGTGGCGCTAGTTGTAAAAAACCTGCCTGCCAATGCAGGAGATGCAAGAGACGTAGGTTCAATCCCTGGGTGGGGAAAACATTTTGGAGGAGGGCATGGCAACCCACTCCAGTGTTCTTGCCTGAGAAATCCCATGGACAGGGAAGCCTGAAGAGCTAGAGTAGGTAGGGTCGCAGAGTCAGACATGACTGAGCACAGCACACACTTAAAAGCTCAAGCTTCAGACTCAGACAAATCTGGGTTGCTGAGTAACCATGGGCAAGGAATTTCATCTCTCCTGGCACCACTTCGCTCATCTATAAAACATGCATGACGGTATTACCTCTTACTTAGGGTTGCGGTAAAAATCCAACAGGGTGATGTGTAAAACAGGCTTAGTCTGGTACCTAATATGTAGCAAATGCTCAATGAATGTGGGCCGTTATTATTTATTATCCTCACAACAAGCCTTTGAAACAGATTTTATTCTGTTTCCATTATCAAGAAGGAAGTGGCCACACAGAGGCAAGTGACATGGGTAAGACATTCCTTCCAGATCACTCTCTCTTCTGGTTCCATCCTTTCTGGCCAGCTTTCCAAAGAGAAGATCCCTTTGGGTCCCTGGTCAGGCCAGGCCAGAGGCCCAGGTTTCCAGGTAAAGCAGGAAGCTGCCTCCGGGTTGGTCTCTGTCTCTCCCATCCTGAACTGGAGCCAACGCGTAAGTGAAACGCAGTGCCCGGCTCTTCCATTCTCCCCCCACCCAACACAGGAGCCTTCATCTGCTCTGCCTCTGGGAGTGAGTGTGGCTCTCCCAGCCTGGCGCTGAAGCAGGTGCGGGCATATTTTAAGCTCCAGCAAATAACTTTAATTGAGCTCTCCTTAGACATATGAACCCACAGAGCAGGGTTTTTTTTTTTTTTCCTCCCTTCTAATAAAAAAAGACCCACAACAAACCAGATGGGTCTTGGTCCCTCCCCAACACCCCCCTCCCCACTCTTCAGGCTCCCCTAATAAATCTTTTAACTCTGAAGAAATTACCTTGCTGGAAGCGGGTATTTTATTTGGTTGCCTGTGTGGACCCGAGCTGCCTCTGTGGGCCGAAATGTGGGTCAGGAGTTACCCACGCAGGCTGCAAAACTGAAGCCTGGGGGTTCAGGCTGGGTTGGTACTTGGGTTGGTATTCTCATCCAGAACTTTCTATTACTGATCACTTCCCTGTGTTTCCTGACCACCATCAGGGGTCCCCCCACCTCACACCTATCCTAAAATTAAAAACCTTTACCTTCCACTGTCCTCAACATAAGTAAAATCTCCATCTTGGTGTGGACCTTCCATGCTGCCATCTAATGTGGAAGGATCTGGAAAGAATCCTTTCCACTAGGAGCCAATCTGACTCCTGGATCATGAGTCCAGAAAGAGCAATGAAAAAGAAAGCCGGAGCCTCCTGTCACCAGAACAAGGCAGTGTGGGGCATGGGGTTCTGTCTCATTTTGCAGACGTGAGCTCCCTCTTAATGCCCCATATGAAGACGGCCGCAGAGAAGGAGGGAAATGCGATGTGAATGGATTCCAGATTCCCCCCTAGAAAAAAAGACGTCAAGAATCGCCCAGGGCAAGAGAGAGAGAAGCAACGCACTCTGGGTCCTGATTTATGAACACTGAATTATTGGTAGGAGGGCCCAGAAGGAGTCGTTTACAACAGAAATTATTGCAGGCAAATGTTGGTTGGTATTTTAAATCACTCACTAATATTGATAGGTTAATGCCTGTCACACTTGCTTAAGGGTCACCAGAAAAAAAGGAAAAAAAAAAAACAACAACGTATCTTCGACTTGTTACCGGCTAAGTATAATGTAGATACACCTTTTTCTGGTTTTGCGGTTTTTTTTTTTTTTCCTTGAGCAAAGCCTGCTGTATTATTTATGGTTTTCTAAGTCACTGACTGTAGCCTGTATCTGGATTTTAAAAGGTTGATTTGCAAAAACACAAAAACAGGGCACCCATCTAGCAAGGCTGGTGGGAAGGCAGTCGCCGCTCACAGCAGCCCCTCAGAGGACCCTTGGCTATTTGGGGCGCCTCGGGTGGCCGGGCCAGATGGCGAGTGCGTATTGTTCCCTTTTTGGTGATAGTCCTGCTGTGGCAAATAAAGTTAAATCAAAAGGTTAGTGCTCTGCAAGAGAATGGCCGAGCTGGCTGCAGCTGACAAGGGCCAAGGATGCTGAGCAGTGAGGAGGTAGAGGTTGTTCCCTCAAAAGGGAACGCAAAGGGAAAATTTTGGCTGCAGATTAAAGAGGGGAGAGTCATGGGTCTCTAGTCCCTTCTTTCTTGGGGCCTGAGGATGAGCTGAAAAATACAGACTTGATCCACCCACAACCAGGATTGGAGGGAGGGGCAATCGCTCTCCATCAGTCTGAGGTCAAAAGAGCTCCCCTGACATCCCACTCCAACTTGACTTTCCCCAATAAGCAGTGCATTCCTTTGTGTGAGGTGATGGGGTGGTATCTGTGGAGTAGGGGGAGCACAGTCTGGGAGGGTCAGATACCCACGTCTGTCATGAGTGGAATAAAACTTGGGAATCCAGGCGAGCAGCTGATGGGTGCATAAGATTTTCAACCTGGACACAGAATTCATGGATTACTTCATAGGATGTCAGAGCTAGAAAAGATTTAAGAAACTATGGAAACTTCCTCGACACAACCCACCTTTCACTTTACATATGGACAAAAAAAAGGCCAGAGAGGAAAAGTGATGCGCTCAAGGCTCAAGGTCACACAAGGGAGGGGGTGGGTCCGGCACAGGGTCCAGCCTTCTTTGGCACCCCTTGGGCTACCACCAACGGGATATGTGGCAGGGGAGGGGCTGAGGGTGCAAGAGATGTGCAAAATCACAGAATCCATAAAGTGTTCGAGTTTTAAACAATGATTAGGAGAGGCTATTTCCAGGTGACTCAGAGGTAAAGAATCTGCCTGCCAATGCAGGAGACATAGGTTCAATCCCTGGGTCCAGAAGATCCCCTGGAGAAGGAAATGGCACCCCACTCCAATATTCTTGCCTGGAAAGTCCCATGGACAGAGGAGCCTGGTGGGCTACAGTCCATGGAGTTGCAAAGAGTCCAACACGACTGAGCACACACACACAGTCTTATAAAAAATAAACATATACACTATGTAATAGAATGTAGTTTGAGTCTTGTTTTTCACATCACCTTTTTCATAAATAATGTCTGAGCTTGCCTTACACTTCAAAATCTGCCCCCTGTGCCTGCAGCTCCAAGAGTGGGGGTTTCTGGTCCCCTCTCTTCTGCAGGCTCCACCCTGCGCTCTAACTTGGAGGCATGTCTTCATGCTCCTTTCTTCTGTGAGCTTCTAAAGCACACCATTTACCCAGAGGCCTGCCGTTTCCAGAATATGGACCACAATTAGGCGGGCAATCTGCAGAGTGTTTGTCATTTACCTGGGAGACTGAGGCCATGCTTTGGTGCCAATTGATCTCTCAGGTAAATATGAACCTGGGAAGACTTTAAAAGAAAAAAAAAAAGTAAACACTAAAATAGGTATTTAAGGAGTTTTAAATGCTGATTCCATTCTTTTTGGTTAAGTACTTTTCTCTCCCCTGCCCCACTTTGGTCCTCCAAACAGAATATTATTTATGCCATTTCAGTGCTTTTTGACGGTGTTCTAATTTAGACCATATTTACCGGCTGAATCTTGTTTCCTACCACATTCAACGGGCTTGACTGCATAGCAGACCCTGTTTCTGTTAAGCAGTGTTTTGACTTCCCTTTGAAAATTTACTTAGGAGAAGGTGATATTTCCAACGGTATGTAAAATCACTGAGGAAACAAGTTTAACTTTAAAAAAAAAAGTGGGAGCTCTATTTCCATTCAAGCAGATTAAAAATATATATATACTCTCAAATCTCTCCATTTCCACCCTCATATCTGTCTGTGTGGTTAGATCGTTTTATCTCCTAGAAGCTCACAAAAGTTTCTCACTTGCATTAGGAGATGGACAGAGCTCATTTCCTTTCCCAGGAAGGTAAGGTCTGAGTACCTTATCTCTGTCTCTTTATGAGAGTTCCAAAGAGAAAGTATTTGAGAGATTCTAAATTCTTGCTAGAGATGAGAACTTCAGAGAAGGAAAAGGCAGGTGAGATCATGTTGTTCGACTCTGATTATGCGGATAAGCTCACTGAATGCCCAGGTAAACTGGCATAGGCCCCAGATGGAATGGGCAAGACCCGTTACCTGAATTCCTCATCGAGTGCTCTTGCCAGCACCTCCCACTGATTGTCCATCACCCCACTTGTGGTTTGAGCAACCAGAGACTTCATTTTGCAGGCCTGACCATCACCAGAAAACAAGAGTACATAAGAAATGTGATCAAAGCCCGGTGCATCCTCTTGTACTTGCTTCAAGCTGAGATAACTAGGAGAAATACCCTAGTTATCAAAGTGAACACCTCCACCCATATCCCTGTTTGGGAAGATCTCTGATTTGGAGAATAGCTAGCAGCTAGAGCCAAAAACGGAGTGAGATCTTAGTTTGACCTCTGAAGGTAGTATGAACTAAACAAACAACTGGCTTAGAAATCTGCTATTCAATGGAACACCTTTAAATATGCATTTTAATTAATGTTTTAGAAATATGTCTCTAACAACACACATGTGTCTGAACAATAAAGTAAGCAGGACCTGAGCTGTAAAATATTATAAGCCCCTGCGTCTCTCTCTCCACCCCTCCACTCTCCGCTCCCACCCCAGCCAAAAACTACAGTTTTCCAAGAGCTACATTTTTCTGACATCTTGTGCATTTTGAGGTCCAGGGAGACTTCCCATTTTCCACACTCAGCACTTTGAGGGCCAGCAGGGTCACGGCACCAGTATTCCCCAAAGATCCCTGAGCAATCATGCTACCAGGCACTCTGCCCCGCTCGTTACTAGCCGACATCCATTTCTCAAGGAAGCGATACCTTTCTGTTGTTGTTTTCTATCAGACGCACAAAGCCCGAAGATTAATCAGAGACACGACCAAGTGACAGCCGTCCTAAACTCGGCTCTAAGTCCTCTCTGCCTTAAACACCATGTGCCCAGGTTAGAAAACATGAAAATGAAACTTTACATCATGGTCTCGGAAGCTTCTGTTAACACAGGAACTACTGGGCTGAACTGACATTCACATCTTCTGCTCAACTCCGCAAGCAGGGACTACAGGGGAAAATGAAAGAAATGATACATGTTTCAAATTTTACAGCAGTTTACATCATGCAAAACTGAAAGGGCCTTAGAGGTTTCCTTCTCACTGAAGTAGAGATGGTACAGACTCAGTCAGGTCCAGAAAACACTCCACGGGGGTATAAGGTTATATAGGCAAACATGGAAGCATTATCAGATAGCTTTCCCACTGCTTCTTTATGATAAAATTCAGATGCAAATATTTTACTAGTTCAGTAATGTGACAGGGTTATAATAGACACCCAAGCATTCATAAGTTAAGTAATATGCTCTACAGAGTATTAATAGGCAGTCATACACACTGGCTTTATCAAATATTTGAAATATACAGTCTGGTTATTTCATTTTTTTTAATTGTGCTCTATATTTTTATGTAAACAAGACATATTTTTGTATGTGTTATATATATATATATATATATATATATATATATACTTTTATATCAGCAAGATCCTAAGATGCCTTCATTTTTTTCTTACCTAAGCCAAAATTGCAGGATTAGGTTAAACAAGTAGAGCGTTTACATTTCCAAGCATCATTTAAAGAAAAAAAAAGCTTTATTTTCATTTCCACAGTAATTCAGACTTATCTTGATTCGTGAAAACTGTCATTGTATACACAATGACCAAAGGGGGTTAATAGGCAGAAAGTCATCACAGAATCTGAAAATTCTGTTTGAGCAGAGCTGGCGACTGGTGATTTCAGTCCTGAATTTGCACAGCTGCCAAAGAAAAGTTAAAAATTACATCTAAAGGATGAACAGCTGTGGTCAAAATTATGCTGCAGTGTTAATCTTTATGAGCTCCTTCGATAGGATTGAAACCAATGCCAAAATTATCCAGAGAATTCCTTCCACAGAATGAGTCAGAGTTACCATGTTCTTAGGTTTGGGTCTTCTTGCAAATAAAACAATAGTAAATTCAATTACATGAAAACTCTCCTCAGATGAAAATTAAAACTGCAACCCTGTTGCATCATGATTTTTATGAAAATGAATTAAAATGTCTTCAGTGCTTTTAAAGGATGTGGTTAAAATTATTAAATTATTATTAAATCTAGTTCTCAAAAGCCACTTGCAACTTTTTTCCCATGTTCTTTTTCACGTTATAATGGAGATTCCTGCAATTTTGCCAATTTGGCACCAGGTCCCATAGATGGTTATTAAGCAGTGCTCAACTGTTAAGCTTTCTAACTTTCATAATATTTTGTGAGTCCCCTACAGAACGCAAACTACCATTCACCATCTTTAGAATAATTTGTAATGTTCTGGGCAAAACCTTAGGAAAATGACACAGAGTTAGAGTTAGCTGCCAAGATACAATATATTTCTACTGAAGACTAATAATATTTGGAAACGATTTCCTGTATTTCTTCTCTACTTATTTGTTAATCTGATACACTTTCCAGGGTTTGGAATGTTCATGCCTTTTGTGTGCTAAAAAGAGATTAGGGGCTTCCTGGACCAAAAAAAAAAAAAGTCAACTTTTAGCCTGAGTCTCACTTCGTGCTGAAGGTCTTTTAAACCTTCCAAGTAAACATAACTGTGCATACATTAGTGGTGCTTGCTTTGAAAAAAAAAAAAAAGAGAGAGAGAAAAGACCAAAAAAAAAAGAAGATTGGCCTTTTCCCTGTAAATATGGACTCTTAAGCCTCTAAATGATTTGCCAGACCGAATCGGATAATAAAGGGTTTAAACTTTGCCACTTTGGGGTTAATGTGAAAGGCTTGTCAACATCAGATTGTTTAGACATTAAAAGGAACGCGCTGTGTGCCTCCTTTTAAACCCCATGTTCACTTGAGTTGCAGCTCCCAGTGAATTTACCCAGCTGTAAGTGATTCCAGATGCGCCGCAGTGACAAGCTTCAGTCTCAGGGTACTTATTCATTTCACATTAAAATCTCATGTTCCCAGGTCTGAGCTGTTATCTGACTGAGATCTGATTAGGGAATACAGCAAAGAGGCATTTCCAAACCCAGAGCCTGCCCTGGCTTGCTGACATGAATCTCTGACCATCGGGCCCCTCTGTACAAGGGAGAAAGCACTCGAGGTGATGGCTCTGGAGAGGGCACACACTCAGGTCTAGCATTCTTAGACACATGGCCCACGCCAAGGCCTTCCACGAGGCTATCTTATTTAATCCTGGACAGAGCACCGACATCTCAGCCTGGCTAATTTAACTCCAACATGAGCTTCCTCCCCTCAATACAAGGGCAGGGCGTGTGATTCTGTACATTGTCTGGGGTAGCACCCACATGCGGAAGGGCACTCAGTCAATGCAGAATGAGTGACGATGGATTTGCCAGGTCCCCAAGCCTTCGGTTCTCTCTCTGGCCACCAGCTATGTTTGGACCACAACAGAAAAGGGAAAAGAAGGAAACAGAAAGGAGGTCAGGGGCTTGGAGAAAGCACCTAACTCCCCCTAGCTGGTTATGCCTTTGTTCCCGCACAAGGGAGGCACAGTCCTTCCCCACCTCTGGCACAGACGGGGTCCTTCGATTTGAGTCCATTTTTCACTTCTTTACCCAAAGTGCAGAAGTACAAACGCTATTGGCCGACAGCTTCCTTCATGACACATGTCAAAGACACATTTTGGGGGGCTCTAGAAATATAAGGTGCGATGGGGATGGTGGACAGAGATGGAAGACAATGGAGACCATGTGGGGAGGGCGCTACCTCTGTGATGCTCACAGGAGGGGATGAAATTAAGGATAATTTTAAAAAAATTTTCCCTCCAGCTAGGTTTTTGGTTTGGTTTGGCCCTTCCTGTCTTGTGTTGTTTTGTCACTTTGAAGAGGTAGAGAGAGAGTACCGGGAGCCCTCAGCTGATCAACTGTGGTCACAGGCCACTGGGCAGCCCCCGAGCCCATCAGGAGCTCCTGTCACCAGACTCTCGTCACATTGGAAGCCCCAGAAAACACGCACTGAATGCTGCAGCCCCCAGCCCACGTGCTCAGCCTCCCTCAAGAGGAGGGAAAGAAAAGCACTCAAACCCCCAGGTTAAGCATGGAGAGGATTAAAAAGTTGGGGGACACCCCCCAACCCACCTTGGTGGTTGTGGGAGAGGCCTCGCAAGAGGAAAATGAGACGGCCACATGGAAGGCAAGCGGTGGCATTTGGTCTTTGTGAAAGGCAGCTTTTCTTTTATGACTGCTAAACGCCTGCCTTTCTCCCCAAGCAATTACAGCGCTGTTTCCCATCAAGATGGCTGTTAGCAGCAAGTGGATCTTCAAGTTGCTGCCAATAAATCAAGAACGCTATTGGCAGCTGTCACCGAGAGTGGTCAGGATCCTCCTGGTCACTCCATGATGGAGGTGAGGGGCAACACAGCCACGGTAGGAGCTGAGCCGTATTTTGCAGCTAAAGAAAAGAGGGCGGCAGCCTCCTGAGGCCCAAGTGGGTCAAAGAGAAACGTACGCTGGAAGTTCAGAACCGGCGGGCACCTATGAACTTAAACTCCTCCCCGCTTCCCATGGCAAGGCTTTGCCCAAGGACACACAGCCAGGGCACCTCCCTTCTGCACATGGTATAGCAGCGAATGCTGTCATTACAGTTAATTAGCAGCAACACCAAGGGGGCGATCCAACGCACAGTGGACACAATTCATGTAGTAACGAAAGCTTTCAGAAGACGATGCTGAGGATGCTTCTTAGACACTGAAGGTAGATAGATACCAGGTCTGAGGCCAGGAGGCAGATTTCACTCTGACACTTGCGGTAGCTTCCGGCTGGAAAACAGGCTGCTCAAACCCTGCCACACCTTTGATCTTATGCCGTGGACGATGCTTGGAGTATCTGTTCTGAACCTGTCTTCGTGTGGAGGCATACATGCCACCACCAAAGATCTACCAAGAGAGTGATGGTGAATTCCCTGGGTCGTGGTACAAATCTCTCCACTCTTCCCGTGAATTTCACATCCACATCCCACAAAACTGTGACCAGCCACTGTCTGCCTCTATCTCTCAGAGGCACAAGTCATCTTCTCCATGACAGTGATTCAGGGTAAAACTAGAGTAAATGATTTGGGAAAGCTGCTGGTAGTGGGGATTGGAGGCCAGGTGGGCCATGTCCTAGAAGGGAAAGGCGTGCTAGACTAAGGAGCAGTCCCCGGGCCGGACAGGCTCCGGCTGCCAGCTGCAGGCCCCAGGCTCTCCGCTAGCCCCCAAGTCACATTGTGTCCTGCCACGTGGTGTTTGGATCAGGAGACGGCCGTGGCGTGCTGCGTCATATTTCTAAAAGCCCCGTTTCCCCGTTCAAGGGGGAAGCAGGTGGAAAGCAGAACCCCTGAAGGGCAGATACTTTGAAAGGCCCCACAGGCAATTCTCCAATAAAAGAGCGAGCAAAGCTGGCATATATCCCAAACTTTCAAATTGACCTTCTCCCTTGATCTGGGACTTAATGCCTCCAAACCAAACTAATTCCAAAAGTCACCTTCTCAACTTCTCTGCACAAAATTTTTTTTTTTTTAAATAAATGAAAGCTCAGGTACAGGCTCCCCTCGAAGCCCTTCTGACGTCCTTAGCCGCTTAAATTAAATCTGAATGGTTCGTCTCTTTTTATGATACGATGGGCCATATGCCACCAAAATAAAAACCCAGCTGAAATCCCAGTACAGATAAAGGGCATGAAAGGCTGTTCCGGCCACAAAACAGAGACCCTGTGTAAATCTTATTAAACAATAACACCCACCCAAGCATTCCCTCCCCCTCTGGAAAAAAAAAAAATTCAGGAAGGAAATTGTGGTTAAATCATCTCATAGTTTGGCAAAAACTTCTACCTCTAAAAAAATGAAAAAGGGGAAAAAAAAAACTTCGTTCTGTGTTGGACTCACACAGGCTAATAAAAAGCAGGACTGTATCGCTTTGCACTGTAGCTGTCAAATTCTCAGCAATGAAATACAGACCCTGACTCTCCCTGTCCCCGGAGTCCTACCCCCTCAGACCACCAAAAAAGGAACAACTGGGCTTGGGGCTGGACTTGGGGGGCATCATTTATCCTCTCCCACTCCAGAGTGACTCTTGTTTGTTGCTTTGTTTTATTTTTTATTTTTTTGTGTTTTTGGCTTGCACTTTTCTTTTCTTGAATCAAGTTTCCATGGTTCTCATAAACAGAGTTAGATATAGATATAGAAGAGGGGGTGTCTGGAGCTGTGGCTTAAAAGCGCCTGTGATTCTGCTTTCTTACAAAGATCCTACACACTTATTACATTCAGGGAAGTTCAGGCCCTGCCATCATGGTATGTGTGTCTTTAAATTAAGAAAAGAAAGAGAGTGAGTGAGGGAGAGAGAGATCAAAAAGAAAAAACATTTCCATTTCACAAGGTCCCCCAGTGGCCTCAAACGCTCCTCCTCCACCATCAAAAATTCATAAAGGGGATCAGCATTCTTTACCGAATGGATCCCAGTGGCACCATAGACCTTGTTGGGGAGAGAGGCAATAAATATCAAATTATATACCTCATGGGAAGAAAGGACTGAAGACTCGGCTTCAAGCCCTCCACATGGTCCCTGGGGGAGCAGGGTCCAGACTCAGGGTCCAGGGCAGAAAGGAAATGGGTCAAGTGTGTCAATTTCTAGACCAGTGACCTCTGACCTGCTTAATGACACTGCGAGGCCACTACTAAAAAATAAAGACAAAAAAGATGGCAAATGCCTCGGAGGAAAGATGTGGGGGGAGGGGTGCATTGGGGGCCATAAGAACACTGCAACAACAGCATTGCATTGGAGGGTGTGATCCCCGGACCCCCTTGTTAACTATGATTTGTCTTTGGGAGGATTCATCTAGCTGAGTGGTAGCATGTCCAGAGTGGAGAATTTCATTTAGGTCCCAACTACTTGGGGTTCCCAGAGCCAGGAATGGCTCGTCTCCTGTCTGAAACTTCAAGAACATTCCTCTCTGGTTCCACCTCCAAACCTTGCCCGCAGCAGAGCCCTTCCCTCTGCTTACGATGCTCTCAGAGCTTGTTTTCTCACCCCGTCCTGTTGACCCTGGCTTCCGGCTGCCACCATCCTGTGTGCAGGCGCACACATGCCTCAGTGCCCAGTGGTCCAGCACAGGTCCCTCCGCATGTGCATCATCTCCCTACTTCTGTCTCCCAACCAGCAGGAGCTCCCAGCCCCCAGGCCACCAGCCCCACCCCAACCCCTCCACTTCACACCGTCATGGATGCCCAGCTGATGCCCTGTCACTCATGTCGATTGCTGCAAGGCAAAAGCAAGAGTCTAGGTTCCACGGTGAAATGTACAGGCAACAAAATTGGGATTGGAGGAGAAGCATAAACAAGAGTGTGCAGAGAGTACCTTTCTGCATCCCAGTTTAAAAATGTGAGCAGTTATCCGTTCAATAAACAGTATATGGAATAGGTACCCATACATGGAAAGGGGTGGGGGGGTTCCCCAGTGGATCAGCTGGTAGACACCCCATCTGCCAATGCAGGAGATACAAGAGACTTAATCCCTGGGTCAGGAAGACCACCTCAAGTAGGAAATGGCAACCCACTTCAGTACTCTTGCCTGGAAAATCCCATGGACAGAGGAGCCTGGTGGGCTACAGTCCATGGGGTCTCAAAGAGCCAGACATGGCTGAGCACACGCACATGCATGCACACATTCAGAACAGTCCTCCCCGTCTTAAATCAAAGGATCTAGATTTTCAAGATAATCTCACAACTAAATGCAAGTTAGGAGTCTCAAGACTGTTAATACAAGTTTCTATGGACCAGGACACTTTCAAGTAGTCTAACACTTGACTCAAGCTCACAAACTCAGCTTGAAAACTAAATAAATAAAAAGCACTTGGCTGCACCGGTCCCAGGGGGCGATCTCAGCAGCTCCAACCCCTCATATTAATATATCAAGCTGACCCAATTAGAGCTGGGATTCGGATGGGCAATTTTAGCTCCTGCTCTCAGAGACCTGAGCTGAAGTTCCCATTTACGCTTCAAAAACAGTTAAAGCTCTTCTTCAAATTCTATGCTTTCTGAACTCAACAGCCAGTTCCTGCAGACATCTGCTAAATGGTCAGTGGTGAGAAAACTGCACAGAACACCCACACACAACTGTTCTTTCTCCCTGTTCCCAGAACACAGGCTGGGTGGCACAGAGCCTAAGCCATCTTCAGCTGGACTCCATAGCAAAAGTCCCCACCCAGTTAGCTGGTGAGTCCCCATCTTTATCCTCATCCTCATTCCTGGCCCCTTCCCCAGTGCACCTGGGTGTGCTTAGTCAGTTGTATCCAACTCTTTGCAACCCTTTGGACTGTAGCCCGCCAGGCTCCTCTGTCCATGGATTCTCCATTTCCTCCTCCAGGAGATCTTCCCAACCCAGAGATCAAACCTAAGTCTCCTGCATTACAGGAAGAGTCTTAATCCACTGAACCATCCAGGAAGCCCTCCGTGCATCTAATGCTCCACAAAAAGTGGATATGAGAAGTACAAGGTGAAATTCAGATCAATACCTGAGGAAGGATTTTAGTACCAGGCTCCATAAAGAGGGCTGAGCACTGAAGAATTGATGTTTTTGAACTGTGGTCCTGGAGAAGACTCTAAAGAGTCCCTTGGACTACAAGGAGATCCAACCAGTCAATCCTAAAGGAAATCAACCCTGAATATTCATTGGAAGGATTGATGCTGAAGCGCCAATAATTTGGCCACCTGATACAAAGAGCCAACTCAGTGGAAAAGACTGATTCTGGGAAAGATTGAGGGGGGGAGAAGAAGGAGCGACGGAGGATGAGATGGTTGGATGGCATCAGCGACTCAATGGACTTGAGTTTGAGCAAACTCCAGGAGATAGTGAAGGACAGGGAAGCCTGGCAGGCTGCAGTTCATGGGGTCACAAAGAGTCGGACACGACTGAGTGAACAACAACCGTGGGGGAGGAGCCTGAGACCAGCATCTAAAAGGAGGCGGGAGAAGTGTGTGTGGATTTCACTGATCTCTGTTCACACTGCCCTCAAAGACCATTAAGAGTCCGCTTGGTGGCTCCTAATCTCTTGAGAATGGTAACCCCCTAGCGCTGTCAGATTTTACCAGCCACTCTCCTTTCACCTCCACTTCTTTTTTTTTTAATATAAATTTATTTATTTTAATTGGAGGTTAATTACTTCACCTCCACTTCTACGGAGGCAAACAGTGTTCTGCTCTTACAGAAATTTTCAAGTTAACGTTGGTTTAAATTATTTTGGCTTTCAGAATATGGAACCAGTCGTTAAATTGAACAGAATCATACAAGGGTGACTATAGGCACCAAAATGTCTATTACTGTAGATCATGTCATTAAATACGTAAAACGCTGTATGCAAATGCATCATTATATGTCCATACATTGCATTTATATGTTAGTAATGTTATATTTGTTGCTGTTCAGTCACCAAGTTGAGCCCAGCTCTTTGCACCAATGGACTGCAGGACACCAGCCTTCCCTGTCCTTTACTATCTCCTTGGAGTTTGCTCCAACTCATGTCCGTTTAGTCGGTGATGCTATCCAAATGTTAGCTTTATACAGATCTATCTCAGATAGTGTTCTGTATCTCCAGATCTATCTTATAGAAATGTATAAACATAACATTTGGATAGCATCACCGACTAAACGGACATGAGTTGGAGCAAACTCCAAGGAGATAGTAAAGGAATGCATTTCTATAAGATAGATCTGGAGAAGGCAGTGGCACCCCACTCCAGTACTCTTGCCTGGAAAATCCCATGGACCGAGGAGCCTGGTAGGCTGCAGTCCATGGGGTCGCTAAGAGTTGGACACGACTGAGCGACTTCCCTTTCCCTTTTCACTTTCATGCATTGGAGAAGGAAATGGCAACCCACTCCAGTGTTCTTGCCTGGAGAATCCCAGGGATGGGGGAGCCTGGGGGGCTGCGGTCTATGGGATCACACAGAGCAGGACACGACTAAAGCGACTTAGCAGCAGCAGCAGCGTAAGATAGATCTAATAATCCTGATTCTATGGCAAAAAAAAAAAATTGAGACTCAAAGTAGTCCAATGGCTCCTTATAAATCACCCAGCTAATACATAGCAGAACAAGGATTCATGCCCTCATCTCCTCCATATGCATGAATATATTCATTCCAGAATTTTTAGAAGTAAAAAATTTAGAACTTCTAGATCTCAAAAATAACACTGAAAGGGTTAAGTATGTCATGTCATATTCATCTGTTCAATGGAAGAATATGTACTCACTAGAAAAAGCACAGAGACTATGTCCAAGCCTGGAAAACAGTTCACTTAATGTGAAAGTTGCAACAACAGAATACAAAATTAAATGCATTCTAGCAGGCATCAGAAAAGTGTTAGTTGCTCAGTCGTGTCAGACTCTTTGTGACCCCATAGACTGTAACCTGGCAGGCTCTTCTGTTCATGGAATTCTCTCCAGGCAAGAATACTGGAGTGGAAAGCCACTCCCTTTTTCAGGAAATCTTTCCAACCCAAGAGTTGACCCAGGTCTCCTGTACTGCCAGCAGATTCTTTACCATCTGAGCCCCCAGGGAAGTCCAATACACCCCTAAAAAAAGACTGACGAGGATACACAAAAGTAAAAGTCATTATGCTCAAGTAAGAGTTAAAGTGACTTTCTTTTCTTTTTCCAGACTTCTATTTTGATTTGCTATTCCATTTTCTAATTGAAAAGAAGACTGATCCCAGCTTGGTGCTGCCTCCAATGGAAAGACGTCTTTCACTCCTCTATCTTCTCCCCTAGCTGCCCAGAGGCACCCCATTTGGGAAATGGGCTTTGGGCTCCAAACACTATCTGAGAAGCTGAAAGCAAAGAACAGCCAGGACTCTGAAGTTCTAGTTTCCAGGGTCACCCCCTCTGCCCCTGCTTCCCCAGTCCTGTGCTCAGCTCTGGCTGTGTATAAGCTGTTCATCAGGGGCCTCTGGGCTTATGAATTATGAAAGCTCTCTGGGTGTGCCCACTGGTGCATATGGATCAGCTGAGACCCCAGGGCTGGAGACATAACAAAGGATTCTCCCCCGCTTGGTATCGATGTCAATTTAAAAACCAAAAACTTGGCTTTGTGAACTTTATCCTTCCCTGTTGGTGGAGTGTTGTTTAAAAGATACCTAAGGATAACTGTCCAATGATTGCTTTAAAAATATAGAATAAAATCCAAGCAATTTTTCAATGTAAATTCTTTTTTTACCTCCACCTTGCCACACTGCCATACGCTGGGCTCTCTCCTCTGATAGCACATGGTGATGGGTACCAAGGTCAAGGAGAGGTGTGGGGTTACTTTGTGGGATTATTTAAGTACTTGGATGCAAACTGGAATCCCCCCAAAAGAGATCTGTTTCTGAAATGTGAAACCGAGGAGCTAGGTCTTCAAATTTTTGAAGACTATAAGAGCTTGAGCATTTCACAGAACAGTACAAAAAAAAGTCTGTTGTTTTTTTTTAAGTCTGTTTTGATGGAACAATCTTGGCCGACTAAATTTGAGTGTCAGATTCACACACAGTTGCATTAACCATATAACTAAAAGCGTATGTAAATAGACTCCAAAATCCAGGTTTGCCGACATTTACAAGCAACCAAGGCACAGAGCCTGGGAAAACTCAGTGGGCTCCACCAAGACTGCTCGCACCTCAGAACATCCCCAGCTTCCAGGCAATGACATCCGCCCAATGTTCCTTGATGCCTAGATTTTTGGGAGCAGCCCAGGGTTCTCTCTTCGGGTAGAGGCTGTTAGATTTTTATAGAATGAGGTGTGCAAAGCTCAGATCTGGAGCTATCCATCCTGGGTGTTCTCAAAGATTATCCGCCCACTCCCTAAAACTGAGAAACGTCTCAAGAAATGAGACTTCTGCCAAAAAAAGGCCCACGCCTCAACAAAAGGCAAAGGAAAAGGTATCTTTCTTCTGCCTCCAGATCTCAGGAACAGTCAATTCTCCTCTTAAGGGAGAGAAATGTTTAATATTTGAAAAGCAATGAAACAGAACTAAGCAAAGCATGGGCTGCCATTGGGAGGAAAATTACCAAGATGGGAATTCACCAGTACCATTCAAGCCACCAGTGAGTTCTCCGGGGCTCAGTGCAGCAGGCCCCCTCTTTTCTGCCAACACCGTAAAAAGACATACCCTTTAAATTGGCTGGGAATTTAGTTGCTGTCTTCTCTGAAATACCCAGTGGCTGTATATAAAATACATGGTGCCCCAGCAGGTTTCTTCACACTTGACATACACATAAAATTTCAGCCCACTCCATCAGTAAACCCAGGTGGTAGGCCTCTGGAGAGTAAGGCAGGATACAGGGTCCAGGGCACTGGAGAAGTTTCCTGAGTCAACGTGGCCCTAATGAGAAAGCCAGGCACTCACTGGAGATGCCAGATTTCTGAACAGAAAACATACCACTAACTGGCTGTGTGACCCTGGGTAAGTCACGTAACTGCTCTGGGTTTGGTTTCCTCCTCTGTAAAGGTACATGCTAAAGGTCATTTTTCAAGTCCCTGATGTTCAGGGAAAGGTCCAGAAGGAGAGCACTTAAGGAGGGCAGGAAGTCATGGGAATCTTGCTATCAAAAAACAAAGTGTGGCTCAGAGAAAACCATAATTCAAGAAGACTCATGCACCCAAATGTTCACCGCAGCACTATTTACAGTAGCCAGGACATGCAAGCCACTTAAATGTCCATCAGCAGAGCAATGGTTAAAGAAGATATAGTATCTATATGTACACATATTTACAGCTCTGCCGAAGCCAAAACGGGAAGCCCAGGTCCTTGCCTGGCCAGCCTGCGCTCATCGCCATCAGCTCTGCGGCACTTCTCTTGGACTCCTGATGTTCTACTAAGTGGGACCCCAAAACCCCAACTCTAGACTTTACCCCCAATTTTTAAAAATCCATAATAATTTTCATGTTTCTCATTAAAGCAGAAGAGAAGAAGAAAGTGAAAGTGGTGTGAGGGGGCAAAGATATAGAAATTATGTGAGCATCTGATATACTAAAGGTTCGTATTCATTGGTAACAATCTAAATGATATATATCATAATATGATATGTATAAGTATATCATATATGTGTTTCATATTAAATAAAACATAGATTGAGACCTTAATTGTGTCTTCAACACAATTATTATTTGCCCCCACTTTACAGATGAGGAAACTGAGGCACAGAGGGGTTCGGTAACTTGCCTGAGGTCATACAATTGGCAGTCAGTAAAGCTGGGAGTTGATCCCACATAGTCCCAAGAGTCCTCTTAATCACGCCACCACAATTGTCTCCACGGGTCATTCAATTCTTCAAAAACCAGCCATCAGACCACCTTTTATTTGCTCTACACGTTAGAGTTTTCTAAGAACTTCTAGGCATGGTGTCCAGTCTGAGCCATTCAACTGTTATTTATGAGGATCATCGCTTCAATTCTTTAGCTGGGTGCACTGAGGCTCACAAAGGTTCAATTTGATCCAGATAGCACAACCAAACCAAAGCCCAGGTCTCCTGACCCCTAAGTTCAGTGCTTCTACATCAGATGACTCTTCCCTAAATTAAACTTCACCAGGATCCCACACCCAGTTAATGCCCCTCCATACATGCTCAGTCACTCAGCCGTGTCCGACTCTTTTCAATCCCATGTTCTGTAGCTCCCCTGTGTGTGGAATTTCCTAGGCCAGGATACTGGAGTGGGGTGCATTTCCTACTCCAGAGGATCTTCTCAATCCAGGGATCGAGCTCACATTTCCTGCATTCACAGGTGGCTCCTTTACCACTAGCACCACCTGGGAAGCCCAATGCCCCTCCAGAAAGCCTCTAAAACATGCCCCAGAAGCCCCTCTTCCCAGAGGGTTCCACCTACTAAGTTGGGCTCTGGGTAGTAGCCAGGTGTCTACTCGCATATCACCAACCTCTCAAGTATTTGTTATAATAATACACAAAAAAATAATAATTGAAAATTTTCCTGAGGACATTTACTAACTTGCCAGGGCTTTCTTTTCCAGAGAATCATACAATTCACTGGCTTCTTTCACAGGTACATCCCATGAACAGCCAAATTAGGGTACGTAATTGCTCCTAACCCAGCACTGCCTGCCCCTCCCAGCCTGGCATTTCTTGTCTGTAGATCCATTTGGCCAGCCATTGGATAGAAGGCTGGGAGTGCAGGTAGGTGCGAAAATAGAAGGCTGGAGCATATACTCCCACCCTGGGGTCCCCTGACATGCTCTGGGGGCCCTGAACATATCAAAGAGGCGCACACAGAGCTGCAATAAGCAGAGACCATCAGACAAGCTTTGATCCAGCAAAGGCTCCATTAGCCCCTGTGCATCAGCTGTTAGTGACCCTCTGCTAATGGTGAACTCCCCACACACGCAGAAATGTTCTACATGATCATTGTTTATTCTGTTTGCTTGTTGGTCACTCAGTCATGTCTGACTGTTTTCAACCCCATGGACTATAGCCCACCAGGCTCCTCTGTCCATGGGATTCTCCAGGCAAGAACACTAGGGTGAGTTGCTATTCCCTTCTTCAGGGGATCTTCCTGACCCAGGGATTAAACTCGGGTCTCCCACATTGCAGGCAGATTCTTTACTATCTGAGCCACCAGGGAACTCTACATGATCATACATGCACACATTTAAATGAATTTTATAAGTGCCTGTACACGCATAGGAATGTTGACATGTATATATGTACCTGGGATCATTTTTCAATCTGCCAAAAATTATCTCTTGAGTGTCACTATTTGAATGGAGACATATGATGCACTGGAGAAAAGAAAAGAACAGGAAGGCATGATCTCAGCTTCAATCAATCAACAAATCAATCAGTTTATATCTACTGAGTAACTTCTATGTAGCTGTCACTATGCCACATTCTAGAAATAGAAAAGCAATGTGATGTAGTCCAGCAAGGAATGTATGATTTAGTTGGAGAAAGAACTGTAATAATAACCCTTGTCTTTTGCATAGTCATTTATGTTTTACAAAATGCTTTTTCAAACACTGTCCCCCGTGCTTCACATCTACTACCAGCCCCATTTTGTCGATGAGAAACAGGCTCAAAACTCATTTGCCCCAAATCGCGTAACTAAAGTATGAAAGAGCAAGAACTTTGACTCAGTTCTTCAAACTCCAAATCCATGTCTCTTTCCAAAGAAACATACTGGCTTTGCAAAGCAAGACCAATCCACGAAAACTGAAACAGCAGCATCGTATGATCCAATAATATTAATGAATCAGATCCGACTATGAGAGACAGGGGCTGATAAACAGGAAGCAACGCTGGACTTAGAGGCAGAAAACTGAGCCTCCGTCACTTGCTGGTGAAACCTGACGCATCTAACATCATATGGAAAAACACGGGCAAACTTTTTGGCCAACCTAATATGATGATATCGTGCAAACTTTTTAGCCAATCTGAGTCCCGGTTTTCTCTAGAATGGTGATAACAGCAGCCATTCCAGAGGGCTTTGTCAGGAATAAGAGAAATCATATGTGTGAAAATGCTCTACAGACAGAAGAGGACCAAAGGAGTATAACTTGTTAGGTATGGGTGATGGCGCAGCAGGAAGAGGGGCCCCTCAGCTGGGGAGGCTGGCAGATCAAACAACGCCTGGGCCACCTTCAAGCAGGTCTCTCCCAGCTCACATCCCCGGGCCAGGTGCATAGCTGCCAGTGCATTCAAATGTGGGTTCTAAAGATCTACGTTGTAGCAAACTTGTGGAAGAGCAAGACCTCTTCTGAATCACTCTGGAAGATGAAAATATAACACGATTTGCAAAGCACATTATTTGGCATAGGAAACTAAGATTCTTTAAAGAAATAACCATCTAACCCGGGGCTTCAGAGAGCACAGGCATGGTACCGCTCAGCCTCGTATGTCGGAAGCACCTGGGAGTAAAAATGATTCTGACATACGACAATGCAGATTTTTGCAGAGAACTCTCCCTATATGTCTGAGTCAGTCTCTTTCCAGCACTCCTGCAATAGAAAGAACCTACGTGTCCTTATGAATAATGAGAAGGGCTGCTTTTCACATGTCTGGTTGACTTGGTTTCTGGATTAAAGGGCTGGTGGGCTGCCCTATTCCTTCGCTTTCCAATAAGTCCAGGTGACCCTCAGGCACGCACTTGCCAGGAAGCCTTCCACTGAGGGTTAATGGTTTCCCTCTCAGCTAGTGCCCTTGGCCTCAGGGTCAACTGTTACAGCCTTGAGCTATATTACTCTTAGGGAATTCAGCTGCAAGGGCCTCTGTCCTGTCATCTCCTCTTCCCAGCCCCAGTTGCAGATAGAAAAGGAAGCCCCAGGTCAAGAAGGAAGGTCTATGTTTGTCTGTACGCAGTAAGTGCACAATCATATCTCATCCAAACCACGGCTTTACATAATCAGTCCTATTATGGAAATAAGCATCTCTATACACACGTGTGAGTCTGTCCTCCTGAGAGATGCCTATGTTTGAAGACCCATGGCAGCTGATGCCCTCAGCTGTGTCTTCTCACGATGCTTATCCATTTACATCTTTCCCAATATTTCATTTTGGAAATTTAGTTAAGACATAACACAGTTCCAAGAATTTAAAAGTCAGTGTTCAAACACTCATCACCTAGATTCTGCCATTAACATGTTATCCAGGGACTTCCCTGGTGGTCCAGTGGGTAAGAATCCACCTTGCATTACAGGGGATGGTGTTTGATCCTTGGTTGGGGAACAAGGATCCCACATGCCACAGAACAACTAAGCCCATGCTCTGCAATGAAGATCCCATGTCCCAAAATTAAGAACTGATGCAGCCAAAGAAATAAATAAATGAACACCATGTTATCCATTCATTCCTGCACACACACACACATACACACACAGTATTTGTTTGGGCTTCCCTGGTGGCTTGGTGGTAAAGAATCCTCCTGCAATGCAGGAGACACGAGTTTGATCCCTGAATCAGGAAGATCCTCAGGAGATGGGAATGGCAACCCACTCCAGTATTCTTGCCTAGAAAATCCCATGGACAAAGGAGCCTCGAAGCTACAGTCCATGGGGTTGCAAAAGAGTCAGACTTAGCTACTAAACAACAAACAAGATACACGAATGTGCATATAACACAGTACTCTGGATGTCCACACACACCTACTCATTAGACCCATTCCTACAATGGCACATCTTTCTGCTGAGTTTAAAAGACCCTATTTAAATATGCGTTGAATCACTTTGCTGCACACCAAAAACTAACACCACATTGTAAATCAAAGGTACTGCAAAAATAAAGAAAAATAAATTAACAAAATCAAGAGAAAATAAAATAAATATGCATTATGATATTAATAATAAAAAGGTCTACAAATAGAAACTTCACAAGATCAGAGAGCAAACTGTCTTTAGTACAGGGTTTCTTTTTTGTTTTTATTTTGGCTTTTTGGCTGTGCCTGGCAATCGAACCTGTGCCCCGCCCCCAGCAGTGGAAGCATGGAGTCTTAACCACTGGACCACCAGGGACATCCAATAGCATACTGTATTAAACAGAAAGCTTAAGATACACAATGCTGAGAATAATCTAAGAACCTTCTCCATGTCAACCTGTAATGAAAAAGAAAAAGCTTGATTCAGTTAGCTTGGGGACAAGCCCTCCTGCTCAGGTTCTTGCAGACAGTGTTGGGAAAAAATAGCCGATCCTTTTTATTCCAACAAAATCTGCCATCCCCAAAACTGAATTCAAATCTTCTAAATTTCAGGCCAAGGAAAGGGAAAGGGCTGTCACCACAACAACACACTAGCCTGGAAATATTAAATTGACTCAACCCATGTTTTATTAGACACAGCTTAACAACTCTGAGTTTACAAAACTCAGCCAAACAGCATCAGGCTTCAGCATAAACTTTTGCTAACTAGCCCACATAGTTCCCATATGCTATGAGAGGTTGTTTGAGCCAACTGGGTACCTTATAATTATAAACACACGTCTTTCAGCTCTTCTGTGTATTCTTCCCAGGCAGAACGGAAATATGTCACTTAAATTAGCACTTGGAGTACAGAGTGGGTGCCAAATTTGGGTTAGCACAAACAGGGTAAATAAAGCAGCACCAAATTAAAACGGTAAAATAAACTTCTTTATGCTCCAGTGGAAACTGCTAAGTCCTAACTGAATGGCAGCTAATGGGTCTGGGAAAAGGAGAGCCCTCAAACTGTAGCTCTTGGCTTTTGAATTAGGTTTTCTCATCCAAGGATCTCGAGGCAATTTCTTATAAAACTTGTGCAGTGTGAAAAAAAAAAAAAAAGTAGACACGATTTCTCTTGCAAACTCCTTTGCCATCATTTTTCTTCATCATCCCCTTTCTATAATACTGGGAAGGTTTATATTTTTATCATTATGTAACTCATGGGGAAAGGAAAAGATGTTAGAGAAATAAATGAAAGCAGATCAAGGTGATATATCTAAGTTGGCAAAATTGGAGAGCTAGAAGATGAGGCAGAAATCTGATCAAAAAAGTCTTCCAAAGAGAAGCCTCTGTTGCTACCTTGTTTATCATAACTAGCACTTCTTTTAAAAAGATTTTTTTTCAATGTGGACCATTTTTAAAGTCTTTACTATATTTGTTACAAGATTGTTTATGTTTTGGTGTTTTTGGCCACAAGGCATGTGGGATCTCAGCTTCCTGACCAAGGATTGAACCCACACTCCCTGCATTGAAAGAGTGAACCCATACTCCCTGCATTGAAAGAAGAAAGCAATTAGTGAGTACCTACTGTGTGCCTGGGGTAGACCTAAGAGACAGGAATTATTTTCTTCATTTTGCTCATGCATCCTCATTGAACTCTGGAACCCAAAAAGAAGGCAGGAGTAACAGGCCAGAAAATGGAAGGGTAGCAAAAACAAAAGGGAGAATTCGTAACAACTTCATTCACGATAGCAAGCAAGAGAAGAGCTGATTCCTCCTACAACAGAGTACTACTTGGCAATAAAGAAGGAACAACTATTGACAGCTGGGCAAATCTTAGAAATATTTTGCTGCCCTGCCTTCCAGAAAATAGTACACACTGTTGAGTTCCATTTTTTTTAGGAAGTTCTAGAACAGGCTGATCCATAGTGGTAAATTCTCACAACAGTAGTTGCCTCTCAAGGGATGAGTAGGGACAGGAATTGACTGAGAAGAGACATCAAGGAACTGTCTCAGGGACTTACCTGGGTCCAGTGGCTTAGACTCAAACTCTCAATGTAGGAGGCCCAGGTGTGATCCCTGGCTGAGGAACTAGATCCCACATGCCACAACTAAAGATCCCGAATACTGCAATTAAGACCTCATGCAGTCAACTAAAAAAATAGATTTAAAAAAAAAAAAAACAGGAACTGTCTTAGGTGATTGGAAGTTTCCCTGTCTTGATAGGGCTTTGGGTTACTCAAGTGTATTCATGTATCAAAACTCATCCAATGGTACACTTAGGAATTGTGCTGCTTATTGTATGCACATTTTCCCCATCAAAGAAAAACAGGAACAGTAAACAAATACTGAATTCCAGTTAACGATATGCCAGCTAAAGTACTTAGGGAGAATCTACTGTTGACTGACAACTCAAATTTACTTTGAGATCATCCAAAAAATATAGAGATTGCTGGTTGGGTAGAGAGACAAATAGATATGTGATAAGGCAAGCTTCATAAAATGTTTAATAATGAACTCTGGATGTAAAATTCTTTCAATACTGTGTATTTTAATATTTTCACAATAAAATGGAAAATAGCATGAGGACAGGGATAAAAGACTAGGAAGGAAAATGAAGGAACGGATTAGAAAAGAGAAGGATGGAAAAGGAAAAGTGGAAGGAAGTCAAGTTGAAAGACACCAGAAAATACCAACAGAAATCATGTAAGGAAAATATACAAGAAAGGGAAAAATAAATAAGAAGAAAGGGGACCATGTATGTATCAATAATAAGAAACAAAGGGCAAACAAGGTGAAAGAACCAGGCAAGAACAGATAGATTCACTTTGCTATACACATGAAAGTAACACAACACTGGAAATCAATTATAAACCAGTAAAATTTAAAAAGGCTACCCTGGTGGTCCAGTGGTTAAGAATTTGCCTGCCAATGGAAGAGTCATCAGTTTTATCCCTTCTCCAGGGAGATTCCACATGCCTCAGAGTGGCTAAGCCCGAGTGTCACAACTACTGAGCCCACACTCTAGAGCCCATGCTCTGCAACAAGAGAAGCCAGTGCAATGAGAAGCCCATTCAAGAACGCCTTTAGATAAAAATTTCATGTTTATAAATTGTAAGAATATGATAGGCAAAAGTGGCAATGCTCTGGTCAGCGTGAAGGTATGGGGGCTAAACCCTGTGTGCTGAATTGACCCACCATCTCCACTGCCTCTCATCCCACCCCAGTGACAACCCCAGAGTCTCTTCAGATCCCCACGGCCCTGAAAGAAGAAAGCCCATGGCATTAAGAAACAGAAGATGTCATGATTCTGTCACAAGTGGTGACTTCAAGCAAGTCACTGAATGACCCAGCATCTTAGTTTTATTGTCTCCATCTGCACTGCCAACTACTCCAGGGCAAGAGGCTCAATTAAGATACTACTATATAAAGTTTAAAGCCTCTCATGGATGCTCAACAATTAGGACTCCTCTTCCCTATAAATTTGCTGCATACACACATCGAGAGTCTGTGAGCCAAGCTCTGGTTCTAAATGTCCTCCAGCTAAGGGTCAATGTGTCATCTCTATCTTCTTACTATAAGATCCAGAGAGACGACACAGCAGAAGAAAGCACACAGAACATGGAAAGTTTCTTCTAAAATGTATCTCAAATTCAGTTGCTTCTTTCTAAATCTACTGCCACCATCTTGGTCTGAGTCTAAAGAGTCACCTGAACTGCTCTCCCAGCTTCTTCCTTTTCCAGCTGCCTTCCAATTCATTCTTCATGGAGAACGCAGCCAAGGAGAAAATGGGAATGACTATGTGGAGCACAAGTCTGAGACCCACAAGACCCTCTCTCCAAAAACAGAGGGAAAGGACAAAGAAATGCAATGGAAGACACATAAAAAAACACAATAGAAGAATGTTTTTCTAAGTTGAAGAAACGTATGTAGATTTTTAAAGCACATTATATTCCAGGAATAATCAATGAAAATCAAGGCATTACGAGACTTCCCCATTTCAACATTAAATGCTAGAATACACTAGGCAAAGTCTAAGTAGTTTTAAGTGGAAAAGGGTATGACCTAAGAGTTTTACAACCAATATTTCAAGAGTGAAATCCTCAGAAAAAGACTCTTAGAAGTGCAAAGTTTAAAAAAAATAAGGTACCTATGCACCCTTCCTAAGAAGATTATTGAAGATGCAATCCAGCTTCTGAAAATCAAATCAAAATAAAAAGTTCAAAAGTGTAGATATTAAAATATGAAGGAATTGGTGGAAATACTGGGACCAATTAAAATAGAGGTGAGCCTGATAACCAATATCACTACAAAACTTAACTACAGGTGCCTAAAATAGTTATTCAAAGGAAAATTTAAAATTTTGAAATAATTCATACTAATCTGGTTATAAAGGTCAAATTTATTATTTTAAAAGGCTAAGAAATGGCATGAAAAGGATTAAAGGGATAATGTGGAAAAAAGGAAAAAATTGTGCTAAATTATCTGTATTAAGTAGAAAGATGCATTTTACTCATGGATGACAGTTAAGAAAAATATAAACTAAGAAAGCTTTTGAAAAGAATTTAACCAACAGTAAAATTTTAAAAGATATGCTTATTCAAAAATAGTCAAGATTAAAAATAAAGAGGACAAGTTCTGTGCACAAAAAGAGATAGACATTGGAAAGAGTAACGAAATTTAAAAAGGAACAAGATGACTGATTATAGCCAAAATTATCAGCTATAATAATAAATGTAAATAATTTAAAATTTCTTACTAAAGTGGGTTTGAATGATGAAAAGATACATGCACCCCTGTGTCCACAGCAGCACTATTTACAATTGTCAAAGCATAGAAGTAACCTAAGAGTCCATCAGCAGATGAATGGATAAAGAAGATATGGTATGTATACAATATAATACAATATACTACTCAGCCATTAAAAAAAAAGTGAAATTTTACCGTTTTCCACAACATGGACGGACTTGGAGGATATTATGCTACGTGAAATAAGCCAGACAAAGATAAATACTGTATAATATCACTTATATGTGGCAACTAAAAAATACAATAAGCCAATGAATATAACAAAAAAGAAACAAACTCACAGATATAGAGAACAAACTAGTGGTTATCATTGGCGTGGGCAGGGAATAGGCAATATAGGGGTAGGGGATTAGGAGGTACAAACTATTGTGTATAAAATAAGCTATAAGGATATTTGCACAACATAGAGAGTAAAAATGAAAGCATTAGTCAATCAGTCATGTCTGACTCTTTGCAGCCTCATGGACTGTAGCTTGCCAGGCTCCTCTGTCCATGGAATTCTTCAGGCAAGAATACTGGAGTGGGTAGCCATCCCCTTCTCCAGGGGATCTTCCCAACTCAGGGACTGAACTCAAGTCTCCTGTACTGGCAGGTGGATTCTTTACCACTGAACCATCTGGGAAGCAACAACAACAAACAATAAAACAATAAATACACTATACCAAAAATATATAAATCTTTAAATATTAGAATTCCAAGGATAACTTTGCAGAAATATCACTATAGCTAAAGGTTCTAACATAACTCTCTTGTCTGGCATATAAAAGAGACTAAAAAAATAAACAAGGTTGGAGAAGACATGAATAACATTTCAAAAAATAGAGACAGTCCAAACACATTGTCTAATCAAAATACAGTAATTCAAGGTAATCTCTTTAATGTTAACAAAAATAATTTACTTAGAAATCAAAATTGCAGTTTGAGTACTTATAAATAAATGACTGAAAAAAAATATGTAACCTCATGTCCAAACTGTACACAGAGAAAAATACATGGCCCCAAATACTTTCTTTTGGTGAAAAAGAAAAGAAACATTAAAAAATAAATAAGCTAAAAATTCAGTTAAGGAAACTCGAAAGTGAAATAACCCCATAAAGACTAAAGATGGACTTAACAGAGAAGAAAGTAGACTCCATCAAGTGGAACAGACAAATTTAAACAAATAATTTCAGCGTAATTTAGAAAAACTTCTGCCAAGGAGACTAAGAAAAAGAAAGGGTGAGGGAGTGAGACAGAAAAAGATACAAATGCACCCACTTCATCAGAAATAGGATGCTGGAGATTTAAACACAGATAACATGAAGATTTTAAGACTGTAGAACACTATGAGAACTACTTGGCTTTGTTTCCAAAATGTAAAACAGTTCATACAACTCAATAACAAAAAACAACCCAATCAGAAAATGTGCAGAAGACCTAAACAGACATTTATCCAAAGAAGACATACAGATGACCAATAGGCACATGAAAAGATGTTCATCATTGCTAATTATTAGAGAAATGCAAATCAAAACTACCATGAGGTACCACCTCATACCAGTCAAAATGGCCATAATTAAAAAGTCTACAAACAGCAAATGATGGAGAGGGTGTGGAGAAAAGAGAACCCTCTCATACTGATGGTGGGAATGCAAACTGGTGCAGCCGTTATGATAAACAGTATGGCGTTTCCTCAAAAAAAACTAAAAATAGAGTTGCCATAGGATCCAACAATCCCACTCCTGGGCATATATCCAGACAACACTCCAATTCAAAAAGATACATGCACCCCAGTGTTCATAAAAGCACTATTTATAATAGCCAGGATATGGAAACACCTAGATATTCATTGACAGGTGAATGGATAAAGAAGAGGTGGTACACATATACAATGGAATAGTATTCAGCCATAAAATAGGATGAAATAATGCCATTTACAGCAACCACGGGTGGATCTAAAACTTATCGTACTAAGTGAAGTAAGTCAGAAAGACAAATACCATACACTATCCCTTATATGTGGAATCTAAAATATGACACAAATGAAGCTTATGAAACAGAAACATATTCATAGTCATAGAGAGCAGACTTGTGACTGCCAAGGGGGAGTGGGATACAGGAGGGAAGGATTGGGAGTTTGGGATTATCGATGCAAACCAGTATATATAGTTGGATAAACAACAAGGTCCTACTCTATAGCACAGGGAAGTATATTCAATATTCTCTGAAAAACCATAATGGGAAAGAATATGAAAAAGAATATGTATACACACACACACACACATATATATATAACTGAGTCACTTTGCTGTACAACATTGTCAATCAACTATTCTTCAATAAAAATATTTTCAATTATTTTAATTTATCAGGCCAACTGTTTCCATCTCCATGGGACCTAGAGTATAGTAGAAAGAGCATTCAAACAGGAAGCAAGAAGCCTAAGGCTGGAAGTACACAGATTTATACCTTCCTCCCCAACCCCTCCTCACGCTCCTCATCCTCCATTACCATCACCAGAAATACTGCACAGAGATCTAACTCTGTTCCCCAGAGGTTCACAGTGTCAGGAGGGAGAGATGACTGCCAATGTCAAACAGGAGCAGAAAAAAGAGAGAGAACTAGGTGATCAAACGGGAGGTTCAGGGAAGTGAGTGAGGCTGAGTCCACAGCAGAGGCAGAACTCAAGCTTCCTTCCAGTATTTCAAGCAATACTCAAAGAAGGAATTGTCTAGTCTTTAAGGAGACACAGGCAATGTGAAGAGAGATGAAGAAAGTGCATTTTAAGTGGTCATGTTAGAGCAAAATTGCTGTGACTTGAAGAATCCTTGCATCACACACAGAGGGATGATCCCACCTACACTCCTTTCAGTGACGTTCTCCTTCCTTCCCATTCATTCATAGCACTTTCTGGGTTGTGTTTCCAAGTGTCATTTAATGTCATTTTATGAGTCCCCGGTTGTAAGTGTCTGCGTATTACCAGGGCTTCGAGATTTACAGCCTATTTTAAACTCAGATAATGATGTTTAATTTGTTATTGGCTGTGTAAAGGTTAACAAAGAAATAACTCAAATGATCATCTCAGGGATAAGGCATTACAAGGGGGCAATTAAACACAGTACCTGGCATTACACAAAAGATTGATATCTCGTTACAAGAGTACAGATGAGTTCCGATTTCACAATACGGGAATTACACTCCTCACTGCCAGCTCTCTTTGCATAAACAAATAGCTCGTCCTGCTCAGCACCACTGAGTAACCAGGAGGGGAAGAAAACACTTTTCAAGAAAAGAGAAGATGTCAATTTCTTGTAGAAGAATTTGCAGCCAATTTCTGCAGCCAATTTCTTGTAGAAGAGCTGGAGGAGAAAGAAAGAAACTCGGTCTCCTGGAGAAAATGAGGTTGATGTTACTCAAGCAAAAGATTAGGTTCCCTCTGAGTTGTAAACAAATGATGCTAACGAGCAAGCAAAATAGACAGGCATCCAATAGGCCCTTAAGAAGAGGAAGCAAAATAAATAAAACGTCAAAGCCAAATTGTTATTAAATTGTCTCTGAAATGGAAAATGAAAAACAATCTATTCCAACAAGCATTTTTGTCTCTCTCCTTCTCCCCAAAACACCTTTCCATGTTGACTTGGTCTCCAGTCCCCAGGTTCGGGTGCCAATAAAAATATAACGAAATAATAGATTTAAAAACTCATCAGATAGAGATGTATTTGTGTTTCTCAGTCCTGTCCGTCTGGAGTCAGCTAACAAATGTAGCACGCCTCATCTGCCTAATGCCCTATTTATATCCCTCAGAGAGGACATCCATTTTTTTTTTCCTAGAGTCATTTTCCATCCTTTGCTTTCTCTTTCCTCTGCAGTCTTGATTTCTCCCCATCTGGGTTTTTAATTTCCTCTTTCATGTCTCTCCACATCTTCGGCTTTCTCTCGTATTCTCACTATGGACCTCATCTTTCCTTTTTGGTTCTTTGCCTCTCGTTTCTCAAACCTTCTCCCATGAGACTGGATTTTCTCTTTGGTGAAGGTTCCTGCTGTCTGTCCCCTCCTCCTACCTGTCAAGTTCAGTCTTTTCACCAAGTGCTCTATTTTCTCTACCACCTCATTCTTCAGCAGTTCTCAATTTCCTCACTTTCATCACTTCCCACCTCCCACCAAATTTCTCTATCCCCAACTACATGGTTCAAACCCTTCTCCATTTGGACCAAGATATCTACACAAAGTCTTCAAAGTAGACATTCCCCCGCCCTCTTTACCTCAGAACTAACAGCAGCAGCAACCCAAAAACAATGGATCTGTTCACCATGACCAAAAGCTCCTGAGTAGCTGGAAACTCATAGCCGGGCCAAGAAAACTGCAGAAATCACGATGTCATTGTCCTGGCATATTTTTATAGTCCCAGAACCTCCGAAATTATAGTCAAATGAGAGCCTGGTTTTTTGTGTGTTTTTTTAAATTCCTTATTCCCAAATCATACTACCACTAGGGCATGAAGATGAGTCCTTTTTCTGTTTGGCTTTACATCATCAAGGGAAAGAACAAAGGGGTAATGTGTATAGTTTGCCATCAGGCTCCCCAACTTTGGGCTTCCCAGGTGACTCAATGGTAAAGAATCTGCTTGTCAATGCAGGAAACGTGGGTTTGATCCCTGGGTTGGAAAGATCCCCTGAAGAAGGATATGGCAACCCATTCCAGTACTCTTGCTTGGGAAATCCCATGGACAGAGGAGCCTGGCAGGCTACATTCCATGGGGTCCCAAAGAGTCAGACACGACTGAACAACTACACAACAACAACCACCGTTTTGGCTTGCCCAGTTGACAAAGCAACACACATGCTACCCATGCCACCATCCTCAACATCAAGTCGCATTTATGAAGCACAAATATATTTTGCATTGCGTGCCAAGCCCTGGGAAAGATGGAAAGATGTGGTCCACATTGTGTCAGTAGTTCCAGCCTGGAAACCAATACTACCAGCAGTGCTACTAGTGCTGAGGCCATACTGCATGAGAAAAATCACAGAGTCAAATTCAATAGCTAGCCCCTGTTGACACATAAATAAATGCACTATTCATTTGCTCCTTTAATCAACTGGTTGTACCTTGGTTCTGTAACCCTTAATAAGTGGAATTGTTAGTATTTCATCAGGACGTGTACATTCTAGCAGTCTTGAATGTCACACCAGGGAGTCAAGCCCAGACAACACTGTCATGTGGAACCACCTGGGATCAAGGGATAACGCATTAGTTAAGCAAACTAACCTTGAGCTTTTGGAACTGAAATATCAACAAAAGGATAAAATAAATGTGCAAATTGTTCATCCCAGTGGACATTAGCCAGGCGTTTGTTCTTTAGCCAACAACAATCAACAGGCGCAACATAACCATAAAAATGCCAGCGGAGGAGCTAATCCAATAAATAAAGAAAAATCCTTGTATTCTGACGAGGCGGCCAATGGTCACGCAGTGCATGAAAAGTGAACGGTGAATTCGAATAAGAGTGGGAGGCAAGGTGAGACCCCCACCTCAGGGAGGGGCCCTGACCACACACATGAAGTTCAGATTTAATGCTTTTATTAAGCACCCGATTTCTGGCATGCAAAACAACCATATGGCAACTTGGGTCCCTAACAAATTGTAATAAAGCACAACTCAATGGGCACTAAGTGCTCACAAAGTGTCAGGCACTGTGCCTGACAAAGACTTGCTGGTTGCTCAGAGGGTCAGATCGCGCCAAGCTGTTCACCCAAAACCAGAAGCAAAGGGAGACATAGGTTGAGGTCTTCTAATATTGGATCCTATAGCACCGCGCTCCAGTATTCTTGCCTGGAGAATTGCATGGATAGAGAAGCCTGGTGGGCTACAGTCCATGGAGTCACAAAGAGTCAGATACAACTGAGTGACTAACACACACATCCTTAAAAAAAAAAAAATGTACATGCATTCCCACATGATATTGTAAAGCAACTGTCCTCCAATTAAAAATAAACAATTTTTTTTAATGTACATATATTGGGACTTCCCCTGCGGTCCAGTGGCTCAGACTCCACACTCCCAATGCAGGGGGCCCAGTTTCAATTCCTGAACAGGGAGCTGGATCCCTCCTGCCACAAATAAAGATCCCATGTGCCACAACTAAGACTTGAAGTAGTCAAATAAATATAAATAAGTATTTTAATTTTTTTTAATGTACATGTATTGTGAAGAAAAGGGGGAGGAAGGAATACAGGGAAGAAGGAAAATAGGGTGATCAAAAAATGTTGTTCAGTTATTACATAATAGATATCTGGAAGTGTAGCTGTTATTGTTGTTCAGTCATTCAGTCGTGTCCAACTCTTTTGCGACCCCATGGACTGTCGCCTGCAGGACTCCCCTGTTCATGGGATTCTCCAGGCAAGGATACTGGAGTGGGTTGCCACACCCTCCTCCAGAGAATCTTCCTGACCCAGAGATCAAACCCCATGTCTGCTGCAAGGGCAGGATTCTTCACTACTGAGCCACCAGGGAAGCCCAGAAGGATATTTACCCAACGTTATTGGGGTTAGGCTTCCCAGGTGGCTCAGTGGTAAAGATTCCAACTGCCAGTGCAGGAGGTGCAAGAGACTTGGGTTTGATCCCTGGGTCAGGAAGATCCCTTGGAGAAAAGAATGGCAACCAACTCCAGTATTCTTGCCTGGAGAATTCCATGTACAGAGGAGACTGGTGGGCTACAGTCCATGGGGTCACAAAGAGTTGGACAGGACTGAGCAACTAACAGGGTCCGGCCAACTCTGGGAGCCCACCTCCGAGCCTGGGGCCTTCTGACCTGAGACCACATCGAGAAGTCTGCTGGGGACAGGGGTGGTTAAGATAGTGCGCAACAGTGGGCTTCAGGTGAGATGCATTTTATTTTGTCATTTGGTTCTTAGAGAAGGGTGTTAGGGAGAAAAATATTGATGAACTACTTTGTCATCGTTCAGAATATCACTGACACGCTCCCAGCAGGCCCACTGCGAGGCAGACAGTGCCCGTCTACCCAATGCCTTTTGTAACCGAGACACGTGCAGAGCATTAGGCGAGGTGTGTAAATTATGACAGCCCAAATTCTCAGTCGAAGGCCCGGGACCGGGGACGCCTCTGCCTCCGTCTCCCTCCTGCGTTCTCTGTCCCCACGGCTCTTGCCTCAAAGCCAACGGAGCTCCTCAGAGAAAACATTAACAGTCCGAGGCTCCAGCTCGAAGTAAATATTGCAGGATTGAAATGCGCAGGGAATTATCCTTCTTCCCCTCGCAGACTGTGGAGTGCTGGGTGAGAAATAAATAATGAGGGTAATAATGGGCCCAATTCTTCCTGGCTGCGCCTCTCCTCCTGGGTGCGGAGCGTCTTCTAAAGTTCGGGTGTGGCTGCTGGTGACTCCGGCGGATTCCATCTTGATGCCAGAAGGGACAGCCACCCTTGGCCCAGAAAGAGAGTGGCTAGTAGAAGCCATGCCCGGGACAGCCCCTGGGCAGCTTTCATCTGGGGAGCACCTTCCCCGGTTCTGGCCTCATTTTGCCCAGAGGATAAAGGAAGCCCCTGAATGTTTGGAGGGAAGGAATCTGGTCCTCACCTGTACTCAAAAGACTCTACTGGGTTGCTGCTTTTTATGCCCACTCTGGGAGTGTCTCAGAACTTTGAATAAAAATGGGGCTGGGAGGGTTGGATTGCTAAGCGACGGATCCTTAAGTAGGGAAGCTTATCCTTGGGCACTGAGCCTGTTGGCAAAAGAGATCAAGGTGGGGATGTCTTTCCTGGTCCTGGGAAAGCTCACGCTGAAATCTGAAGCACTCTTAGAAACAATAATAGGAAGTGTTTAGACACTCAACTCTTCCTGCAAGGAGCCTACAGGTGGAGAACGAGCAGGTCTTAGGATCCTGGGCCATTAGTATAGGTTGGTAAGTGATATTCCAGCCTCTATCGTGGACATGACCCCCAGGAAAAGATGATAGATGGCTTGCTTCCAGCCCTGTCCTGAGAAGGCTAACACTGACCCCCCCCCACCACCACCACCGAATTCTTACAACCTCTGAACTGAACCTTTACATCTTCTCCTGAAAAAAAAAAAAAAAAAAAATCATCTCCCTGGCAAAACACCAAGAGAACAATTAGGGATTAACCAAAGTGTTCTCTCTTGCCAGCAAGAGTTTGGCCTCTCCAGGGACCAGGGGCAGTTCATTCTGAAGCTCTTTGTCTCTGCAACTCCCTCCTCTTTGTTTTCCATCTCATTAGAGAGGCGTTTTCCTTCCCCTACAAGAAGACTTTTGCTTCTAGGTGGCATTTAATTGCTGAATGAGTGTTTTTGCCATGTCCAAAGGCATTAGGACAATAGTGAGAGGAGGGGGATTAGCTACTCAAGATAAAATCAACATGTGGAGTTTATTGTTACTATTGGTTTTGATATTTATAAATCCTTTACACATTGGCTTAAAAAAAAAAAACCAGTGTCTCTAAACTGGTGTATATTTGATAAAAATTATTGCAAGAAAAGGGCTTCCCTGGTGGCTCAGACAGTAAAGAAAACACCTGCAATGCAGGAGATTCAGGTTCGATCCCTGGGTGGGGAAGATCCCCTGGAGGAGGCATGGCAACCCACTCCAGTATTCTTGCCTGGAGAATCCTAAGGACAGAGGAGCCTGGTAGGCTACAGTCCATGGCGTTGCAAAGAGTCAGACATGGCTGAGTGACTACCATTTTCACTCACAACACTTGCAGGAAAAATTAATGAGGTAGAATTTTTTCATGATTTGTATTGATATCTAACTTCCAAATTGTACTTCAAGTGCAAATCACTTCAACTCTCAACATAAGGCTAAAATCAAAGTGACCCATAAAAATGATTTCACCAAAATAAAAATCGTCCTTTTTTTAAGCATAGCCATCCCCTAAAAGGCATCTGAGCCTCTCAACTTTCCAAATAGGATCTTTATAACCAAGGCTGAGAGATGACTGTCATAACTCAAACTGAGCCCACCACACCCCATAAAATAGAACCTGGTTATAAAGAGGAAAATGGAATTGTATTTAATTTCCTCATTTACCTTGAACAACAAGATCATACACAACCATCCCATAGGGCCACTGGTATTCCTCTGAGGCAGACAGGAGACACAAGAAAGATAATTTAGGCACAGAGAAGAAGAACCATCTGCCCAGAAACACAACTTTAATGGCAAAAATCAAATTAAAGTACAGGGTTTCCTTATCTATCATGCTTTCTGTTGTTGTTGTTTAGTTGCTAGGTTGTATCCAACTCTTGTGACCCCAAGAACTATAGTCCGCCAGGCTCCTCTGTCCATAGGATTTCCCAGCCTAGAATACTGGAGTGGGTTGCCATTTCCTTCTCCAGGGGATCTTCCTGACTCAGGGATCGAACCCAGGACTCCTGCATTGCCGGCAGATTCTTTATCACTGAGCCATCAGGGAAGCCCATTATGCTTTCTACCTGGTCATGAAAAGCCTACAGACTGTTGCTAAGAAGTTACTTAGAAAACAGCTGGGCTATTTTTTTCTAAGAGGCATTTTCCATATTGACATCCACAGCAACAAGTCTATTATAAGACAGAGCATCCTGTGTGTGTTTTTAATACGAAGAGTTTATAAGTTACTAAAGGAAATGGCAATCCACTCCAGTATTCTTGCCTGGAGAACCCCATGGACGGAGAAGCCTAGTAGGTTACAGTCCACGGGGTCGCAAAGAGTCGGACACGACTGAGCGACCTCACCTCACCTCACCTCAAGAATAAAACCATCTGATAAACAGTGACATCAAAGCATGAGTCTTCCTCTAAGTACCTACAACTTAATTTGCCACTTTAAAATGGTCGGAGTGCACCCTGCTTCCTCTTCAGCACAAAAAGTCCTTCCTGCAGGACAAAGACTCATTTCTACAAATGAATAAGCATCATTAAACCTAAATGAATCCCGAGTGGAAACAAAAAGTTAAAACATACTCTGAGTCAAATCATCAAAGGACTGGTCCAGGCAACCCGTCTTAGGAACACTGACATTATATTAGGAAGGAGAATTGAAGGAGAAAAAAAAACTAGATCCAGAGTCATCATTATACTGCTCTCACCACTGCCTCTGCTTTCTACAGGCACATTGTACAGAGAGTCAGTGCACCTACAGTACATACTCTATATTTTTACTACACATTTTCCCACACTGCTAGACAGATAATTCTGGGCAATGGCTAGTGCATCAAACTGCTGTGTCATCCTCTGCCTAGTCATTCTCCTCTTTTGTGAAACAGTTCAGGTTTCCCAGGTCTTTGTGATTGTAGATAATAAAAGATGTAATGAACATCTTCGTGGATAGAGGGGTTCTTGTCCTGTTACTGATGCTGGGAAAGATTGAGGGCAGGAGGAGAAGGGGACGACGGAGGATGAGATGGTTGGATAGCATCACCGACTCAATGGACATGGGTTTGGGTGGACTCCAGGGGTTGGTGATGGACAGGGAGGCCTGTGGTTCATGGGGTCGCAAAGAGTCAGACACAGCTGAGCGACTGAACTGAACTGAACTGAACTGTCCTGTTACATGATCCCCAATGAGTCTTTTTTTTTTTTTAATTTTTGACATAGATCACTTTTAAAGTCTCTATTGAATTTGTTACAATATCATTCCTGTCTTATGGTTTGGTGTTTTGGCCCCGAGGCATGCAGGATTTTAGCTCTCTGACCAAGGATCGGACTGCACTGCCTGTTTTAGTAGGTGAAGACTTAACCTCTGGACCTCCAGGGAAGTCCCTCAGTGAGTCTATTTTTAAATAAACAATCTCAAATATACTTCCTGGTGAGAAAACTACATTGTCCGGTTACTTACATTCTCTTGACACCATCTTTTTGCCAGTACCTAGGAGTGATAGTCTCGAAACCAAACTCAGAAGCCCCCTAGCAAGGCTGAAGTTGGCTTTAGCGGGACATGATATCCCACCAAGGCCTCATCCCTCTATTCCTAAGAGACTAGAAATAGTCTGTTAACTTCTGAATTGTGTCTCTTTAGAACCAGAGTAATTCCTTTTTCCCTTTAGAGGTCATGGGACTTGGCAATATGAACACGGCAATACCCACTCATCAGCACACACTTTGCAGCCCACAATCCAATGTAATTACCATCAGAAAGTTCTCCTTTGGCCGTCTTCACATTGTCACCTTCTTGTGGCTCAAGATGAGAGGTCTTTCTTACCAGAAGACCTAAATAATTTTTTTTCTGTTACTGAAGGAGCAGGCCTTTCAAGAAAGCCATAGTAGAAGCAAAGAAATTCATCAAGTTAATATACAGAAGCCTTAAGAAATATTCTCAATGACATGAAGCATAATCTAAAGAAAACAGTGGTTTATCCTCGCTCCCTGCAGAGATGGCTTCTGTGATGTAATCATTTCACTGATCTGATCATTTCACATTACCATGTTTTTAATGGCTGGGTCAACAGGGAGAGAGGGTGGCCGAGCTGTGAGGATGCCAAGCTTTGAGACGTGCCTTCCTCATTGATTCACTCCATGATCTTGAATGAGTCCCTGAGCAGTCCCTGTGGCCTCTGACATTCTCCATTCACAAAATGTGAATCACTCTGGTGATTCCTTTTGGGCATCAGTTTCCTTTGGGAAAGCAGAGATGCAGTTTGCCTCATTGTGTTTTCCTGCCAATATTGTCATTTACTATTTGTTCTCCTATAGTTCACTTGAGTCCTGTTTCCAAAGATTATTTAATCTGGGGTCAATTTGTAAACACATACCAAAACAGATATGCAGAGAAATAAATACCAAATTAGTTCCTTTTAGAAAACAAGAATACAAATGGAGGCTTGCTGGGATGGGTCATGCTGAGAATATGGAGAAGTCTAAGAAGCACTGAGACTTTTAAATCCCGCATGGAGGGCCCAGGCTCACCCTGGGCTTCCAAACCGTACAACAGAGCCTGAACTGCAAGATTGGGATGGTCTTGGATTCCTGGGTCAGACTCAGATCTTGACCCCCTGAAGAACCATCACTTTTATGTGGATGGACTTATAGTCTGTTGTAGAAAGTGAAATGAGTCAGTAAGAGAAAAACAATATCATGTGTTAATACATATAAGTGGAATCTAGAAAAACGGTACTGATTTTCAGGACAGGAATAGAGTTGCAGACATAGAGACAGACATGGGGACACAGGGTGGGGTGGGGGGAAGGAGAGGATGGGACAAACTGGGGCAGTAACATTGATATATATACACTGCCATGTGTAAGACAGATAGCTAGTGGGAAGGTGCTGTACAGCACAGGGCGTTCAGCTTGGTCCTCTGTGTTGACCTAAAGGGGTGGGATGGTGGGATGAGTGGATGGGGTAGGTGGGAGGGAGGCTCAAGAGAGAGGGGATATATGTATACATATAGCTGATTCACACTGTTGTACAGCAGAAACTAACACAATGTTGTACAGCAACTACATTTCAATAATTTTTTTAAAAAAATTTTAGAAAGAACCATCACTTTCCCGTATGCTTACAACTTTTTGCACACGCACACATACACCACAGAGAAAGCAGCTCCCAATTCTACACCTCAGCCTAGCCTATCATAGCTTAAAAATATTGCACACAGGTTTCCCTTAAAAATAATTTTACTAGATATCTCAGCATTTTTCCCTGAAAAAAAGAAGATATCACTGCATAGTTTCCAAGTGAAATAGCTTTAAATGTCCTACATTTGGGCTATTCGCAGAGGCTAATATTTGAATTCACTTGGGAGACTGTGTCCCCAATTCCAATGCAATCATCATGACCAGCAGGGCCTGGGACATCTTCGAGGTCAATATTTCGTTTTCACAAATTGTGTACAAGACAAACTTGAGTGAAACACGGATGTAGGGGTGTGTGTGTGTGTGTGTATGTACTCAGTCTCTCAGTTATGTTCAACTCTTTGTGGACTATAGCCCACTAGGCTCCTCTGTCCATGGGATTTTTCAGGCAAGAATACTGGAATGGGTTACCATTTCCTACTCCAAGGGATCTTCCCCACCCAGGGATCAAACTGGAGTCTCCTGCATTGGCAGGCAGATTCTTTACCGCTGAGCCACTTGGGAAGCCCAGGGTCTCTTTATAGGAAGTGGTATTTACAGCATGTGGTGAGAGGCAGAAACGTTTTTCCAATGCCCCATCCTCAGGAAGAATACAGAAAACAACAATAAGCATGATGGCTGCATTCACACATTTTCTCCTTCGTTTCTTACACTTCTCTCCACACTCTTCCTATTTGGCATCTGACCAATAATACCACAAAACACAGTCTGCCTTTATTACCCTGAGAAGCCTCAGTTGAGAAAGACCCAGTGAGGTCATGTTCTAGGCCCGTTAAATTGATGTCTAAGCCACTGTTCAAGAGGCAGCCTTCTGGTGCCACAGAGAGACAGACTGTGGCAGACAAGATATTCAGTGCTCACCCTCCTCAGTTCACCACCCAAATACTCACTATTGTTACTATTTTAGTTGCTCAGTCGTGTCCGACTCTTTGGGACCCCAAGGACTGCAGCCCGCCAGGCTTCTCTGTCTATGGGATTTCACAGGCAAGAATACTGGAGTGGATTGCCATTTCCTTCTCCAGGGGATCTTCCCGACCCAGAGATGGAACCCAAGTCTCCTGCAATGGCAGGCAGATTCTTTACCACTGAGCCACCTGGGCTTTCCTAAAATACTCACTGAGATAACTGTAATTAATGGGGAGTTTAGGGGGAGGGGAGTCCTCTATTAAAAACTGCAGTGAGGGGACTTCCCTGGCGGTCCATTGATTAGGACTCTGAGATTTCACTGCTGAGGGTCCAGGTTTGACCTGTTTGGGGAACTGAGATCCCACAAGCCACATGCCACGGCCAAAAAAGAAAACAGTGGGGAGGGGGCTGCAATTAGCATAAAATTACCACTTCATGTTTTACCTTTTTATTTTGCCTGAAATTCTAATATTCATATTAAATTAGCAGTATTTTATCACTTTTGCTTTTCATATGCAAGTGATTTATTCCCTTAGAAACTAAACAGGGGAGGAGGGAAGCTACTCTATATAGAAATACATAGTGAACTGTCGATCTCAGAATCAACAAACTACTTTCAACCCTATTTATCAATCTCTCATTAAAAAAAAAAAAACCTAAACTAAAACAAAAATAAAAACAACACACTCTGTGTGTGTAAAACTGCAGCAAATGTAGTTAAGCCAGAGAGTTTGTGACATTTTATTCAGCACGCTCAAACTAAAAACAAATTTTTGATTGCTTATATACTCCGAAGTGTTTCCTGCCTACATATCCTCAGAAATCCCAGGAGATTTTCTGGACACATGGAAAATTTCAAGTTGAGCCATTTTTAAGTTATCCATGAGTGAAAAGGGGGGGAAAAAAAACAGTACATGGAGTGGGAATTTGAATTTGTCCTAAAGGAAGAAAAAAGTTATTTTGTTCTTTCTTTCCCTTCCTGTGAGTTCCCTGACAATACTTTGCCTGAGCTTTTTTTGTTTTTCAGAAAGAAGAAAATTGTCTTTGTGTCGAAGCCAAGTATGAACATATTCTGCGCATTCTCCACCAGCGCGCACCAGGGAATTCTCCAGGCAGATCTACATGTAACCGTAAAACGAGCATTACCAGACACAAATCAGATCACACATCATAATGATAAATAACTGCAGGAATAGTAAAGCCAGCATGGACTTGGGATCCATCATGCCCAAATGCGTTCGACTTTTAAAATTATTTTAAAGCGCCTAACACAGAAATCATCACCGACAAGGAGGCAACCACTGACTGAAAGGCAAACACGGTCAAAAGCCTCTGGCAGCTGGATATTGATGGGGTTTTTCGTCTTCTAGCAGTGACTCTAAGAAATACTGCCCCCAAATTGAAAGCTTCCGAGAATCTCTGCAAACGGCCTCCGTTGTGGTATCTCGTGGAGCCTAGCGATCGTGCGCCAGAGGGGTACAGCCATCCTGCGATGTTTCTTGGAGAAGAGATGAACAGCTCAGGGGAGGACCAGGGCCAAAACCATTCTGCAGGGAAACACCCCACTCAGAAATGTCGTTTCTGGCTTCATGTCATGAATCTCACATAAATATCTGAGGAGATTGCCGACATCCCAGAGCCAAGAAGAAAAACATGCATTGAGGGAACGAGCCAGAGGAGCCAGCGGAGCCAGAACATGGAATAATCATTTCACTGGCCGCCCTCCACTTCAGATACTACTGCCTGAGACTCCTGGTAAGGAGGAGCAAGAAAATGGATGAGAGATGCTGCAGAGCCAGAAAGGGAAGAAACTTTGATAAATAAACTTCTCATGGAGATAGGCCACACATTAGAAAGAAAAGATGATGGGGGTGGGGAGTGGGAACCTGGACAGTGGGGGTGGAGGAGGGGCACGAGGTGGTGGAGCCTTCTCGTCTCCCATCTCAGCTGGTCCAGGAGGCAGGGGAAACCGAATCTTAGCATTGTCTGGCCCAGGCTATTTTTCCCCCTTCTCATAATATAACTTGGTGAATATGTTGAAGAGAGTGTCTGCTGTTATTGGTCTAATGAGCTAACTCTGAAATCTGAGCTAAAGACAGCTCCCTAGTGGCTGCTCACTGTTCCACAGACAGAAAGGAAACTCCTTTCAGAGGCCCATCAGGGTGAACCACTGCTGACAGCTTGGAACGGCACAACACACAGATTTATTTCACAGACAGCCACAGACAGGAATTTAGCACCCTGTGCTGGCCTCCTGCTTCGTGGAGAAGGTGTTAAAATGCAACCATGCAGAGCTCTCCCTTGAACAAAACCCAGTAGCGACTAATCAAGCGGTCACCCGTCTCCCCAGCAGAAAATTCTGGGCGCGGAGCGGCTGAGCACTGAGCTGGGTGCCCCATCTTGACAGCTGCTGCTCCAGCGCCCGCCACAGCTTGACTGCTGCCTCGGAAATCGCGAAATATTTTGCCTGACCTTTCAACTTACAAATTAATTGATTTCTAAACAACGGCAAATGTTATTTATTTATTTATGACATCTCAGAATGCCTGCTCGACTCCCTGAGGCTTGCCGAGGCATCAGACCCCGAGGGTGCTGGTTCTCACCAGCCCTCTTTAACACACTTTCCAGGGATACAGGGCTCACAGGCATTCATACATAGACGTTTACCTCCCTGCACTCAGCAAGTCCATAACATAGTGCTGCCTGCATAAAATAAGCACACTGACTTTGTTTTATGCATCTATGTGTGTGCATATATATGTATTTTTGTGTGTGTGTGAAAAAAATATATAGATATATACATATAGGGCTCCCCAGGTGGCTCGGTGGTAAAGAATCTGCCTGCCAATGCAGAAGACACAGGTTTAATCCTTGAGTCAGGAAGATCCCCTGGAGAAGGAAATGGCAACCCATTCCAGTATTCTTGCCTGGGAAATCCCATGGACAGAGGAGCCTGGTGGGCTACAGTCCATGGGGTTGCCAAAGAGTCAGACACAACATAGCAACTAAACAACTATATATATATATGTACATACACATACCTACATACATATGTATACACACACATGCATACACATATATGTGCATGTATGAATATATACACTCTAAGAGATATATGCTAAAGCTGAAACTCCAGTACTTTGGCCACCTCATGCGAAGAGTCGACTCATTGGAAAAGACTCTGATGCTGGGAGCGATTGAGGGCAGGAGGAGAAGGGGATGAAAGAGGATGAGATGCCTGGATGGCATCACTGACTCGATGGACATGAGTCTGAGTGAACTCCGGCAGTTTGTGATGGACAGGGAGGCCTGGTGTACTGCAATTCATGGGGTTGCAAAGAGTTGGACATGACTGAACTGAACTGAACTGAAGATATATATATATATATATATATATATATATATGCACATGCAATATGTCTCCAAGGTCACTGTCACCTTCAAATTTGTAACAAAAGTTACCAACTCTCTCCCTGCCACTGCCCACACTAAACAAGCACTCAGCAGTTGATCAGCTGAGCTATTTAGGGATGAAGGCAAACTACATTTATTAAAGCAACTGAAATTGCACCCTGGTAACCATGGGTTGTTCCTAAGGAAATCGCATACCATTGGTGATATTGTTTATATTATTTTGCTAATCTCACTCTCGCTCACACACACTCTGGTTTCTTCTTTTTAGGTTGTGTTTCTGAAACAACCCACTTGTTCTGGTAAAAGGAGGAGAGAGAAAAAGGAGGAATAGGAGGAGAACCATTTTCCTTGCTTATTTTCTGTACTGCAAACAAGTTCCTAGTTCTTGTATTTTAAATTCCATTTTCAGTGGCTTTAAATGCTGTCCCCCACCATTATATTCCCAATAAACCTCTGTCTTCAGGTCTCTTCAGGTCTTCACTTCTCTCTCTCCCCACCTAAAGCTGGATATATACACTGGACAATGGATAAATAATAACCAGATATCCCCTCAGTCTGATTTTCTTCCCATGCATGACCCCTGAGTTGGAAAGAGCCCCTGGAGGAGGAAATGGCAACTCACTCTAGTATTCTTGCCTGGAGAATTCCATGGACAGGGGAGCCTGGTGGGCTACAGTCCATCTGGGGTTGCAAAGAGTCATACTCAACTGAGCACAGCACACGCACAATGCCAAAGGCAGACACACATCAGTTCAAACAGCAGTCCACAAGCCAGAAGATCTTCAATCTATGCAGAAGTTTAGCCATACGATGGCAACATCAACCGAAAGGGCTCTGCTGCCCAAGAAACTTCACTGCATTTTTGCAGAATCAAGTCCATGTCTGTATCACAGCTACTACTCTGCGGCAACCTCCTAGGTGTGTTTTACCATCCTGTATGGCAACACACTCCAGTAGTCTTGCCTAGAGAATCCCATGGATAGAGGAGCCTGGCAGGCTATGGTCCATAGTGTCACAAAGAGTCAGACATGACTGAAGCAACTTAGCAAGCAAGCAGCATTCTTAGAGCAAAATTATTTGGACTTTGTTTTTAAACCAACATGCTATCAAATTTCTGGGAACTTGCATAGTCAAAGGGTACATAATCTTAATTAAAAAACAAAAAACAACTGATCCCTAGGCAAATGCCCCTTCTTGGAACTCCTTCTCTGGGGTAGGTAATCTTTTTCCACCTCACTGTGGTAACTTACAAAGGGAGCCTTGAAAGAAGCCGAGGCTCAGAAAACGGAACTGAGGAAAGAAACCTCATCACCTTGGGGAGCCAGATCCATTGACTCCCATCCCAAGACAGGGAAGAAAAAATTTATTTTTCTACTTCTCCCATTTCTTTGCAAGCATATCGTTTTCCTAGAGATCTTGTATCTTAGGTTTTGGTTAGAGGAACAAGATTTTTATTTGTGTTTTTATAGTCAAAGGGGGTGTGTGGAAGGAGGCAAGGAAGTCACAGGGATTAGGGAAGATGTGTTGAATGGACTCCCTAGGGAAGGTGGCCTCTACCAGGAGATGTAACAGCACATGTGTAAATTTCATACCATACTTACATAGGACACATTAAGATAAGTAGATTTTCATTTATATGAAAATAAGAAGAGGTGGCAGGAACACACAGAAGAACTATACAAAAAAGATCTTCATGACCCAGATAACCATGCTGATGTGATCACTCACCTAGAGCCAGACATCCTGGAATGTGAAGTCTAATGGGCCTTAGGAAGTATCACTACAAACAAAGCTAGTGGAGGTGATGGAATATCAGTTGAGCTATTTCAAATCCTAAAGGATGATGCTGTGAAAGTGCTGCACTCAATGTGTCAGCAAATTTGGAAAATTCAGTAGTGACCACAGGACTGGAAAAGGTCAGTTTTCATTCCAATCTCAAAGAAAGGCAATACCAAAGAATGCTCAAACTACTGCACAATTGCACTCATCTCACACACTAGTAAAATAATGCTCAAAATTCTCCAAGCCAGGCTTCAGCAATACGTGAACCGTGAACTTCCAGATGTTCAAGCTGGTTTTAGAAAAGGCAGAGGAAGCAGAGATCAAATTGCCAACATCTGATGGATCATTGAAAAAGCAAGAGAGTTCCAGAAAAACATCTATTTCTGCTTTATTGACTATGCCAAAGCCTTCAACTGTGTGGATCACAATAAACTGTGGAAAATTCTGAAAGAGATGGGAATACCAGACCACCTGACCTGCCTCTTGAGAAACCTATATGCAGATCAAGAAGCAACAGTTAGAACTGGACATGGAACAACAGTTCCAAATAGGAGTCTGGTTCCAAATAGGAGTACGGCAAGGCTGTATATTGTCACCCTGCTTATTTAACTTATATGCAGAGTACATCATGAGAAATGCTGGGCTGGAAGAAGCACAAGCTGGAATCAAGATTGCCGAGAGAAATATCAATAACCTCAGATATTCAGATGACACCACCCTTATGGCAGAAAGTGAAGAAGAACTAAAGAGCCTCTTGATGAAAGTGAAAGAGGAGAGTGAAAAAGTTGCTTAAAGCTCAACATTCAGAAAACTATGATCATGGCATCTGGTCCCATAACTTCATGGCAAAGAGATGGGGAAACAGTGGAAATAGTGGCTGACTTTATTTTTCTGGGCTCCAAAATCACTGTAGATGGTGATTGTAGCCATGAAATTAAAAGACACTTACTCCCTGGAAGGAAAGATATGACCAACCTAGACAGCATATTAAAAAGCAGAGACATTACTTTGCCAACAAAGGTCCATCTAGTCAAGGCTATGGTTTTCCCAGTGGTCATGAATGGATGTGAGAGTTGGACTGTGAAGAGGGCTGAAGCTGAGGGCTGAAGAATTGATGCTTTTGAACTGTGTTGTTGGAGAAGACTCTTGAGAGTCCCTTGGACTGTAAGGAGATCCAACCAGTCCATGCTAAAGGAGATCAGTCCTGGGTGTTTATTGGAAGGTCTGATGTTGAAGCTGAAACTCCAATACTCTGGCCACCTGATGAGAAAAGCTGACTCATTTGAAAAGACCCTGATGCTGGGAAAGATTGAGGACAGGAGGAGAAGGCGACGACAGAGGATGAGATGGTTGGATAGCATCACCATCTCGATGGATGTGGGTTTGGGTAGACTCTGGGAGTTGGTGATGGACAGGGAGGCCTGGTGTACTGCAGTTCATGGCGTCACAAAAAGTTGACTGCGACTGAGTGACTGGACTGAACTGAACTGAATGCTTAATGGGAAGACCACACAAAGAAAAATGCAATGACTTTACATAGAGAAATGTGCCTAACCTCAAGCTGAGAATCACCTAAGTGATGCCTGATATGTACTAAGCTTGTCCCCTCTCTGTACCAAGCCTGTTCCCTCTCTCTCATTCTCCCTCTTGTTCTCTTCTGAGAGTGGTAAGTATATATCTAGTATGTTAAACAGGCCCTTTCATTTCTGTGCTTGCCTTCAGAGATGAAATCTATTAGGACAAAGATGAAGTATGAGCCAGGATGGGCAGATAAGGTTCTGAATAGTTCTTCCTATGGACATAGTGATATGCTTTCTTCTGGACTTGGATGCATATATTCTGCCTTTGAGACATTATTCCTGTTTGCGGTATTTGCAAATTTCAAATAGGTATTATTAGTGAGCCACCTCAGTAAAAGGACATGGCCCTGTCTCTTGCTTAGTATGTGGTATGTATACTCAAAGCAATCCCAATGCCTCTGATTTTCTCTGAAAGATTAAACAAAGTCTTCTAAGAGGCAGTCTTCTGTTATTTACTCCTTAAACAAATATTGAGGATACCAACTATGTGTTAGGCATTATTCTAGATGTTAGGAAAAACCCACTAAACAGAAAAACAAAAATCTCTGCCTTTCTATAGCTTAGCTGTGGAAGTCAAACAGGGCGATATGGACAATTGACAAATGAGCAACATACACAGTATGTTAACTGATAAACAGGGCAGCGAGAAAAATCAACCAGGAAGAGGGTCTGAAACTGTGGGATTGAAAAGGAGGTGTCCAGTGAGATGACATTTAAACAAAGACCCAAAGGACACCTGAGCAAAAACTTCACCCTGAAACCTAGAGTCCCAGTTAAAAAGTTGACATGAATTATCTGATGACAGTGATTTCACCATACGTTTTTATCATTCCAATCACAGTCAATGGTAAACAGCTGTATTCCTCCCCACTTTCCTTCCAAAGACCAGACTATGATTTCCCGCACGCTTTTCTGCTGCTTTTCCCCACTAAACTTGTATCACTCAGTTCCTGCTGTTTTAACAGTAGGTTCCCTCATTCCTTTAAGTAATATTTGCTGAGTGTCTACTCTATGTCAACGTTTTGAGGAAGAAACATCAAGATGATGAGAGGTAGTGTCTATGACATCACCCACAACTTCCTCCTCGACTCTAATCCTTTAATCCTCTCTCCCCACCAGCTCCCACCCATGCTACTGACTCTTTTCCTCCTTAAGGAAGAAAACTCCAGGGATCCCAATTCAGTACTTGGGATTTTTAACATAATTTTTTAACTTTTTCTTTTTTATTGGAATTTAGCCAATTAACAATGTTGTGATAGTTTCAAGTGAACAGTGAAGGGACTCAGCCATCCATATACATGTATCCATTCTCCCCCAAACTCCCTTCCCATTCAGCCTGTCACGTAACATTGAGCAGAGATCCTTGCGCTGTACAGTAGGTCCTTGTTGGTTTTCTATTTTAAATATAGCAGTATCAGTACTTGGGATTTTTAATCCTAAACATAGAATTAAATTAATTCCAGAAACAGATGAGCTCTGGTGATAACAATTCAGATTCCCTGGTTTCCTGATACATACTCCCTTAAATCGCATTTCTACTCACTATTAAAAAAGGGAAGCTACAACAAGATGACTCCATGCAATTTTGTATCACAGGTAAAAGAAAGCCTTGTCGATATGAAATCAGACAGTGTAAAATTCTCTCCCAGAGGAACCTGGCATTATTACATCCCCCATCAATCATGGTATTGTTTCTCCAACAACTGTATCAGACTCGGCATCCGGATATTGCTATGTCATCCGACCAATTCAGCCTGGAAGTCAAATACCATTACAAACAATTCTAGGCCCACCAAAATCGAAACACTTGCAGGAGATTTCAAAGTCCTCATTGGTTTCCAACCTTGATCAACTCTCCAAATTCTAGGACTTTAGCGCTGGGTGTAATGGAATTTGACCTAAACATTAATGTATGATCTATACATCTACATTTATGAAAAACTATTAATCTGACCTAGGCATGTATGAAGAAATGCTATATACACGTTATAATATAATATGGTAACCTATTATTAGATGACATACACTTTAAATCTTAACTTATTAAAGATTGGCTCAGTGGATAAAGAATTCGCCTGCAATGCAGGAGATCCAGGAGACTGGGGTTCAGTCCCCAGGTCGGAAGATCCCCTGGAAGAGGGTATGGCAACCCACTCCAGTATTCTTGCCTGGAGAGTCTCATCATGGGGGCTACAGTACATGGGGTTGCAAAGAGTTGGACACGACTGAACTGACTGAGCATGCGTGCATGCCTTAACAAAGATTAGTTAAATTAAATTAAATGAGATGTCCTAGTCTGGACATCCCATTTAACTACAGGCAATAATCCCCTCCAGCCCTTATTATGGATCACCTATAGCTAGTATCTGGGCAACCTTCCAAGTGTCAAGGATATAATAGATAGATATACTAATGGAGCCAACAAAGCCTTGCCTTCTAAATGGACTATTTTTTTCAGTAGAGATTTTGGAGTTTTGGTTCATTGGATAACTCTCAACAGGGGTAAAAATTACAACACCAAGCTTAAGCTTTAGTATAGAAACTGGCTAAACTTTAAAACTGCCTTTTCTTTACATGCCCCCCTCCCGTCTCTCCAAACCAGACTAAAAAGTTGACTTTGAAGGGGTTTGGGTTTCCCTTAACAGCTTCCCTTTGTCCCTGCAACTGATAACCCAAGCATGTAAAGTGAGTATCTCCCCTCAGCTCCTACACAGAAAATGCCCACAATACATCCACCTTATGGATCTTATTTATAATCCTCTGTAAATTCACCCAAAAGTCATGAACTACATAATACTAATTCTTATAGGTTGACATATTTCGCTGATCTTTCATGAGCCACATGGGGAAACAGTTTTCTCCTGATCTGAATGAAGAAGAAAAACAGTGATCCTAATCAACCATTTGCCCTTAGTGGCTTCCCTAAACAAATCTGGGAAAGCGCTTAAAGGCTTGGGAATAACCATGACCCTGCTCGATGCACTGTAATAACCCTACCTAATTATACTGATATAAAAACTAATTGGAAAGATAGCAAATGTCAGGGTAAGATGCAAATCGTAGGGTGTTAATTGCTGAACAGGTGCTGGAATAGAATTAAATGAGCATTCTGATTAAAAGAGTAGAGGAAGCAAATGTGGACCCCCGATACAAACTTGGCCATGTGACTCTTCCAGAGATCCATTCCACCAGGAAAAGGTCACGATGTGGTGACCTCTATTCTGTGATGGGTGGACCAAGAAAATAAGAGCAACCACAGAAGGAAAAGAAAAGAAAAAAATATATATATATAGCAACAATATCAACATGATTTCTAGAATTCACTGCTTAAGTTTGAGCCCTGGAAACACAGTGTATTTCAGAAGTTCTTAGCTACAAGCAAAAGCTGAGAGAATCAGGAATCTATAAATACTTACCTTTCCCCAGCTACAGGCCCATGCCCTTCTCCCTTGAACCAGAAATCCCCTCACTCCCCCATAGTACAACCACAGTGCTGAGTTTTATGAGGAACTCACTACACATTTGTAGGTTGACCAACTGCTTGATTAATTTGGCTAAATCAATAGCACTGCTTGCCTTCCATATGTTGAGTTTGAGAGCCATGGCTTTGGGGTGGGGTGACTTGATGTGGATAACACATCAGAGGTTCCAATTGCTAGAAGTCACTCATTCTTTTAAAAAAAATTTTTTTTTATTATGGTAAGAACACTTAACCTGTGATCTACCTCTCCCAAAAAGTGGGGGATACTGCATAGCTTGTGGGACCTTAGTTTCCTAACCAGGGATGCAACATATGAAAGCAGAGTAATAACCAATAGACAGCCGGGGAAAGCCCGAAACCATTCATTCTTATTGCCAATGGTATTTACGATGCTTTAGAAATCCTAGTTTTCAAACTACATCTGTAAAGTCGATTTCTTCCCTAGCCCAGTGTATCAGTGAAGATGTTTTCTGCACAAACTCCCAGTGCCTCAGTCAAAGCTCTTGGACAACTGTCGTGAAATTTTCTGATATGTGGTAAAGCCTGGATCAAGGGCACCTGATGCTGAGTCCTTCAAGAGAGAAGAGACCCTTGAGGCAGTGACTATAGGTGGGTGCTGGAGACAGCAGATAGCAGCCCCTAGGCTCCAACTTGATAAGACCCCTTTCCCAAACCATCATGGTCTCCACGGCCCCACCACCTCAAAGAAGCCCTTTTCTTCCCACCAAAGGAATGCTCTACTTCAAGGACCTAATATTTTTCCCAGTTGACTGCCATAAATAATCTAGAAGGGAATTGTTCCATTTCCAGGTAGCATGCCACAACTTAAATGTTCCTTTCTCCCAATACTTTGTTGGACTTTGAGATGTATGATGCCTGAAACCTACATGGGCTCTTTGGTGCTGGGCAGGTGAAGCAGCTGATCTCACTCTAGCCTGATATTTCTCACTCCACCCTGTCCCCAGGAGAACAGCAATTCATTTACTGTGCCCCTTCCACTTCGGGGCCCTTTTACCATTCTGCCTCTGTAAATTTGGTTTTGATGATACAAGTTAAAGGTGACTATGTGTGCACTCAAACATGCCAGACTCATTGCGACCACATGGACTAAAGCCCTCTAGGCATCTCTGTCCAAGGAATTTTCTAGGCAAGAATACTGAGTGGGTTACCCACCTTCTCCAGGGGATCTTCCTGACCCAGGGACCAAACCTGCATCTCCTGCATTGGCAGGTGGGTTCTTTACCACTGAGCCACCTGGGAAGCCCTCAAGGCTAAGAGTAGCTGGGGACAGATGGCGGCAGTTAGTTCTTTTAAGTAAGACCTATGGCTACTAAAGGTAGGACACAGAGCCAATTAACCCATTTTGTTTCCTGTGTGTGTGTGTGTTTAACTGATTTGACCTCTACTTATATTGGGCAAAAGAAAATAATATGGCGGTTACATCAGACAATGCTTTAACTTCAGCAACCCAATTTCCAATGCAGAGGAGATTCCCAAATGCTTTAAGAAGGAAATGTGGCTACGGGAGGCATGAGTGAGATTTTACCTTGTTTATTTATGCTTTTATAAGAACACTGAGAATAATAATAAAGCAGGATGGGAAAGAGGAAAATTTTGCTCCAGCATAGAGACGGGCGGGTATAGCCTCCTTACTCGCTCCTTGTCTTTGATATAAAGAAAAGCTCACTCTCTCTTGTTCACTCTCTCTTTAAGGAACAAAAATAAACTGTCTCCTGAGTAATAAAGTCAAGACACTTGCCAGTAAAAATTGGTTAAGGTCATCACTTCTACAGGTCAAACGAGTTTAAGACAAGATGTCATGTGTGATCACCATTCAGCACATTTAGTTAAATGGTTAAAAATAATAAAAATAATGACAGTAGTGGAGTTATCTTAAAAAAAAAAAAAAGAAAAAGCACAGAAGGCAGAGAAAATGAGAGAACCAGATGTCCTGAAGGAATGCTGGGAAACGCTTAAGAGAAAGATTTCTCCCACCCCAAACAAAAGCTTCCCTAAGGATCTTTTGAGACTTGCTGTCAGTATCTGATGTCGGTGCAACATCATATATCTTTTTGGTGTTTTGCTGTGGGGTTTTCTTATTTATTTATTTTATTCGAACAGAGAAGACACAGTAGGGAAAACTTTTTTTTTAAAGGATGGCAATTCAAGTTGACCCCAAAGCAAGCATCTCCCGAGGTCCCTTGCGTATCCTCCTAGTCTAAAGATCCGAAAGACACTGGAAGTTATATTACTCCGATACTGGATTGGAACAGAAAGAGGCCAGCTACACACTCAGCTTTTCTTAAAAATGATACCATTGATTGAAGTGAGGAGAAGATACCACATTTATCCAGGTTCCAAAGGAAGATCTCTGCTCTTTATAAAGCAGAGCAAGAGCAGGTCGAAGCTAAGAGACTGTTAGGAGATGCAGACGAGCTCTCATGGGAGACCTCCGTGGCTCTGAAAACAAACTCGGAATCCACACCGCTGGTGCAGCTGAGGTTCCCGGCTATGTCACGTCCTCTCACTGGGCGAACCCGGCAGCCAGGCTTTTTATGATCCATTTGCTTTTTACAGACTACAGGCTCACTGTCGGAACCAAAACATCTCTGTGCCAAGGGATGCTTTAAAACTCCAGTGAGGCCCCCCACAAGATGTAAGTTCCAAGGGTTTGCTCGTTGCCAGTGACAATTAGAACAATCTGAAAATGTTCCTCCCAGAAAAATGCACTCCTTTTTGTTGTAACAGGGGTGTAAACGCCAGCCAATCTCTTTTGGCACCCAGTACTGTAAGAAGTGCTTCACTGTGCCACCTCCCAACAAAAACGCCCTCAGTGAGCATCCTCCAAGGACCAGCTTTGAAAAGGGGTTTTGCGTATCAGGTTAATGCATGCACTTGGCACGGCCCAACTTTTGCACCAAAGGCTCTGGGGTATGGGGTGATAAGAGCCAGGTTCTGTTTGTTAACGATAAGGCAATTATTTCTTTGGTACTTCATAGGGGGAAAAAAAAAATCTTACAGCAAAGATTCAAACAAGGATCCCTAGGGAGACAATGGAACTCGTAGGTTGGAAAAGTTTTTTTTTTTTTTTTTTCCTTCGTGGGAGCAAACAAATGGCCACTGGGAGCAACAGACCTGCTAAGACGAAGTTACTGACAAACACACTGGCAGCCGGCACCCAAGAAAGTCCTCAGTAACTTAGGGAGGGAGACAGTTGGTGAAAGGAAGGAGGGATGGAAAAAAGACACAAAATGAGAGGAAAGGAAAAGGAGGAAAGGAGGAAAGAATAAGAGCAAGCCGAAAGTGAAGAGGCAAGAAAGAGAACAGAGAGGGTGATGATGAGATGAAAGAAAAGACAAATTGGGACTTCCCCAGCGGTCCAGCGATTAAGGCTCTGAGCTTCCACTGCAGAGGGCATGGGTTTGATCCTTGGTCAGGGAATTAAGATCTCGAAATCTGTGTAGCATGCAAAAAAATTTTAAAAAATAATTAATTAAAAATTAAAATTAAAAAAGAAAGGACAGACTGTGCCATGGGTGGCACTTCCCATGTGTTTGGAGGTGAAAAGGATGCATGAACTTGGGGTAATAAACATTAGATCTTCATTTTCGCTGCCCTCAACCTCAATTTAGCATTTCCTCCCATTTAAAATGTAGACAATAAGCCCCAGTAGTATTACAGATTCACAGGATTCCAGATTATCAGTGGGGCCCATGGTAAAAAAAAAAAAAGTGGGGGTTACAGAACTCCAAAATCCTAGGCAGGTATAAGGCATATTCCCCATTTGCAGGCGTATTTCAGAGAAGGACATGTAATTTTCAGTTTGGAAAGGAGATTGTTTCATTTACCACCCTGGGTCCAGCTTTTTCTGCCTTTAGGCCAAGGTTTGCTAACCTTCCCTGGAATTCTCTAATGTGCAACAAGTTTAGGTTTCAGATGCCAGGGAGCTTTCAGGAAGTTCTTCTCAAGGTCACCTCATCTGAGTAACAGCTGAGAGTGAGTTCCATAGTTTTTGCAGGTTGGGTCCAACATGACAATTTTTTTTCCTGACACAATCTTCCCCAGCCGGTCCCCACTAAGCTCTGTAAAACTTGAAAAAAATGCTAGGCTGTGACCTCCCAAAGAAGTATGTCACTGACGCCTCATTTTTAGTTTCCTACTAGAGAAAAAAACTGCTAAAGAGATTCTACAAATGGAATGGGTCTCAAAAACAACTTGCCTTCTGCTCCTTCTTCCTTATCCTCAGAATGACATCACAGAAACCCAGTTCCATGGACCCATAAATCCTGCTATCAGAAAGGTTAGCATCCGGAAGTCAGCGGACCATTGGCCCCATGACCTCCAGGGTAATTGACGAGTGATGGCCCCTGTAGATGTGGGTAGGGAGCAGCTGAGCACATGCACTTGGAAATTCCCACCTAGTATTCCAGCATTACACGTTGGCCTGCCCCAACTGATAAAACTCATGCAAACTCGCTTGTTTTATGTCCCTGGGTATGTTCCAGAGTCTCCCAGTTTCTAGTCTACGGGAACTTGAATAGAATTTGTATCCCACCGCTGTGAGAGAATTGTTTAAATCTTAATTATGTTGAATTGGTTCACGGTGCTTTTCAGATCTACTCTATCCTTCTACTTTCCTGTCTATTCATTCTATTAATTTTTGAGAGTTTGATATTGAAGCTCCAACTACAGGTTCTTAATTTATCTACTTAAAAATATAATTGTAATATATAGTGGAACTATATGTAACTTTGTTCTATATTTTCCAAGTCTCCTATAAATGTGCTATCATACTTTCATAATTAAAAAAAGAGAAAAAAAAAAAAAAAACCTGTGCAAACTTAGCAGATCACTCTATTAGCTCTAATCTGCCAGCACTTAGGTTCACTGCAAAGCCTGAGGTTTGTTCCAGAAGTTTCTAAGCTACACCATCTCCCTCCTCACAAAGCAAAGAGTTCTTATACCTCAACTTGGGGCTTCATTGGTGCTGGATTAGGTTGGAAATTCTCAGAAGAGGTGTGACACTCAAAACCATCTACCCAATCAGGGGTTAAGAAAGGAGGAGATAGATGAGAAACCAGATTGCAAATCCTTTTTTTTCTTTTTTGAAGCAAACCATGTACCAGGGTTTCGGTCCCAATTGTGTAGGATAAATTAAATTGCATTCTATTAACCCATATGAGTGTATTTCTGTAAGCATAGTTACATTGAAACAAAGTTTTAAAAAGCAAAAAAAAAAAAAAAAAAAGGAGGCAAAAGTTTTCAGGGACAAGTCAGTTTTGAAAAATGTCAAGCACTTTTCTCATCTACAGAGGGGAGTGTTTTAAAGGACAGTGAGAGGGCTTCTCAAAGAGGAACCCACAGCTCCTTGTCCCCTTTAGCTAAGGACTGTTTCTACCTGACAACGAAGAGTTCAGGGACCTCCACAAAAAGCACACTCATGTGCAGGCAGGTCCCCGCCATCAAAGGGAGGCAAGGTCAGGCACAGGGAGGAGAAAGATGCTAAACAAGATGTCCCAACCCAAACCATACACAGGAGAGGCTCACGTTAATGCCTGCTTCATTTGCTTCCAGTCTCGGTGACGGGAATTAGACAATTGCTTTAAAAACTCAGAAGCCACCGTAAAAATAGAAAATTATTGCTTCCTTTCATGACCAAATATTAAACACAGTGCACACCTAATGACTCTATGCCTCCCCAGGGGAGGAACTTTATGAACAATAAAATCCCAGCAGACTTGCACTGTTTGGGTTTGGAGGTCTCATTACAGGCTCACTGATCCAATACAATTTACAAGCTCAATGGACTCCACTTGAAGTGAAAACCGCCAAGCTGCAGTTGTAAACGGAACACCTACAGTGAAACCAGCATCTCACTCCTCATCAGGGAGGGAAAAGGTGAAAGGAAGGACTAGGGGGTAAGGCTTTAGGGGCAAGCGACTCATGGCAATGGCTCTGACCACCTGCATTGTTCAAGGTCAGATTCATCACTAGAAGCACAAGGCAGGGACTTCCCTGGTGATCTGGATATTAGGACTCTGAGCTTTCACTGCTGAGGGCTTGGGTTCAATCCTTGATTGGGGAACTAAGATCCTACAAGCTTCAAGGCTCAGCAAAAAAAAAAAAAAAACAAAAAAAAAAAGGTGCAAGGCAGTAGGAAGGAAACTAGGGAGACCCTAAAGGTGAAGGCAGGAAGGAAAATGATGAGGACAACGATGGGGCATGAGAGAAGCAGAAGGGGAATTTTTAAATCTGCTGCCCCCTTTTTTACACAGGCTGACTCGACATGACATCAAATTTCTGAAGCTAGATTTTTTTTTTAATTGGAATGTAATTGCTTTACAATGTTGTATTAGCTTCCACTGAACAACGAAGTGTAGTTTGCTCGTTTTTTTCCTTAAGTTCACTAAATTACTCAGATAGATGTCTACGTGCTGTTATCCTTCATCTTGTGATTCAACATCTGGATGATAAAATTCATACGCCACTCTCAACTGACTTGAGCAAGCACCAAGTGGACAGCTCACGCTCACTCGAAGGAAAGTCTGGCTCTTGTTCAAACGTCAGCCAAGACCAAGTGGGGAGAGAGGAGCTTCCCCTTTACCTTTAACTTCATGCAATTTATCACTTGAGCCTAAATAATCCCACATGTGTGAAGCACTGGAGTCAGAGACTCGGGGAAGCCCAAACAAAGACTTTCAGGAAAGGCAGAGAGTGAATAGGAGACGGACAGGGGACTCGGAGTAAAAGCAATGCCTAGGAGGCGACAAGTCCATAAAACAGGGTCTAGACAGAGCCGGAGCCCAAGGTCCCGAGAGGTGACAAAAGAGAAAGAAGAGACAGGATGGCGCGGGGGAAAGGCACACAATGGGTGTAGAAACCGGTAAAGATGAGCCCCCCCCAAATGCCGACTGTTGTTCAGTCTCTCGGTGGTGTCCGACTCTGTGACCCCATGGACTGCAGCACACCAGGCTTCCCTGTCCTTCACTATCTGCTCGAGTTTGCTCAAACTCTTGTCTATTGACTCGGTAATGCCACCAAAGTTTCCTGCTCACCTTTCGGCCTAAGTGTGAATCAACTTCCACATGGACATGAGGAGAAAGATGATGAACCCCACAAGAAGACAGAAAAAGTACGACAAGGAAGGACTGCACACGTGCTGATGGGCTCTGGGACCAGTCAGCACTCAGAGCTCCTTCAGGCATCTCTCCCCTATTACCCCAGGATGTAAGGCAGCCCTGACTTCCCTCTTTTTCAGATGACAAACTGGGATTCAGATAGAGTGAAGTGAGTCAGAAAGAGAAAAACAAATATCTTAGATTAATGCATATATGTGGAGTCTAGAAAAATGGTACAGATGAAACTATTTGCAGGACAAGAATCGAGATGCAGACATAGAGAATGGACTTGTGCACACGGGCAGGGGGGGAAGGAGCAAGGGATGAATTGAGACAGTAGCACTGACATATAGACACTACCCTGTGTAAAATAGATAGCTAGTGGGAAGCTGCTGCAAAGCACAGGGATCTCAGCTCGGTGCTCTGTAGTGACCCGGAGGGGTGGGATTGGTGGGGTGGTGGGAGGAAGGTCCAAGACAGAGAGGATGGGGTGGGGTGTGCTCAGTATTGTCTGACTCTTTGTGACACCATGTACTGTAGCCTGCCAGGCTACTCTGCCCATGCAATTTTCCAGGCAAGAATACTGGAGTGGGTTGCCATTTCCTACTACAGAGGATCTTCCCTACCCAGGGATCAAACCCATGTCTTTCTGAACCTCCTGCATTGGCAGGTGAATTCTTTACTGCTGTGCCACCTGGGATAGTCGTGTGTACCTATATATGATTTCACTTCATAACAATGAAGAAACTAACATAACATTGCAAAGCGATTATACTGCAATTTTTTAAAATTTTAAAAAAAAAAAAGAAAGAAACTGGGATTCAGGTAGGGTTGCCAGATAAAATACAGGATGCCAGTTGATTCTGAATTTCAGCCAAACAATGAATACTTTTTCAGGCTTCCCTGGTGGCTCAAACAGTAAAGAATCTGCCCGTAATGCAGGAGACCCGGGTTTAATTCCCTAGAGAAGGGCATGGCAACCCACTCCAGTATTCTGCCTGGAAAATCCCATAGACTGAGAAACCTGGCAGGCTATAGACCATAGGGTCACAAAGAGTGGGATACAACTGAGTGACTAACACTTTCACTTCACTTCATAAAGTATACTGCATGGGAAAGACTCGTACTACAAATGTATTTGTTGTTTATCTGAAATTCAAATTTAACTGGGGTGTATTTATACAAAGGGCTCCCCTGGTGGCTCAGACAGTAAAGAATCTGCCTGCAATGCAGGTGACCCTGGTTTGATCCCTGGAGGATGGGGAAGATCCCCTGGAGAAGGAAATGGCAACCCACTCCAGTATTCTTGCCTGGAGAATTTGATGGACAGAGGAGCCTGGTGTGCTACAGTCCATGGGGTTGCAAAGAGTTGGACACAACTGAGCAACTAACACACACATTTATACTAAAAAAAAAAAAATCATTCGTGTTTATCTGATATTTAAATTTAACTGGGCATCTTACAGTTTTATGTGCTAAATCTGGCAATTCCAGCTACAATAAGAGGGAGAAATGAGTGAATGGGTGAATGCCTGAATGGCAGAGGAGTAGAAAACCCAAATCTGAGATTATAGCACAGTTGTCATATGACAGGAATAACAGTCACTTCAAGCACTCCATCCACAGGTCATAAATCTATGTCCTACATACAACCTTACCTCTTCTGCAATAAGAAAAAGCCTTTTTGCACAGAAGAAACTGGCTACAGACAAACTAACTATAGTCAAGTAAAATGCCAGCAGTCTGGGCTTCCCTGGTGGTCCCAGCGGTTGAGACTATGTGCTTCCAATGCAGGGAGCTTGAGTTCGATCCCTGGTCAGGGAACTAAGATTCCCATGTGTCTCTCAGCATGGCCCCCCAAAAATATTTTTTTAAATAAAAATGAAAGTTAAAAAAATATATGTTTTTTGCAGTTTATATATATATTTTTTAATGCCATCAATCTGGCCTCTGGTTTAGAAGGTGATGAGTCCTTCAAAGCTCGGGCAGGTGAGAAGTTTTGCAATACAGCAGAAATTTATCAACCTGAACACCACAGTTTCTTCTTTTCCCTCCCTCAGCTTTCACAGACCATCCCTGCTTTGTCTTGGGAGCTAGAGATCTTGTCTCTAAGCCCAGCTGAGTCTCTGACCTGCTTGTTACATGGCCCCTGGAACAGTTGCTCTTCAGTTGGGTTTTCTCATCCAAAACGTGGGATGACAGCCAGTGAAAGTGTTAGTTGCTCAGTTCTGTCTGACTCTTTGTGACCCCACAGACTATAGCCCACCAGGCTCCTCTGTTCACGGGATTCTCCAGGCAAGAATACTGAAGTGGGTAGTCATTCCCTTCTCCAGGAGATCTTCCTAATGTAGCTATAATGAGTCATGTGTGTACCTTTAAATCAATCATGAAAATAACCTATACAAATTGGACCCAAAGCCAAAAAAAAAAGAAAAAGGCTCATCCTTGGTCTCCATAGAGACCCATCTCAAGGGCTTTACTGCAGGTTGTGTGTGCATAACAGCATTCAGTGGAACAGTAACCCTAAGCGTCCTGTCATTTTGTGAGTTCTCTTTTTAAAATGTCCCAGCATCTTATGGGCCTTAAAAAATGGAGGTGTTGGGACTTCCCTGGTGGTCCAGTGGTTAAGATTCTGTGCTTTCTACACAGGGGGAGAAGTTTTGATCCCTGGTCAGGGAACTAAGATCCCATGTAGTGAACAGAAACAGTGAGAGTCACTCAGTCCTGTCTGACTCTTTGCCACCCCATGGACTGTAGCCGGCCAGGCTCTTCTGTCCACGGGATTCTCCAGGCAAGAATACTGGAGTGGGTAGCCATGCCCTTCTCCAGGGGATCTTCCCAACCCAGGGATCGAATCTGAGTCTCCCACATCGCAGGCAGATTCTTTACCATCTAAGCCACCAGGGAAGCTGCTCACATGCTACACAGCATGGGGGGGGGGGGGGGGGGGAGGAGGTGTTAACCCCACAGTCCTGGCCTGAATCCAATGGTTCCATCCCTCCAAATTCTTCCATTCCTGCCATGATTTCAGTGAGAGTAGGAATTTCTCCCTTACTTCCTTCTCGAAAGCTCCTCTTGGATGGAAGCAGCTGCTATGTTTCTTACTAGCTCTGGTTCCTTGGTGGTCTTGAGGGGCTAGGACAAGTTAAATTTAGAGGAGAAACTTTCTGGAGAACAATCACTCCTTTAATTACCTGGTCCAGACTGATAAGAGGCTGACTCCCTATAGACTTGAGTCTAGGCTGCCTAATGTGTTTTGGGCATCTTTCACTCAACCACTTTCCTTTTAGATCAAATGGCTCCTCCAGAGCAACTCTAGGTTACTGCACAGAACAGAGCCACAAAGAAAAAGTCTTACAAGATTTCAATCAACAAAGAATCTAGTCAAGCCCTAGTAAATAGAACCCTAAATCTGAAAGGGCTTCCCTGGTGGCTTACACGATAAACAACCTCCTGCAATGCAGGAGACTTGGGTTTGATCCCTGGGTTAGGAAGATCCCTGGAGAAGGAAATGGCAACCTACTCCAGTATTCTTACCTGGGAAATCCCACAGACAGAGAAGTCTGGCAGGTCCATGGGGTTGCAAACGGTCAGACTAGCACGCACATACAAGATTTAAATCTTAAAATCATCTGTGGACAATAACCTTTTCATCTCCTTGGGATATGTGTCCTATTTTCCAGACACTGGGTCTGGTAACCCCTTGGCTGGGTCAAAAAAGAGACCCAGAAAAACTTACCCAGACCTGTTTGCTCGAAGAGAAAGCAAATAACTAGAAGTTCTAGAAAGTTCTCTCCGAGTGAACGTGTAGTCCTCTCCATCTTTCCTAAGTTCTGGGTCTTTTGTTCTCCTCAAAGCCAGCCAGACAACTTTGGGAAAAGATACCTTTCTTACAAACAAACGTCTATTTCTTATTTCCAACATAGCACAATTTCAGAGTACTATTTTTCCATCCCTGGACTCACCTCCTCCCTGCCAAATCTGCTATTTAATCACATCACATGATTTTCTGAAGAAGAAGCTGGAAGCTGAAATATATCACTATCTGTTCTAAATAACCCCATACACCCAGCTGGGCCTCTGCGTTACTTATAAATGGTTCAAGTCTGGCCTTCCGAAATTCTGTTTTCTTACAAGCATCCAGACTACTAAAAAATTCACAGATTGCCAGATGGTACAACAGCAGTTCTTTGCAAAGGATCTGAGCTTCCCAATGAACAAAGGACGTGTACTCATGGGGACAAGTGGCAACACCAGCAAAAGCTTTGCAGTGGTGGGTGTACTGGGGGAGGGGAAGTGGGTTGTAGAGAGGTGAGAAAAATGGGCCTTTTGCCTCCGTGCCTGGTATCTGGTAGGGAAAAACTGACTCCCAACAGCTGCTGCGGGTGGAAGAAAGAAACAAAGCAGAAACTGGGATGTTTTATTTCACAAAATTTGAAGCTTGTGCCCATCTTCCCAATTCCTGATGGAAATCTTTTGGGGAGCAAAAAGGCAAACACATCTTTATCTCTGGGACTGAAAACATCCATGCTCTTCCAACTTGGCTAGTTCCTCATCCCAGGCCTAGAGCATTGAACTTGGAGTCCCAGGACCTCCATCCCTGAGTGAGAGTGATGGAAACAATGCCCAGGCATTGGCAGGTAAACATATAAATTCCCAAAGAGCCGCAAGAAGAAACCCATTTGTGAACTACTGTTAGCAACTTTCTCACGGCTTCTTCTATATTCACTCTCCTTGCACTCTCAGTGAGTCCTCGAAGTTCTCCAAAACGCCCACCTGAGCACGACACTGCCCCAGTCGGAATCCTCTGCTATCCTCCCGCCACCAACACAACAATGTCAACGTACTTGTGTAAAGGCATGTAAGGCCTTCGGCGATCTGGACCCAAATAATCTTTCCAACTGTCCCTCCTATCCCCTTCTACTCATATCTATGCATCTCTAAAACTATAAGCAGATTTAAGAAATTCTTTCCTTTCCACATGCCTTTTCCTACATATTTTCCTTCTCCTGGAATGCCTTTTGACCTCAACTGCATATGTCCAAGTTACAGCTCTCAACCCCTCTACCACTGCCTAGATGAAACGCATTTTCTCACTTCGGATCTTCTAGAGTTTTATCTCTCCCTCTTCTGTGGCACTTTTCACATCTCACATCGCATCATGGTTATTTCTGCACATCTTTTATTTTTCATTCTGAACTGTGAGCTCCTGACAGTAAAGCTGTGTGTCAATTCAATCTTAGTATTCCCTAAGAGCACCCTGCAAAGTCCATGGCATGACAGGCCCTCGATAAATATTTACTGAATGATTCATTCTGCCTTACAACCTGAGTGATCTGTTCTTGGCATTGTTTTGTACCACTCGGTCATTGAAGGGGGAGATTGCTAAGTGATTGTCAAATACAAGTGCTTACAAGAAAGGCCCTACAGAAGCTGGCAAAAGACTCAGTCATTCAACTCTCTGATCTCCAGCAGTCAGAGATTAATCTGCCCATGAATATCTGAATGTCTGTAGTATCCGAACCACTGGTTAGACACTGAAAGACCAAGGCTAATAACTGTTTTGACTTTTTTTAAAAGATTCTCTTCCATCATGCAGTATATGGGCACCATACACACACTCATGATTTAACACAACAAACAACTCAACGGGAGAGGTAATACTATTAACACTATCACAGAGCTAATGATATGAGAGTCAAGGCTTAAGAGACATATGGTGTCTGACATCCAAGAATTACAATATAGTTGGAAATGTAAGGCAAGCCCACACGGGAAAGAGAGAACAATATCATACATCCTAACAAGAGCAAGGTTATGTGACACGTATCAAGGGAAAAGACTTTGACTACAAGAATTGATGTCTTTGGAAACGTAGAATTTGAACGAGGTCTTAAAAAGGGGATCAGATTTATTTTGGCAGAAAGTTGGGGGTGGGGGTTCCCGGCAGGACAGATGTGTGCAAAGGGAGACGGTGGGGCATATTCAAGCCTGTGTGATGGAACAAATATCTTGATTCCACGTTGATTTTTGGAGAAATAAATGATGGGACTGGAAAACTGAAACCTCTCTTGCACCCACTCACCTAGTGTTTAGAGCAGTTTTACAGTTCGTAAATATATTTCTCTCTGCGTGATTATTTAAACTGTCAGCTCCATGAGAGTAGAATCATGCCTTTCGTATTCCCTGATGGTGTCTTAGAGCCAGGGATTCACAAATATTTGCTTAATAACTGAACTACAGGAAAAAAATCAGTAAATGAATGAACAAGAGAGTGAATCCATGTATAGACGCCTAGCCAGGTTTGTGTCAAATGCTAAAGTCTAGGAAGACTGGTCAGTCAAGTGGAGTTAGTATAATTCTTAAAAACCCAGAGGAATGAATAAAGAAGGGTGTGGCACAGATAAACAGTGGAACAGTACTCAGCCATTAAAAAGAATGACCTAATGCCATTTGCAGCAACATGGATGAACTTGGAGATTGTCATACTGAGTGAAGTAAGTCAGACAGAGAAAGAGAAACACTGTATGACAGTCTTTATGTGTGGAATATAAAAAGAAATGATACAAATGAATTTACTTGCAAAGCAGAAACAGACTCATGGACTTCAAGAATGAGCTCATGGTTATCAGTGGGGAAGGACAGGGGGAAGGGATAGGGAGTTTGGGATGGACACATACACACTGCTATATTTAAAGTGGATAACGAACCTGGTCCTATTGTACAGCACAGGGAAATCTGCTTAGTGTTATGTGGCAGCCTCGATGAGAGGAGAGTTTGGGGAGGTAAATTTTAAATAAATTTTTTAATAAAAAAAAAACCACTAACCCAACTATAGAAATGAATATCATAACTTTTCAGCTCTTTAATCAGGAGGAGGAGAATGACTTTCTCAAAGGAAACTCTGTTTCTTGTTTACCACTTGGTTCAGGTTGTCACCTAGTGAAGTGTTTCAACCCAAAGGGACATTTTTCTATACCAGAAAGTAAAGGAGTCCTTCTCCTACCTGCACCTCCCCAAAAAGGCCAAGAAACAAGCAAAGGTTTTACTAGAAAACAATGGAAGAAGAATATAAAAGAATGATGTTTCACTTTGGTTAAATAATCTGTGTTTTTTAGTGAGAAAATCTAAACCTCTCGGAGGGAATGGAATTTTCACTGTTAAAAAAAGAGCTGAGGGCCACGATTTCGTAGACTCTTCACAGCACTGGGCTCCGCTACCCTGGCGATGAGGAGTCTGTGCAGAGATGGCACATGTGAAGAGCTCCTGTAAATTACTGATGAGCAAGGAGGATGAATTAGCATGTCTGACACCCAAATTTGGGCCTTGGCTAGAAGCAGAGAGTTTAGAGCTGGAAGGTAATGTAAAAGTCATCCATTAATCCACAGCACTTCATTTTACAGGTAGGGAAACTGAGGCTTAGGGAGGCAGCTCATGACCTCTGTGACATTAGACAGCTAAGTTACTAAATGATCTGGGGTCAGAGCAGGTGTTCTGATCCTAGTCCTAGACCATTCCTGCTAAACCACGCTGTCTCTCTGAGGACCGATATTCCATCAAACCTGTCACACCATTGAATGTGACTTGTACAGTCTCAAAGTTAAATGATACTTCAGAGGCCAGTGATCTGGGCTTCTCTGGTGGCTCAGCAGTAAATAATCTGCCTGCTAATGCAGGAGACGTGGGTTCGATCCCTGGGTCGGGAAGATCCCCTGGAGAAGGAAATGGCAACCCACTCCAGTATTCTTGCCTGTAGACTCCCATGGATGGAGGAGCCTGTCAGGAAGTAAAAACTAACAATAGAAACGAATACAACATTGTAAAGTAACTATTAACTTTTTAATATTTTTTTTTAAGTACTGTTTCTATGCTGAAAGTGACAGTGAGGTTAAAAGTAGAATCTACATCACAAATCAAGAATAGATAAGTATGGAGTTTCATTTGATAAATTAACTGAAAGAAAAACTCCAGTGTTCAGAATTAAGGCAATACCCTCTAGCATGCATGGAGGGTCAATAAGGGCTTTACTTCCAAAAGGTATTCTCTGAGAGCTCCCTTTCCACTAACAATACTTTGCAGAGTTCAGTGATACATGGATAGAGGAATAACAAATACAGCCCAGAGGAAAGAGGATCCAGACACTTCTCCAGTGAATGAGGTAGTTGATGAGGCATAGAGAAGCAGGAAGAGCACGTGCCACTTGGCAGGGAAAAGGCAAACGAGAAGCCTGGACCATAGGGAGAGCCGCAGATGAAGATGCCTACCAAGATGGCGGCAGGAGAAAGGATCACTTAGAAAGAAAAGAGAAAAAAAATTCATAGCCATTAGGATGGCAACTATCAAAACACAAAACAAAACTAAACAAGCAAATAAGAAGTGATGTGGGGATGTGGCAGAAATGGAAACCTTTGTGCATTGCGTCTGGGAATGCAAAATGGTGTAACCACTGTGGACATGGCGTGACAGTTCTTTAAACTACCACATGATGTACCAGCTGAGCTTTTGGATATGTTTCCAAAAGAATTAAAAACAGAGACTCACAGAGATATTTGTACAACCATGTTCATGGCAATATTATTCACAAGAGCCAAAAGGTTGAAGCAAGCCATGTGCCCACTGACAGATAAATAAAATGTAGTATCACCATACAATGGAATATTACTCAGTCTTTAAAAAGAAAGAAATTTTGACAGAAGTCACAACATGAAGGAAGCCTAAGGATATGATTCTGCGAAATAAGCAAGTCAGAAAAGGATAAATAAAATATTATATGAAGTACCTATGGGAGTCAAATTCATAGAGGTAGAAAGCAGCATGGCAGTTGCCAGGAACTGGGAGAGGGGAGAGGCAGAATCAGGATTTAATCAGTACAGAGTTTCCATCTGGGAAGATGAAAAGAATTCTGTAAATGTATGGTGGTGATGATTACACAGCCAGGTGAATGCACTTAATATCTCTAAACTATACATTTTTAAATAGTTAAGATAGTCAATTTTATGTTATATATATTTTACCATAATTTTTAAAAAAATTTTAAAGGAAGATAATATCAGAAAAACCACTCATGAGCAAATAAATACCAGATCCTTTTGCATAAACCTTTTGAATGAAGGTCATTCTGATGTTTGCTTGGCTTCTTGAAAAATAAAATAAACAAAAACCATCAAAATTTACAATGGTCCTTCTGGAAGCAGAAGCAGAGTTCATAAATACAGAAGACCAAGATCCAAAGACAAAACATTGGGATATTTATCATGTGAGAAATAGTTGGAGCTGCCCTTTTAACAGAAAATATCACGGGCAGAGGCAGCCTACAAATATCCAAAAAGAACCCTTGTCCTCTCCTCTCATCTGACTTTTCATGAGGCTACAAGAACAAGAACAATAAACACTCTTTATCCTTCTCCCAAGTCAGTGAGAATGTCCCTAAAATCCTCTTTCCATGGACTACCAAGGGCTTCCCCATGGCTCAGACAGTAAAGAATCCGCCTACAACACAGGAGATCAGGGTTTGATCCATGGGTCAGGAAGATCCTCTGGAGAGGGGAATGGCTACCCACTCCAGCATTCTTGCCTGGAGAATTCCATGGACAGAGGAGCCTGGTGGGCTACAGTCCATGGGGTCACAAGAGTCAAACATGATTTAGCAACTAAACCACCACCACCATCTGAAACCCAAAAATGTAAATCAATTTGAGTCTTTGTATTTTTATTTACCACACAGAGATCTTTATGGACAAGGTGTACCCTGAAGACCTCAGTAGGGAATATGTTTTCATTGTTGACTTTGTTTTGTTTTGTTCTGTTGAGGATTTTTTTTTTTTCCAATAGGAACTTTAGATTTTTATTTGCAAAATGAATAAACACTACTGCCACGCTGTGCACGTGTTTCTACACAGAAGGAAGGCTCTGCTGGAGACCTGTGATTTAGCAGCAAGTCCTACTGGGCTGTGTGTTGGCCTGGCTTTTTGAAAAGGGGTGTGGCTGCCCAAGAATTCAAAAAAGCATGCTTCAAAGGCAACTGAAAATAAGAATTAAATTTATGTTTCTCGAGAGATAAAGAATGGCAGTCACATAGGCAGGGAAAAAAAATTCCCGGCATGGGGTTAGGTGTTAGGAAATGGAGAGCACAGTCTCTGATGGGGATGCCCCACTGTAAAAATCCAATGATTTTCAGTTAAAGAGCCATGAGGTTGAGGAAGCTATCTGTCGTATTTCAAACAGCCTATTAGAAATGGGGTGTCTGCCCAGGACGTGGTCGTGTGGGGCTAAGTGAAAAGTCAGGTTGATTCATGTTTGAGCTGGCAGTCTATCAAGTTAGCGTGGTGATACTAGCAGTTCTCACCCCAATCAGAAACTCTGATCGGCTATTGATGAGATTGCTGCTGCTGCTGCTAAGTCGCTTCAGTTGTGTCCGACTCTGTGCGACCCCATAGACGGCAGCCCACCAGGCTCCCCCGTCCCTGGGATTCTCCAGGCAAGAACACTGGAGTGGGTTGCCATTTCCTTCTCCAATGTATGAAAGTGAAAAGTGAAAGTGAAGTCGCTCAGTCCTGTCCAACTCTTCTCAATCCCATGGCCTATCAGGCTCCTCTGTCCATGGGATTTTCCAGAAAAGAGTACTGGAGTGGGGTGCCATCGCCTTCTCCATTGATGAGATTAAGGACATTTAAAAAAATTATTTCTTTATTTTTGGCTGTATCACTAGGCTTGCAGGATCTTAGTCTCTGGCCACGGATCAAACCCCTAACCCCTGCAGTGGAAGCACAGAGTCTTAACCACTGAACTGCCAGGAAAGTCCCGAGATCAAGGGCATTTCTGGGATGAGATTTTTCCTTCCCATTCTGTTGTACATCTTCAAGTAATAAAAATTAAATTACAGCTGGATTATGACTTGTTCATTGCAGCTTGACAGGCAAAATCTTGCAGAACCTGGTTCTGCAAAGGAAAAAATAAAAGGGGTCCCTGGCGGTAAAAAGTTTGGGAACCAGTCTTGAAGGGTCCCCTCCCCCCCACCAACTTGCACAATTTCAAGGGAATAAACCGGCTTCCCTGGAGTCAGAGTGGAACATGGCTGTTGCGTGAGAAATTCAAAGATAGTGTAAATTAACTGCATCTGGTTAGATGGAGTGAGAAGGAGGAGGAGATAATTAATCGGTGTATAGGAACAAGGGCAAAGAAGAGAGTTCTATATTTACTCAGAGAAAATTCAAAATAGACTACTTAGCACCTGTTGGGTTATCTCAACCCCTTAGTTCCTGGGTTATCTAAACATCTCTAAGGTGGCAGGTGTTGAACCCAGGGACCAGAGGTACTGCTTAATAACACAAGCCACCCATCCCACCTCCAGCAAAGGGAAGCCTGCCTTCAATCCCCTTCCCCTTCCACAAATGAAAGGAAGGAGGCAGAGGGAAGCCCCAAAGACAGTCAGGAACAAAAAGACAAGATTCCAATAGAGGAACAAGCAGTATCTTCAAACAAAAGCCCTCTGATGAGGAAGCCAAACAAATGCATCTGTTTATAACAAGATGAGTTCTTTAAAAAAAACCTGATCCCTGGCCAGTTTATAGCACCCTTTGGTATGTATGTTTCCACATGCAGAGGCACAACATTTCAGAAGTAACACATATTACAAGCGATGCAGAGACATCGTCAGGCTGTTTAATCGTGCACCAGCTAATAAAAATAAATGCCATCGTCACATAAAGCTCCTTAAGACACAGCTAAAATACAATTTCCACCTTCTCAGAAGAATTTAAAGCATTCTAGCACAAACAATGAAGGCACATAACCTGAAAATTTTTTCTCTCCATAGATGTGAAAAACCTATGTACATTAACGTGTGTATTACATGGGAAGAAAACATAGCGTATTTCTTTCTCCCTGCATTCGGGCTATACAGAGTTTCTTAGAGAAAGGACTGCTACTAAATGCAGAGTCTTTAGAATGTGTGCTTATGAGATGTAAGGTACAGGTAGATACTTATGGGTTTGCAAACATTTCTAAAGCTGGTTTATGGGGTGTTTATTACAGGAAAAGATATCACAACCATGAGGTTAGAATACCTCCTGAAAGAGGAGCTAAAGTTAGTTTTAAGAAAAGGACTAGACAAAGATAAGCGAAGTCAGTGGACATGCTGGAAAGGACCGGATCCGTTTCTACACCGCTCTCATAGGCTTCATATCCTCCAGAGCACCCCAGGGTATACTAGGAAGCTGGGAAATGTTGTGTTGTTATTTCATCACTAAGTCGTGTCTGACTCTTATTCAACTCTATGGACTGTAGCCCCCCAGGCTCCTCTCTCCATGGGATTTCTGCCTTCATACCTTCTCCCTTCCACAAATGAAGGGAAGAAGGCAAAGGGAAGCCCAGAAGACAGTCAAGAGCAATTAGACAAGATGCTAATGAAGATTCCAAAAATACTGAAGCAGGTTGCATAGGTTTCCATTTCCTTCTCCAGAGAATCTTCCCGACCCAGAGATCAAACCTGTGCCTTCTGCATTAGCAGGTGGGTTCTTTACCACTGAGCCACCAGGGAAGCCTGGGAAATTATATTACGTGTGACCGTATAAACTGGGACAGAGAGTGCTGGGAGGAAAGGGTTGTGGCAATGAGAGCATCACAGGCCAGAAGTGAGGACAGTTGTGTCCCAGCACCAGCTTCACTCCAACCAGATGCGTAACTGTGGGCAAGTCACATCACCATTCCTGAGTTCAGCCTTTTCACCGATCAAACGAGGAAGACAGCTGGTCCCACAGAGTTCATCAGTTTTAAGCTATTTGCTTTCAGAAAAACTAAAGGAATTCCAAAGAACTCCCTCAAATGGGTCTCACTTAAACCTCCTAAGATGGTGAAGGCGCTCTATGCATCCAGCAAACATTTCCTACTTGACTGTCATCTTCCTCCAGACATTTCAGGGAATATTGCAAAACTGCCATGTATATTTTAGCAACCTTCTGCAACGTCCAACAGCAAGCCATACCCTCCAACCCTATACCCTCTGTGACACCACTGAGCAGAGATGTTGAGTGCTGTGTCCAAGGTCAGAAGCTAGGATAGGATCAGAATTCCAGCCTCCTCATTCCTAGGGCTATGCTATACTTTCCACAAAGAAAGCAAGCTGGCTTTCTGGGAAGAATGCCAGAGGTTCCATTCTCCCAACTGAGAATTTGTTGGAATATTGGAATAACAACTTTAGAGACTGCGGCCGCTCCAATCCATTTCAGGACCTGTCTAGAAACACAAAAACCCAAAGAAAGAAGCAAGAGGGAATTCTTCCGTTTTTTAACGAAAGAGAAAAAATTAGGGGTGGGAATATGGGATTTCTTAAAAATTACATGATTGCTGGAAGTTAATTTGGTATTTCTTCACTGGTTTGTAAGTTCTGGTTCCAATCACAAAAACATACAGCTGAGGAGGCTGAAATCACATTTCAATGAATTAGCATCTTGTCCCAAAGAATCTTTTCCACTGTGAACATAACATAGGACCTGGAATGCAACCCTCTGTGGTAGAAAGGAACCTCCCCCTGTGCAACGGAAAGCTTGTCATCATCCCCAAACCGTAATCTAATTTGACAGTCTTCAAGCCCAACAGCAATCACAGAGAGTGATGAGGAAGTGACCGAGTAACTTCGGGTGCACTGCCTCTTCTAGGAAACTGCACTGCCTCTTCTAGAAAACTGAATGAGACCCTATTTCTGCCAGGTGGGAGAGATGGCATTCTTCACCACCCTTTCCCATTAGGCTGAAGTCAGAGCACCTGGAAAAGATAGAGACATCTGTTCAAAAAGGAAGGTTCTGGCTTCTTCCAAGAAACGCCAACCAAAACAAGAAAACACGTGTCAGACCAGTTCCATGCCTTGAAGGTAACATGTAACCAACCATATGGCAAAGCCCAGTGATCGGTACTCAGAGCTGAGATTCTAAAAGAGAAAAACCAGAAATGCTTTTAAAACAAAAAAAATCACTTTTTCCCCCTACCTGTCGATGATGACAGGGTCTGAAGGAGTCTCATTTCGGTTGCCACAACTTTTCTTTTCGCAACACCGGCTGTAGGTTGGGAAGGAATGAAAAGAGTAAATGAAACATGTTAAAATCCAGAAAGTACGGTGAGCATACAATGATAAGAACATTCACAAAAATGAGTACATTCTTGGTAGCTGCTTAACTATCAGCTGCTTGAGCATGAATGTATGGCTATGTTCAAAAACACTAAACATGAAGCCCAAGACTGTTCATCCAAATTCTCCATCTATGACTTATAAACTGGTAGTTCTCAGCAAATCACAACTTTCCCCAGAGCTTTATTTGTAACCTGAATGATGGATACCTGGACTTTAAGATCTAGAAGGTCATCTCCAGCTCCATGTTGAATGATTTTATTATTGTATATACGTTTTTAGATCTTTGTGTCTTAATAAATACTTGAAGGAATAAGGGAAAGGAAGACGTATTTTTATAAAAAAGACCCCAAGTAGCTGCCTGAATTATTATAAACCTTAGTTACATAACAACTTTCTTCACAGAACTCACTGTACTTTATAATAATTCATTCATCCATTTTTTTCATTCACTTCCATCATTTTCTAAAGGTGAAGGAAGATTACCAGAACTACGATGTGCATTGTCAAATGGGAGAAAAAATTAAGCAGGGAACTCTAAAAAGATATCTCTCATCATTTTCACAAGGTCTGGAACAGGAATGGGACTTAGCATGTGGTAGGTCCCATCCTGAAAATTCTGCCTCCTGAGACTTCCTTTCTACCATCTGGCAAAGTACTGGGTACCACTGGAGAAATGCTTGTGGGATCATCTGAGATGAAGAGAGAAAGAAGGGGCCCTAAGCAAATACAACAGATGGAGATGGGAAGGACTCAGTAGGACCTAAAGAGAACAAAACACTCCCCTCCTAAAGGCATGGAAGACCTAAACAAATATGAAAAGAGCAAGGGAGGCTGGGTGGCCAGAAGCACAGGAAAATCACATCCCCATACTGCCTGTCTGCTCCTTGTCAGGACCACAGACTTCAATTTTTTTAATCTTTTCTTAAATCATTTGTATTGGAATATAGTAACTTTATAATCTTGCGTTAGTTTCTGCTGTACAAAATCGTGAATCAGTCATAGGTATACGTATAACCCCTCCCTCTTGCCCTCCCTGCCATCCCACCTCCCCATCGCACCCCTCTAGGTCTTCACACAGTGCCTAGCTGAGCTCCTTGTGTTGCACAGCAGCTTCCCACCAGCTATCGATTTTGCGTGTGGAGTGCGCATACGTCAATGCTACTTTCCGAGTCCATCCCACCCTCCCCTTCCCCCCCATTCTCTACGTCTGTGTCTCTATTCGTGCCTTAGAAATAGGCTCATCTGAACCATTTTCCTGGATTCCACATATCAATTAATCTACGATATTTGTTCTTCTCTTTCTGACTTCACTCTGTATGACAGACTCCAGAGGACCACAGACTTCTAAATACCTCTCTCAGCTCATCCAAGCACATGGTCCATCATCACAGTAGTTGGTAAAGGACATAGTCTTGACATGGCTTATAAAAGCAGCACTATCATCCATACCACTTGGAGAATACATCTCATAAACACCAGCAATAACCAAATTTGTGTAAGTGTTGCCCTTCTTGTGATAACCTCTCTATGGTTTAAGATGATGCAGCACAATAGAAGGATGGTTAAGTGGGAACTGGAGCTCTGACTTTGTCATTAGTCAGCTGCATGAATGTAGTCAAATTTCTTTAACCCTTCTGGGCTTGGCCTTCCTGATACATGAAATTAAAGTGTTGGACTAGATTATCTAGAGTCCCTTCTAGGTTTAAGAAGTCCACGAGGCTATGAAATACCTCCAATTCAAAAGTGACAACAGATTAAAGAAAAGGATGAAGCCATGTGGTAGCAAAGACCCAAAGGCCCAACACCAGCCCAGTCTTAGATTTGCTTTCTGCTTCTCCACAGTGCACTCTCTGATCCTCTACAGAACTATCAATAAACAAACAGATACTTTTAAAAAGAAATTTCAAGTTCATATGTTATATGTAGGGATGTGTGGATTCTTCAGTGAACAATTCTACCATTCTCCAGAAGTTAAAAATACGTGAGATATGCTTAAGAAAACTTTCACCCAATGGGCATGAAAAGGCTTGGAGAAATTTAATCAAATTAGTAGGAAGTAAAAGAAAGCTTGTTTCAACTTTCTTAGATGCTAGTGTTTGCCGCTGAAACTTTCTGAAATAATATTTTGCCTTTGAAATTATATTAAGTATTAACTTTGAAAATTCCAACCCAGTAGCCTTTCCCTTCTCCAGGGGATCTTCCCAACCCAGAGATCGAACCCAGGTCTCCTGCATTACAGGCGGATTCTTGACTGAGCCACAAGGGAAGCCCATCCCAAGATTAACACCAATAAAAATGCTGGCCAGCTGCTCTCCCACCTCCCAAAACCATTGTCTCTTTTCCCAACTCCCTACCCATCCCATCATTGTTCCCCACCTCCCTCCCAATTCCTGTCTCCCACCTCTATTATTTCTATTGCTTACATCATCAGAATAATACCTTTGCAGCCCAGACAAACCCTTTTTTCTTAGCAAGACAATTTCAAAAATCCTATCCATGCTAGGTATCTGAAAACCTTCTAACAAGACTCCTCTGTGACATCACCAGCAGGTCAACCCAACCTGAATCCGTGTGTGAGTCTAAATACAATCTAATTACAAGAGAACACATTCAGAATGTGCCAATCTATTTTAGTTTGAGAAGGAGTGATTCTGAGGAAGCCAAGTAAGTTTGCAAAATTGCTCAGCTGAATTCAGCTGCTCTCCGTGGGGACTTTCTCTGGAGGAAAAGAAAAATAGATAAAAATGTAAGCCTGGTGCCAGTGAAATACAATGTGGGGAATCCACTCAGGGAAGGAAATGATATTCCAAGAAAAATGTAGAGAAACTTTAGGGTCCAATCTTCCATTTTCCAGCAAGTAACATATTTAAGTATAATCTCTAATGTTAACACTCAGAAAAGATGCAACAAGCACTCAGCTGTTGGACTATAATAGTGAAGGTATTATAGGAGTGGACTGTATTCACCCCATCTGAGAACTTCATCAAATTTCTCTGGGTTAGCCAAAGCTAATTCTTTTTTTTTTTTTTTTTTTTTTTAAGAAAAGGGCTCATCAAGATGTCCTGGTTATTCTTTATTTGGTTTCTTAAATGACATTCAGTCCTCAAACCAGCAACAGTAACATAAGCAAAGGGAAGTAGAGAATATAAGACTTCCATGAACTCACATTCCCCAATCACTCTGAGATCAGAGACATGGGGCGTTGACATGAAGGACCAGGTCCCTGAATTACTCAGATAACCAGCTCAAATCTCCCTTCTTTTCGGTGTAGACACAAAGCCTGTGTGACCAACTTCAGGTTCAGTTACTGTCATTAAAAGGTTTCTTAGGGATATTTTCTAACAAGCCAGTCCACAAGTATTTTTTTAAAATCTGAACAAGACTGAAAAATAAGAAAAGATGGGAAACAAAGAGGAAACTGAACTTGCACTAGGTTAAGGCTGTGTCTCTAAATTCCACGGGGAAGCTCTAAAGTACTTTTTTCCCCCCTAATGAATGAAAATGAAAGCTCTTCCTCTGCTCCTCACTCAGCATGGTTTGGCTTATTTTACTCTAGTCCTTATTTGGAGAACCTTTTACCTGAAATACTCTCAGTTTGCTCACAGGCCTCGTCTACCTTTCCTGTCTCCTTGTGGGATCTTTGGAGAGGAAAAGAGAAAAAAAAAAAATCAAACCAGTTGAGGATGAGAGGTGGGGAATAGGAAAAATTTTATCCCAAGGCTGAATCTTACCTGCATTTTTCAGAAAGGGATCAAGATGGGGGATAAGCAAAGGGAAAAAAGCGCCAGTCTCGGGCATAGGGTGTCCAGGCAGCCAAACTCCTAGCCAGTGTGCCCTTTCCCCTCCAAAATCGTTTTTAAAATTCAACCCTCAACTTTCAAAAATCTGTCTCTAATTTCAAACTCAAATAAGCGCACAGCATGGTAGCTTTTGTTTTGTTTTCTTCTCCCCAACTCCTCCCTGCGATTGCATAACAAAAGTGTCTAAATTCACACCATCTGGCCGATAAAGACACTGGCCCCACTGCCCGGCTGGCCCATCTGATTAGGGCCCCGTCTAGCCTGCGCCTTGTGGCGAAAAGTCACAGCTGTGGGGTTTGCTCCGGCTCAATACAACTCTGTTATTAGCCAGCTGTAGGCCTTGAGACGACTTCTGTTCAAATTATAATATCTTTTAACCCTCTGAGCATTGAGGGCACAGGGGTGGCTGGCAGCGACATAACAACTAGATTTCTCCTTGCTAATAATTGGCAAAATGAACTGAAGCAGGGAAGAGAGGAGTGGAGACAACTGGGGAAGGGAGAGAAAAGTTATACCTAAAAGAGATTTATTTTGTTGCCCCCCCCCAAAAGCAAAACATCGGTTTATGAGTTTTTGTTTTTGTTTTGTTTGTTTTTGTTGTTAACCAAAGGTGGCAGAACAAAAGCATTCAGGAAAATTTGCAGGTATGCCACAAATACCATGCAAATGAAACTCTATGTGCAGTACCCATTGAGAAATGGGGCTCATCTGACTCATTCCTTAATCACTGACTCTGATAACTGACTCAAAACGTGGGAGAGGGAACTTTTTTTCCTGATTGCAGAGTCAACCAGCTCTGACTGACAGATTGAATGGGATCCTCCCTTTCAGATAGATCCAAATCTATCATTCCAGCTAATCTCCGAGCACTCACACACACACACACACACACACACACACACACACACAAATACAGACACAATATCCATTCCATGGATCATTTATTTACCCATAATTAATATTTGTTTTAAATTCTAGTTTGGGAAGAAAATAGCAGAGCATCTTCCCAGGTCTCAAATGAAGAGAAGTTACAGTACATTAAATTTTTATATTGTGTTACTAATGCAGACTAAACTAGAGACTTTAAAAATTGATGCTACTACTTAAACAGCATAAAATGAGGTGGATTTGATTGGGCTTAAAAATAAAAATGTCAGTCTGAACTACAGCTGGATGGGGTGTGCAAGTATTATTTAAAGCGATAGGTATAATTCATCAGACAATGGGCCAGACTTGGGTTTTGTTTTCTTTTTTTTTGTAAGAAGATAATTTCTCCCCACAAAGATGTTTGAAAGTAGAAAAAAGAATTTAACAGAGAAAAACCCACCCTTCAATTAGCCAACCAAATCAAAATGTTCTGACTATTTAACCTAGGTATCACATGCAAGTTCACCTTGAACTGTATTTTCTTTCTGAATGTACCTATCAAGGAACCCTGGGATAACGGAGTACCGATCTGCTTACCCACACCTCACTCAGCTACTCAGGCAGGGAACCCTCAATCCCCTCAGCTGAGGCCACTGACAGAGCTGAACTCTGCAGTTGGCTAAGTTTGTTTTTCTAATACTTGGTCAAAACCAAAACAAACACGTCTGATTGTAATGGTTTCTTCCTGACTGGGTGAGAAGGGAGACGGGGCTGCCAGGAGCTGCCCATAAAACAATTCAAACTAAATCAGATGGCTTGCAGTTACCCAAAGCTAGCAAGGCTGATGTTGGAAGACATTCACTGAAGCAGTAGCAGAGTATGAAAGAATTGAGGCTTTCTCTCCAATCAGAGATTTTGGAGGAAGAAAATCATGTATGGATATAAACACTGAAATTTTTATAGTAAAATAATCACTTCTTCCCAGAGTTTCCTTTCTATATCCTTTCTCCTTTGCTGTGGGATCCCCCATAACTAGCACATATTAGACACTCAATATACATTTGTTGAAAGAATGAATAAATGTACAGATGAATTTCTTCTATTTAAAAAAATTTTTTTTTTCTTCTGGTCCAGGAGAAGAAAGGACCCAAAATGGAATGAATTGATCTCAGAAAAGAAAATGGGAAATGGTGTAGGAATTCGGGTAGATTGCACCTTTTACAACTCGGCCGTCAAAGTCCAGCTGTTGTTCCAGACCCCGGATCTACCCGGTGAGGTTCTCTCCCAGTTCCTCCCATCCATTGCCCGGCAGTTATCCTGACCTAAGAAACTCCCCTGGCTCAGGAAATCTAGGAAAAGAAACGTCCCCGCAAGAAGAAAACGCTCCTGCATCACTGGCAGGTGCCTCATCTGGGGAACAAGGGAGTAGCACCCCCAAAATGGACCGCTCGATCCTCTGGCCTGTCCAGATTAAGTCGTTCCAAAACCTTGACTCGGTAACTCTACAAGTGGCCCCTCCTGGACATCTACGCCTAGAATGCGCGGGACCGGCGGGAACCGAGCCGTGCGGACCGGCTCAGGGAAAGTCCCCATCCCAAACTCGACCCGCGCCTGCCCAGCCCCTCCCCGCGTTCTGCGGACCGCTGGACGGCAGGTCTTCCACGGAGCAAACTCGTGCCACTCATGGGGTGGAATCCTGGGTGGTTCTGGGCTGCCTTTTCGAGTCCTGATCAATTTGTTCTTAGAATCTGACTTTTAAGGAGGAAATCCAGCCAACCGGCCCTATGAGCAAGTCCCGGCGAGGCCGCCCGCCCAAGGGCGCCACCACTCCCCAAGGTCATTGCCGGGGACGCAGGCACGTCAGCGCGCCCCGAGCTGCTCACCTGCCCCGCGTTCCAGCCAAGCCCGCGGGAAAACACGGCTCTTACCTGCACATCACTTCGTGTGTCAGGAGAACTCGGCACATTTCCGGATTCTTATTTTGTCCCTCGTAAGCTATGGGCTGAGAAGGAGGCGCCGGCAGGGAGGGACAAAGGAAAGGGGACGTTAGATCGAGAACAGAATCGGGTTTCTTCTCTCTAACCACAACTTCCTCAGGAGTCCCCGCTGGTCGCCCTGAACCTGAGTTGTGCCTGGTTAACTCCAACAAAATACCAAGACAAAAGTTTGCCCTAGTGAGGACATAATTGTTGCAAAAGGGAATGTTTGTGTGTGGTGGGGGTGAGGGGTGCTGAATCTCCCAATAAGTCCTTCCCCTCTTCATCCATCTGTTTGTCTACTCCCATCCCCAGAGCCTCCCCAACCAGAAAGAAACTGGACAATTAGGGAGAGAGAGGGAAAAAATTCTTTTTCCAGAGAAGACAAAATGTCAGTTGATATGGAGGGGCTGTGAAGAGTGACCCAGGAAATCTCACAGACAGACAAGGAGGGTGGGGAGGGAGGAGAATGGAGGACCCTCAAGACGAGGAGGGGGGAGGAGGGGAGTGAACTGCCAGGCTCACCTGCTTGGTGACTGAGTCAATGAGCCTGACGTACAGGTCCTGCTCGGTGCGGACACCTGCCGGGGAGATGGGGCTGGCATGAGGTGAGCGCTGAGGAGCCCCTCCTGGGCACCCCAAACCTGTCCCGATGCCAGGGGACCAGGGCGGAGTGCAAGCTGAACCATCCTGGGGTCAGAGACCACCCGCCCTTGCCCCTGGCTCGGAGACAGCTTCCCACAGCCCTGCTCTCCCTGGGCCTGCAGGATGCCTGCCAAAGACCAGGACAAGGTCAACTGCCTTCCTTAGAAGAGGCCGGCGCGGGTGCCTCGGGGGGCGCAAGGCGCTCACCGTTGCTGTAGAGCAGCTGTAACTTGTAGTGGGTGCCGTTGTTGGTCTTCTCATTGCCTTGTTCCTGAAAAGACAGAGACCCTTGCTTTCCATCCCCTCAAAATGATAAAAAGAGCAAAGGGACTTCCCTAGCCCAACTCCCACAGCCTTTCTCTTGGTCACTCAGCAGCTTTGAACAGACCCCTGCCCAGGCCCAGGTCAAAGGGCAGCAACATTGGACGCTGGCCACGCTCCAAAACTTTCCAAGGCTCCCAGGCGCTTGACCCTCTCCAACAGTCTGTCCCTTCCTCTTAAAAATGTCCTCACAAAGGCGACCGCCAGACTGGGGACCACCAGACACCATGTCCATGCTGCGTTTAAACAGACCCCACCCAACCCATCGGATGCTGCAGAAAGAAAGGGACCTGTCACTTGGGAGGAGCAGCATTTGGCCATGTCCCACCAGGACTGGAGGCTTGGGGCAATGAACTCAGGGACCCAAGCCCAAGTTCAAGAAGAACCCTAGGAGGAACCTGCTCTCAAACTTGAATTGTACAGCTGAGGAAGCTGAGGACTGAGGCCCAGAGAAGGCAAGAGATGTTCCCTTCCTCCCACATCCTATTCATCTGAGCTCAATTCAGCGCCCACACCCAGGCCTGTGTTGGGGGCTGGCACTGCTGTGGGAACCAGAGTGGAAGAGAAGGCTAGGGTTGGGAGGGGTAGTCCGGCAAGCCAAGACTGGTTTTTGAGGGTTTCCACCTTGTACCTATCTTACCCACCCTGACACGATTGCGGGTGCAAAATAATAATAATAAATAACCCGGAGAAGGGCAGCAGCAGCCTTGACTATATGTTTAAATTATGTATGCTCTTGTCAGAAGGATATCTGCTCCGCGGTCAGTCTGTGACCACGCTCTGCTAACGATCCAGGAGTCGGGTGAGCAGCCACCAGCGCCCCTGCGGGAGGTGCAGGCGGGAGAAGGTGCGGGGAAATCCGACTGATTTAGGAGGCTGGGAGTGAGAAGCCTCGATTTATCATCCCTCCTGATGGAAGCGGAAAAGTCTCCGGAGTGACAGATGGGATCTTTAGTGCTTTGCAAGCAGGTAGTTAGGAGACCCGCGAGGGGAAGAGGGGACCTGCGCTTACTTTGTCGTTCTCCACAAAGTCCACGAAGGCGGTGCGCTCGATCTCCACCGGCTGACCCTGCCTGTCGTAGAGCGCCAGGACGAAGTGAAAGAAGTTGGATTTCCTCAAGTTGGAGGGAGGCTGTTTCTCAAAGTGGGCCCGGGACAGGGCTACGCCGCTGGGCATGAAGAGGCACGGTGGGGACACAGGACACGAGGAAAGAGAGAAAGACACGAAGTTATTAAACGGGCCCAGGCAACAGAGCAGAGAGTTACGGGTCCTTTTCTTCTATTACGATTAAGAAGCAGGGACTTCTTAAAGGAGTCACAGCTGTTCCAGCCTGCGGGCGTCCCACTCCCGAGAGCTCAATCTCCAGCCTTTAGTAGAAACCAAGGAACCTCGACTGCAGACCAAAGCCTGGAGGGTCCTCCCCACCCCCAGCTGCCCTATTCTTGTCCCCTTGGGCCGCCCCCACCTTGTTCCTTAAGTAGTTCCCCCGACTGGGTCGGGATTCGGAGCTGGGCCCGGAGCATAGGGGCTAAGCGCCTCATCACTTTGAAAGAAGTGACCCTTTTCCTTCATCTTCACTGGAGTTACCCGTCCTGGCACTATTGCCCACAACGCCTCCCAAACTGCTCAGAAAGGCGGTGGGTGAGAACCCTGAGGGAGCCGGACGGGAAGCCTAGAGGCTAAGTCCAAGTCTTGCGGGGAGGCCTCACCTCCTGCTTCCCTCGCTCTTCCGAAAAGTTGCCCGCGGGCTAGGGGCAGGGCGCAAGCCCCCTTGACCAGTACTAGGGATCGGGGCCCACCACGGACGACGTGATCCTGAGAACCTCGCCCCTGGAACTGCTGAACTTGGGACAAGCCGAAATGTATTGAGTGAGAGCGCGTCCTCGCCTGGAGCCGACAATCTCCCGGCTCAAGCCGCATCTCCGGGCGTCGCCGGCCAAACCCGCTGACCGCGAAAGCCGCGTTGGCGGAACCGGGAGATGCCCTGGAGCCTATTGAGTCTGTGCACACACCTCCCCGCCGACCTGTCGCGGCCGGAGACAAACTGGCCGCCAGATCACATTTAACGGGAGACCCGGCGCCCAGGAGAGCAAGCAGATGGACGTAGCTGCTCGGGGCGCTGGGGTCGCCGGGCGTCTTTCCCCGGGGCGCGAGACTACTTTCACTCTTTTGAAGAGCGTAAGATTTTGACTAGAATCCCCCATCGGACTGCCTGCTTCAACTTTAACAATTACTGGATCGGGGAAAGGAGGAAAGTAGAGGAGGTGTCTTTTGAGAGGTCGACTAAGGGACGGCCCCGAGGCACCCGCTCTGCGGTCCTGCCTGTTTTCCCTCGGCCCGCAGCCCAGCGAGTCCCCCAGACGGCCAGGAAAGCCGCCGCCGCCGCAGCGAGCCATCTGCTCCAGGACACTGGCGCCCCCGGGCTGAGGCAGAGGGAGGGAGCTGCCGCCTGTCCGGGTCTCCCGAGCGAAGCGACTTTGGCTTCCTCTCCTCCAAGGGTGGCGGCCCGCTTCGCTCTAACCGGGACACCTGGAGTCCTGGCCCAGACTGGAGTCATTTCTCCGCGCGGTGTCGGAACTTAGAGGGCGCTGGCAAGGAGAGCCGATAGAGAGGCTGCAGGCATGGGAAGAAGTTCGTGGACTCTTGGGCGTTAAGGAGCTGTTTCCCGCAGACAAGGTCGTGGAGACCACACATCTCAGCTCCACAGTGGTGATGCGGGAGGGGAACCAGAATGTTTTCACTGAGTGGCAGCCTAGACAAGGCATTTACTACCCCCGGCACAAGGATGCTCAAAACAAAGTCAACTTCAGGGACTCGTATAACTAGAGGCTTGTCACCCCTGCGCTCGCCTCACGTCTCCTTCCTCCTTTCATTCCCTCTGTGGTTCCTTCTACTGTTACTCCCCGTCTTTTCTGCTTAGTCTCTTCTCTCCTCCTCACCCCCGCCTCTGTGCGTCTGGTCTACTGTTTTATCTCTGTGCCCGGACCCTCCAGCCTGGCCCCTCCCTGGGCGCCCGGCGGATCTGCCTTCCCCGGCAGGCGCGCTCCGGCTTCTCCGGCTCCTCCAGCCGCCGCCGCCGCCATCTGGCCGTGGGCTCCGGGCCTCCAGGAATCGCCCGACAAGATGCGGGAGGAGAGGCGCTCTCAAGGAGCGAGACGAAACCCGAGAATAGCCGGGAAGCCGGCTCCCCTCCGGCTGCCGCCGGTCTGGGTCCTCACTCTCCTTTCCTGGCCCGGCCCGCCTGCCAGGACTGGGGACCAAGCTGAGAAGCATCAGATACTACTTTGTTATTTTTCCTCCCAAAGAGTAGTCTGCGGAGAAGGAGTGGGGAACCCAGGCAGTTCAGAAACTCCAGTGTTGGCGGAGGGGTAAGTATTCCCCTAACAGCAGCGACCTGCTGGCCGGAGGGTGAGCCCTAGCGCGCGGGGCCAGGGCGACAGATGCAGAGGACAGAGAACGAGCAAGAGAGAGACCAGCGAGGGGGATGACACACGGAGACAGACAGTGAGAGCGAGAGGGAACAGGCGAGAGATCGCGAGCAGAATCACTCTGCGGCCATCCCGTTACCTCTGCGCGGCGACATTGGCGTCCACCACGCCGACGTTTCGGACCCAGGACCTGACCGAATCCATCTCGGCGCCCAGCGATTTCTCTTTTAGAGCTGGTCCTCTTCCTAAAGTATCTTGGATCCCAAACATTTAAAAAGTCTTATCTACTGTCGCTTTAAAAAAATGAGTTACAACCCTGTCCTCGCTTTTCCCAACGTTGCTACCAAGCCGTCTCCTCCAGAAGCAATCCAAGAAACGGGATCAAGTGCTCAAGTTTGAGTCTCTCTTGGGGGAAAATAATAAAAGATAACCTGTCCTTTGCTTCCACGCGTGAGGTGCGGGCTGATGTAGCTAAAGTTTGGGTTATATCCTTCGCAAGTTCAGATCTGCCGCCTCAGGCCCTCCGCCTTAGGTCGCTCGCATCCTTCCAGTGGCAGCGCTGCCTCCAGAAAGTGATCACAATTTTGAAGCATCACCTGTTCTGGGAGAAACAGGAGGAGATTGATGGCTGCCTAATCTCTCCCCTTCCTCCTGGTCCCCCACCCCCCCTCCCTGCTCCTCCCCACCGCTCCAATTTAAAAAAATTAAAAAAAAAAAATCCCCAACAGGATCGGTAGTATAAGGAAGGGGAAGACCCGGAGTCGAGAGGAGGCGGTGGCTGCGAACACTGCGGAGCCGGGTTACAACCGCGCGCCTGCCCCATGAATGGGTTACTACGGCCCCAGGCCGCGGAAGGCGGAGCCGAGGCCCGATTAGGAGCCTCATTTGCATGAACGCTCGGGATTGGCCGGCGCTGAGCAGGCCTGGTCGACGTCCTTAGGCGGCGCGCGCCACGCTTGGCGTTGCCTGTAGTCCGGGAGGTGAAAGGGGACAGAAAGCTGCGGGCGCTGAGTCCTAGCCCGAACCCCGTGTGAGTGTGTGTGTGTGTGTGTGTGTGTGTACGCGCGCGCGCGCGTGAGAGGGGGGCCCACAAATCTTGCCCTGAAATCGGGTAGCCTGGCCCTGCCGGCTGGTGCGCGCCGGATAAGTCTGGTCACGGCCGCTGGAAGCTTCAGCGAGCCTGCCTCTAAATGCGGACTTTCGTAGCCTGCGGGAGGCATATTCATTTCCAGGGCTGCTTGGGTTCTGTGTGCAGGTCTAGGAAGAAGCGGAGTGTGACCACATGTACTTAATGTTTTGTGCAAACGTTCCCAAAAGCAACCCAGTTCCCTGGACGGGCCCGTTCGAGTCTCCTGGAGTTACTTGGTGACTGTGAGCCGTTTACACGTTAAAAGACAAGGATATATGAATGAAAGCGGAGCGGGGTCAGGGGGTGGCAGGAGGCGGACGAACAAGGCTCAAGTGCTATTCAAATAAATAGGTTGTCGCGGGAAATGGTCTGAGCGCTAAGGAAAATACCCCCCGGCGGACGCGAGCCTGAGTGCACCCGGTGCAGATGAGAGACTGCTGACAGATCGTGGCAGGCTGAGTGCGAGAGCTGCCCGGCGTTTGTCCCGCGAGCTCCCTCCTGTCCCCATTCTCTCCCACCGCCACACACCCCCCCGCAAGTTCCGAAGCCCCCAGGGGTCAGCAGAGGAGCTGCGGGGAGGCAGCGGGGCAGTTGCGGAAACTTTGCCCAAAGCTCGCGGTCGCCAAGGTGCTGGCCGCGCGGGCTGAAGGCCGGAAGGCGGCGGCAAGCTCCGCCAAACAGCTGAAACCCTAGAAGGCTTTTTAACTACGCCGGGCAGCTCGCGGTGCCTATTAAAAAAAAAAAATCCTCCTGGCTGGGTGTTATTTTCTGGCTTCTCCTTTTGTATTCTGATCTGTGCATAGATCTGCTGCTGAAATCTAGAACACCAGCGCGAAAACAGATTTGAAGACAATGAATGCAAATCTGTGCTCAAAGACCATCTGCCGTGGAGGGGACAAATCAGCTGTTCCGCACAGTTCGAGCGGCTGTGCCCAGGCCTCCCAGCCTCATTACCGAGAGGGCCCGGGCTAAAGCCTGGGTTTCATTCTGGAGACTTCCCCACCCCACCCCCCTAACACACGCTTAGGACGCAAATCTGAGTGCGCCTTGACTCCCAACGAGATCCCTTAGTGTGTAGCTGATCGCTCACAATTGAACTGCGAGAGTTTGCCGCTAGAGGACACAGCGCCTTTGCAACTCGTTTGCGTGGGAGGACAGGAAGCTCGCACTTTTCAGCAATGCCGCTCTCCTGAGAAAGCTATGGATCTGCGCCTCCACGCTACGCCCAGGGCAAACCGCGACCTGACTGAGTGGACCGAACGCACTCGGGAAGCGCAAGGGGCTCTACTTCGAAGATTCACTTGAAAACCGACCCGGAGAGGGAGAGGGTGCGCGGAACTTCATTACACAAACCCGGATCCCGGGATTGGGGTGGTTGATGGTGTGGGTAGGGAGACCATAAAGGTTGTGAAATCCCCACCTCTGGTTCGTATCGACTGTGGCACCTCCACCCCAGGGCTCTGGATTGGTGTCGTTGGACGAGAAGGGCAGGGGTGAAGGGCGATTGAGCATAAAAATATGGAACTATGGAACAGGACTGTTGTAAAAGCCAAATAAGATAGATGTCCAAAGAAGAAAGGAGGGTGGGCGGAAAAATTTGTAGGATGAAACTTACTTCTTGTTTTAGCTATTTTATGCAGATTTTATGGGTGATTTCATCCCTGAAAAAACTAAACACCTGGAATCTTCTACCTTCTGTTTGTAAATTTCTCAGAACCTCAAGTAATCACCCACCCCCCATCTTCATCCTCGGTTCGTGCCCAGCGGAGCCAACGAGCTCCTTGGCGGAGAGTGTTGAACAGCCCGTGAGGCCCTCAAGACTTTTGGAGGAGGCCGGCGATTTTTTTGGTTTGTTTTTTTACCCTTAGGGGGTCTCTGACCTGCAGCGTACCAGAAAAGGTACGGAGCGCAGCCTCTAGGGACCCCGAGGCAGCAGAGGGCCAGGACCGTCTGCCCCTGAGGCCCATGTTGGCTGGGGTTAAAGGGCACACCCAGGGTCGAGGACACTGGCTCTTCTCTCCCGCACCAGCTGCTACCCAAATTATGCCCCTCAGGAAGCGAATGAATTGGTTCATTCTCCCAGCTCCCTGCTGCCCGCCCCAAACCAGAAGACCCCGCACGGCGGGCGCCCCCACCTCACATCCCAGAGACAAGTTCGGGGGCCTCAGTGCCCAGCCAGGAGGCAGTTTTAAAAAATCGTGGCCCCGGGACCCTGACCTGGGTGTAGCGGAGAGCCGCTCCGCTCCTCTCCGGCTGCGCTAGAGGTGCCCTCCCTGTCACCGCGGCGCAGGGCTTTCGGGGCGAACGGTAGCCACGATGCTGCGGGCCCTGTGGGCTTCGAGCCACGGACAATCAAGTTCCCTCTAGGCTGGGACCGAGTTCCCTGGCTAGCGCAATGAGGGTGTTGGAAGGGGCACGGAACGGGGGGGAGCAGCCTTGGGCCCAGAAAGGCGGCGCTTCAGCCTTCCGGGAGCAAGGAGCGTTTCTGCCACCCGAGTTGGGTTTAATTAGGTCTGTGTGGGTTTGGGGAAGGGGTTGGCGCAGAGTCGGCCACCCGCGCCGAGGATGAGCGCTGGTTAACGATGGAGTGAGCGGCGCGGTGGCTGCGCCCGGAGGGTCTCTAGCATCTCGATGGCCTCCGGCTACCCCCGAACAAACCACCTTTTCGAACACGCCACAAAAAAATCCGCCCCGAGCCGTGCGGAGGCCCTGCAGGCGCAGCTGCGGCCCGGGGAAGCCCTGCCCGGCGGGGGTGCGGAGCCCGCGCGCGCCTCCGGGGCTTGGGCCAGGCAGCTTCGTTCCGCCCCTTACCGGGGTCGAGAAAAATCCGAGATGAACATTATTAAAATTCTTCCTGACCATCTAGTTACACAAAACCAAGGTCGGAGTCGTGGTATTCCGTCTTTTCCCTTGTCCCCTCTTTTGTTTACTCTTCCCAAGAAACCCCCGGGTGTTTCCCTCCCACGCGTTCAAATTTCACATCTGCATCTTGGTGCGATACGTTCAATTTCCTCCCGGTTGGTTTTAAGGCCGGTTTCCCCGGTTTCTCGGTCCAGTCTCCTGGGCGCCGCGTCTCTCCTCCGGGTCAGAGGTTCCGAGATTTTTCTTAGAAAATTGCTCTCTGGGCCTAGTTCTCGTCCAGCATGGCCCAGAGATGAAATTGAAGGTGTGAGAACACCCCCCCATACCCCCACCCCACCCGCACACGCACACACAGAGCCGGATATTCACCCCCACCCCCAGACACACACGAGGCGCTTAGGTCTAGCAACCGGACAAACAGCCTGACTGGTTCTCAGGGAATTCGATCCGCAGGGACAGTCTGGGTTTTATAAATGTAAAAAAGCGGCACTCTCCGAAAACCTCTCTTCGGACGTGAATTTTCCAATTTGTTTGCTTTAGTTGACACCTTTGATTTTTATTTGTCTGAGTAGAAATAGACAGGCTCACTATCTTTGAACCCTGACAATATTTAGCTCACAATGCTTCGTAAAATAATTTTTTAAAATACCCAACTCCACTCCCTCCCAGTTCAGATTTCAACTCTGCATCAGTTAAATATCCAAATCCACCAACTCCACTCCAAATTTCTTATTGAAATTGGACTTGAAAGCTTCATAAAAGAAGTCCCCGGGGTGGGGGAGGGGCAGGAACTACTGTATTCACAAATGTGCTACAAATATTTCAGGACTCTATCGTCATACCAAACAGAGCCCTTTAAAGACAATTTGGTAAAAATTTAGATTCTCTTCTTGATTTATTTTTTCAGAGTGAAAGGGATTCCAGCGGGGACAGCTGCAGAAATACTGAGGCGACGAAAAACACTTTTCAGACACACGATGTGATACCCAGGCCAGTGAAAACGGACTGAAGGAGTCAGAAGGCTTTATCCTAACATTCGACAACTCCAGAAAGTCACTTCCTCTTTCTCTCCTCTTCTTTTTCTTCCTCTTCTTTTCTCTCCTGCTCTTTCACCCTCTCAGAAATACCCTTCCCTCTTATTCTCTTGTTCCGAGCATACCGAGTGAGCGATGGAGCCGAGTCAGAGACGCGGAAAGGTCAGCTGAACAAATTTTCAAAGCAGCAGCCGCGTTTGGACGTTTGGAGCGCAGACGTCGGAGCAGGGTCCACGGTGCGTGTGTGTGTGTTGGGGAACAGGTGATCCACAGAGAAAGAAGTGCCTGTTGCGGCCTCCACGCGCACCTGGGGACCCGATTTCCTGGGTGGATACGGTGGCTTTCGCGTCAAGCCCGGGTTTGAGGCTGTGCTGGGGTAAGCCCGCCGTTTGCAACCCCTTTAGGAGGAAGCTGCGCACCAAGGCGGTGGCGTCTCCGTCACCGCGGAATTAAGGCGAATTGACCCGCATTAAGAGACCCAATCTAGCAAGTCTCCCACAGAATAGGGCTGAAAGGAAGATACAAACGAACGCAGGCGGGACGTTTACCCAGCACTTCTGCGGAGCCAGGCACTGTCAGGCACTTTCTCACCTTTAAACTTGACAGCCACACTTTAAGACGGACCTATTTGCCTCCACTTTACAGTTGAATGAAATGAGAATGGGAGGTGACAAGTGACATCTCAGTTGATAAGTAGGGAACAAAGATCCCTACTGATGTCCCACTTCTAAGGCAACACAATGGTGAGCAACTTAAGGCCTTAACACAGAAAAAGTTCAGTGGGACTCTTTCTGGCCCTTTTTTTTTTTTTTTCGGCTTCTCGGTTTAGCTGAGGAAGAAGATAACATGTGCTCCTCCGAAGCGACCCCCGCCCCCCTCCCGCGCGTCTTTTCCTAATGGTCCCAGCACCGCCCCCACCTGCCAGCCGCCAGGGTAAAGCCCTCGAGACCCGCCAGCTCCCTCCCCTCTCGCCGCGGAGGTGTGAGCGATGTGTTGATTATTCATATTTTTGCCGAGCTTACCCTCCACCGTGCCGCCGGGCCGCATTTCACACGTACACACACGTACACACTTGTACACGCGCGCTCCGCGGCCCTGAGCTCGCCCTGCGCTCTGCGCCCGCGGGCATCGCGACCCCCACCCCAGGGAACCCCTCCTCGATCTGGTGTGTGTGTGTGTGTGTGTGTGTGTTAGTCGCTCAGTCGTGTCCTACTCTGCGATCCCATGGACAGTAACCCACCAGGCTCCTCTGTCCATGGGATTCTCCAGGCAAGAGTACTGGAATGGGTAACCATTTTCTTCTCCAGGGCACCTTCCCGACCCAGGGATCCAACCGGAGTCTCCCGCACTAGAGGCAGATTCTTTACTGTCTGAGCCACCAGGGAAGGGGAGGGGTGAGCAAAAGGCTCCCACTCCCCTCTCTGCACAAGTCACCTCTTCCTCCAACCTCTGAAACGCACACTTGGCTTCCAGATCCAACTTTCTTCCCCACAATACACTTGTCTTCCCAACTCCCCATCCCTACCCCCGCCTCGGATTGCGTGTGTGGAGAGGGGTAATGGGTTCAGCTACAAGCATGTCACCAGTCAGAATATCATTCCAGTCGGCACCAGGCGATCTCCTCTCACACACACACCTCAGCGTCACCTCCACCCACACCACACACCTCCGTGGCAAGAGACAAAATCGGGAAAAGGCAGTTGGGTACAAGGCATGCTTTCACGTTGTCTTTAACGGTGTAAACAGGACTTCTAGCTCTAGGATCTCCTCAAATGCTGCCCGAGGGCTAGAAATTACATTTCTGGCTAATGCGAACCCCTCCACATCTCCCTGGAGGTGGACACGCATTTCAGAGCGCGGGGTTCAGGGTTAGGAAACCTCTGAACAGGCTGGGAAAATAGCGAGCACACCGGGCTAGGCAGCTCCGTCCCACCCTCGAAAGGGCGACAGAACTTCCACTTACTCTGGTTTCACGGAGGAAATCGAGCAGGGGTCAAGTTGCTTGGAAGGTCAGCTCCGGCGACTGTCTCGAGGGCCGGGAAGCGCCTGAACAGTATTATGAGCAATGGCAGCTGAGCCCGATAGGGGGCGCTAGACTAAAGGCAGTAAAATCCTCTCGAGTGCCGCACCTTCTGCAGCTCTGACGCGGGATGAGTTGGGGCGCTCTAGTGGTTTCTATGGCTTCCGTGGTGGCTCAGCTGGTAAAGAACTTGCCTGCATTGCGGGAGACCTGGGTTCGACCCCTGGGTTGGGAAGATCCCCTGGAGAAGGGAACGGCTACCCACTCCAGCATCATTCCGGCCTGGAGAATTCCATGGACAGAGGAGCCTGGCGGGCGCTACAGTCTATGGGGTCGCAAAGTGGTCCCTATGGGGGAAGCAGGGTGAAAAAGGAGAAACCCTTCCGGCTTTGGTGTCCTCAGACCCAGATTAGAGCCACGCATTTGCTGGTGAGGTCTTGGGCATTTGATCCTCCTCCTAGGGGCCTCAGTTTCCTAATCCGTAAAATGGGAGTGTTATTCCTTTGAACCTCGGTTTCTTTAGTGGTAAAATGGACCTATTTCTTTCCCCAGGGCTTCATTTGCTTTATGGACTAAAAGGTAGCTTAGGTGAAAGTAGCTGGCCCATAGTAGGTGTTCAATAAATGCCTGTTTCCCTTCGCCAACTTCATCGGTAAAATGCGCAGGATGATATTGGCTCATTGTACGTTACGAGGGCCTGTGAGTCTCCTGTGAGGGTGGTTTTCACCCACCACCCCTCCTGACCCCACCCTTCCTGTGAGCTCCTTGAGCAGGATTTCGGACTTGGCTTTTCTTAGTTCCTTGCCCCGCACCGGCTGTTCCCTGCGTGGGCGCTATTTTTGTTGCTGTTTGTTTAACATGGAAATATCTCTAGCAAAGTGCTTTGGAACCTATCTGGTGCCTCCGGGTGTCAGAGGCCCTGGAAGGCACTCGATAGGGCCTTTCCAAGGGGAGGGGCTGGGACTTCCTAGGAGTCTGCGATGGGGACCCACCCGCAGCAGTGGGCAGGTCGCACCCCCGAACGCAAGCGCGGGTGGCTATGGGGCCATTGCCGGCGGGCAGGCGTGCTGGAATCGCGAAAACCTCCAGAGAATTGAAGGAAAATGCAAGGAGTTCTGGAAAAGTCCTTCCGTCGGGGTGGCCATCACCAGCTGATTGATAGGGAGCCGGGAGCCCCTCCGTGCGCTGCGCGCTCCGCAGGGGACGCGGCTCTCCAAACGCTGCGTGCTGGTCTCGGTCTCCGTGGAGCTGAACTCCCGAATAGTGCTTCCTATAATCCGTGTTCAGCGAAGCTGACCAGGGAAGACAAGAGGGAAAAGAAACCAGACGCAGAGAGCAGAAAAGGAGGGGTTCCGGGGGAAGAAAGAGGTTCCGGAAATTTTATATCCCATAGTACTAAAGCCTCCTAGAAGCTCCTTATTAACTGCACCTTTTATGCAAAAGCAATGCATGTTTAATGCAGAAAAATATGCATAGAAACAAAAACAACAAAAGAAATTCATAATCACGCCTACTCTAACACAGACTGGTTGTTCATATTTGAGTAGGTTTTCTCTCACCTTTCTTTCTGATTTCTATATACTGATTTGTAAGTTTTCTGCTCACTTAATACAGTGTATTTTCCATACAACTAAATATTTTCCTACAGTAACATTTAATATTGGCATACTATTTCATTTTCCAGAAAAGTTACACTATTAATTGTTTAACCAATTGCTATTGTTGAACATTTAAGTTATTTCTGATTTTTCACCATTATAAATAACACTGTGATGAACATCTTTGTAGATTTTGCTTTTCACATACTATGTGAGATAAGTCCTAGAAGTAAAATTGCAAGATCAAGGGTTATGCATTTTTCTTAAACCTTAATACAGTGATAAATTGTCTTCTTGAAAGACAATATTTACTCTCTCCCTGCCCCCACACTCAGTCTTGCTCAATCCTGGAAGTTATTTTCTTGTTTTAAAAATTTGTTAATTTGATAGATTGCCAATGTCTTTTGGTTCTTTTGTTTGAGACTTATTTATATTTCATGAATTTCCAATAAGGAGAAATTATATTTCATTCATTTTTTGGCCACTGTATTTTGAGGGTGTTGCAATTTCCCATTTTTTTAGGGTGTTGCATTCTAATTCATCATGTATAATGCAAATATTTCCCCCAATCTTTGTTTGCCCTTCATTGTGTTTATGGTAATTTTTTGGTGGCAGATACAGATGTAGTTAAAATTTTTTAATGTGCAAGTAATAAAACAGCAGTAACCTAAATGATAAAGACACTTAAATATCTGACATAACAAGAAATCTGAGGGTAGATGGCCCCAAGTTAGGTGGTAGTGTTGCTTAGTCCCTAAGTCGTGTCCGACCCTCTGTGACTCCATGGACTGTAGCCCACCAGGCTCCTCTGTCCATGGAATTTCCCAGGCAAGAATACTGGAGTGGGTTGCTATTTCCTTCTCCAGAGAATCTTTCTGACCCAGGGATGAAACCCATGTCCCCTGCATTGCAAGTGGATTCTTTACCACTGAGCCACCTGGGATACCACTCACTAATGCCGTTAACTACCTGATGTTTTTGCTGCTTATCTCGCTGTCTTTGCATGTTGAGTTTTCAGTCTCATGTTTATTGCTTTTTGGTAATAAGATGGTTCATACAGTAGCAGACTCCCATAGCAAAAATTCAAGGCAGAAAGCAAGAGGAACAGAGGTACCACAAGTTTCTGTCCCCTTAAAAGCTTTTCCAGAAACATCCTTTATGTCTCCTCTGTTAGAATTAAGTTAAATGGTATCCATGGTCAGATAGGTAGCTGAGAAAGCAAGTACCCACTTTTCCATCCTCTATGTGACAGGCCTCAGAGATGGGGGTTGAAAATGGCAGTCCGATTAGGCAATCAGTTGAGCCCACTACAAACAAAAGTGTCTTTAGATTATATGTAGTTTGGGACCTACGTGGTGGCCCAGAGGTTAAGGCTCTGAGCTTCCACTGCCAGGGCACAGGTTCCATCCCTGCTCTGCCTACCCCAGGGCACGGCCTAAGTAAATAAATTGTATGTAGTTACATCCATCCTTTTTTTCCATTATAATATCCTCCTTTTGTCATTGCCAGGTAATCCTTCCCCATTCTAAAATAATTTAAATATTGACCTTTTTTTTAAAATTTCTTTTCCCATTAAAAATTTCCCTAAATAAGTAGATGCGTTTGTTGTGGTCTTGGTTCCACTTTCAACAATAAGGACCAAAATCTTAGAAGATGAATTTGAATATAAGTTTAGTTGTAGATATATTTAAATATTTAATTCACTTATTTTATTCAAAACATATTTGCTATTTATATATCAACTATATACCATCTGGAATTTATTTTGGTTTCCATTATGAGGGGGAAGTTAAACTTCTGTAACTAAATGGTTAGGTGTACCAATAGCATTTATTACATAATCTGTATTTTCCCAAAAATGTGAAATGTCACTATATTTTTTAAATAAATATTAGACTTTTAAATTGGAATAGAAATTTAGATGGATATATCTAGAAACTAGGAATGCATATTTTACTTTCTCAGTTCCATTTGCATAGTTGAATTTTGTGTTCTGGTTTGTTTTTATTCCTCACGACTATTTCGACTTACATCAACAGTGCACCAGAAACTTGGTATTATCTGAGTTTCTAATGTTGACTATGAAATTACATCTCACTGTTGTAATATGCGTTTCTCTGATTGCTCCTGCTGGGGAGCATCTTTTCAGATACTTTTTAACCATCTGGGTCTGCTCCAGTGGCTCATTTTCCCACTGGGTTCTCGGCCTTGGTGATTGTTGTTGCTAATACTTCTTGCGGCTGCTATTGTTGATGTGGATGATTTGCAGGAGTACCTTGTCTGCCGAGATGTTAATCCATTGTCAATTTTAGGTGTCAACAAATATTAACTCTGAATCTGTCATTGGTCATTATTGCCACTATTGTCCTGTTTTAAATAGGAATGCATCCATTTTGTGCTTTAGGGTCTTTTTCAAGAGCTCTTTCTGGCCCTTAAGTCCACAAAGAAATACTCTTAGATTTTGATTAACAAGGTATTTTTGCCTTTTCATACTGTTCATGGGGTTCTCAAGGCAACAATGGTGAAGTGATTTGCCATTCCATTCTCCAGTGGACCACATTTTGTCGGAACTCTCCACCATGACCCGTCTATCTTGGGTGGGTCGCTCATGCCTACACAGCACGGCTTATAGTCTCACTGAGTTATGTAGGTAGTGGTCCATGTGATCAGTTTGGTTCATTTTCTGTGATTGTGGTTTTCATTCTGTCTGCCCTCTGATGGGTAAGGATAAGTGGCTTGTGGAAGCTTCCTGATGGGAGGGACTAGCCATGGGAGAATCTGGGTCTTGCTTTGATGGGTGGAGCCATGCTCAGTTCAGTTCAGTTCAGTTCAGTCGCTCAGTCGTGTCCGGCTCTTTGAGACCCCATGAATCACAGCATGCCAGGCCTCCCTGTCCATCACCAACTCCCAGAATTCACTCAGACTCATGTCCATCGAGTCAGTGATGCCATCCAGCCATCTCATCCTCTGTCATCCCCTTCTTCTCCTGCCCCCAATCCCTCCAGCATCAGAGTCTTTTCCAATGAGTCAACACTTTGCATGAGGTGGCCAAAGTACTGGAGTTTCAGCTTTAGCATCATTCCTTCCAATGAAATCCCAAGGCTGATCTCCTTCAGAATGGACTGGTTGGACTTCCTTGCAGTCCAAGGGACTCTCAAGAGTCTTCTCCAACACCACAGTTCAAAAGCATCAATTCTTCGGCGCTCAGCCTTCTTCACAGTCCAACTCTCACATCCATACATGACCACAGGAAAAACCATAGCCTTGACTAGACGGACCTTTGTTGGCAAAGTAATGTCTCTGCTTTTGAATATGCTAGCTAGGTTGGTCATAACTTTCCTTCCAAGGAGTAAGCATCTTTTAATTTCATGGCTGCAATCACCATCTGCAGTGATTTTGGAGTCCCCAAAAATAAAGTTTAACACTGTTTCCACTGTTTCCCATCTATTTCCCATGAAATGATGGGACCGGATGCCATGATCTTCGTTTTCTGAATGTTGAGCTTTAGGCCAACTTTTCACTCTCCACTTTCACTTTAATCAAGAGGCTTTTTAGTTCCTCTTCACTTTCTGCCATAAGGGTGGTGTCATCTGCATATCTGAGGTTATTGATATTTCTCCTAGCAATCTTGATTCCAGCTTGTGTTTCTTCCAGTCCAGTGTTTCTCATGATGTACTCTGCATAGAAGTTAAATAAGCAGGGTGACAAGATACAGCCTTGATGCACTCCTTTTCCTACTTGGAACCAGTCTGTTGTTCCATGTCCAGTTCTAACTGCTGCTTCCTGACCTGCATACCTGCTGCATTCCTGACCTGCTGCTTCCTGACCTGATTTCTCAAGAGGCAGGTCAGGTGGTCTGGTATTCCCATCTCTGTCAGAATTTTCCACAGTTGATTGTGATCCACACAGTCAAAGGCTTTGGCATAGTCAATAAAGCAGAAATAGATGTTTTTCTGGAACTCTCTTGCTTTTTCCATGATCCAGTGGATGTTGGCAATTTGATCTCTGGTTCCTCTGCCTTTTCTAAAAACCCAGCTTCAACATCAGGAAGTTCACGGTTCACGTGTTGCTGAAGCCTGGCTTGCAGAATTTTGAGCATTACTTTACTAGCATGTGAGATGAGTGCAATTGTGCAGTAGTTTGAGCATTCTTTGGCATTGCCTTTCTTTGGAATTGGAATGAAAACTGACCTTTTCCAGTCCTGTGGCCACTGCTGAGTTTTCCAAATTTGCTGGCATATTGAGTGCAGCATTTTCACAGCATCATCTTTCAGGATTTGAAACAGCTCAACTGGAATTCCATCACCTCCACTAGCTCAGTAAACCTTTTATCCAATTTTCTGTTGATGGGTGTGTCCCCTCCCTTAAGTTTGGCCTCAGGCCAAACTCCATGAAGTTGCTCAGCCGTGTCTGACTCTTTGCAACCCCATGGACTGTAGCCCACCAGGCCCCTGCATCCGTGGGACTTTCTAGGCAAGAATACTGGAGTGGGTTGCCATTTCCTTCTCCAGGGGATCTTCCCAACCCAGGGATCGAACCCAGGTCTCCCGCATTGTGGGCAGACGCTTTACCGTCTGAGCCACCAGAGAATATGGTAGGGGTAATGGTGGTAATAGTGACCTTCTCCAAAAGGACTTATACCAGCACACCAAAGCTCCCAGAACTGCTGTATTCAGTGCCCCTGACTCTGCAGCAGGCCACTGTCTATCCACGCCTCTGCCAGAGACTCCTGGACACTCACAGGCAAGCCTGGCTGAGTCTCTTGTGGGGTCACTGAATATTCGTTGGAAGGACTGTTGCTGAAGCTGAAGTTCCAACACTTTGGCCATCTGATGTGAAGAACTGACTCATTGGAAAAGACCCTGATGTGGGGAAAGACTGAAGGCTGGAGGAGAAGGGGATGATGAGGATGAAATTGTTGGGTGGCATCACCAACTCAATGAACATGAGTTTGAGTAAGCTCCGGGAGTTGGTGATGAACAGGGAAGCCTGGCATGCTGCAGTCCATGGCGTTGCAAAGAGCCGGACACCACTGAGCAACTGAACTGAGCTGAACTAAACACAGTCTAGATTTTGTTTTCTCTGTTAAAGTGAGCCATGAAAATGTGATGGTTACATTGTAACATGGTAAAAAAAGAAAAGTGTCCCAAATTATTTCGGACAGAACTTCCTTTTTGTATGTGATGTAATTTACAACTCCTTCCCGCAAATAATTAGCATTCTTGAGCAATTTTTGGAGAGCTTTCAGTGAGGTCACGAGCACCTTCTAAGTTGTGGACCTTGAGAGGAATCTGGTAATATTAACTGGCACCCCCTTATCACAGCACCTACCATTTTCTATCCATTTCTCTGCCAAGAGACAAGCTTTTGAAGTGACTGGCTCAGGACACTATTTCCTCATGGCAAATTTGAAATACAACTTTGACATGGGCTGGTAATAATTTTTTACCAGTAAAGTTTTTTTGACAATAGTTGATACATTACTCATTTCAATAGCACATGCACTAAAATTGGAATGATACAGAGAAAATTAATATGGTCCCCGCTCAAGGAAAACAGTTGATACCATCTTCAGATCTTCATTTAGATACATTTCTCAGTTGACCAACATATTTCTCAGAGTAATTTTTTGGGGGGGAAATGATATGTGGATTTTATAATTTTTGTAGTGATATCACTGGCACAATTACAGTTCAGTTTGATAATAATCCCCAAGTGTTGTTTAGAATCCTTTCACACAATGTTGATATTAAGTGCTGACTTCCAGTACATTCTCTACTCTCATTGCGATGACAGTTGTTTAAGAGTCTCATTTTCCTAGTGTCTTTACACTGGTTCATCAAATTTCTCTTTCTCTTTAACTACAAGTTCTCTTTAAATGTCTAAAGACATTGCATAGCCAGTAATCACTCTTCTGACAAAGGGAAGTAGATTCAAGGATCCTGGACAAGGCTTTTCACATTTCTGTGCTTTAGTTTCTCCATCTTTTAGATGTGATAGTGATGCATTTCAGGCATTTTTGTTATGTGTTCAGGTAATAGGAGTTTATAATTCATTTTTTATTATTATTACTTTGGTTGCACTGGGTCTTCATTGCTGTGCTGGTTTTTCCCTAATTGTGGTGAGCTACTCTTCATTGTCGGAGAAGGCAGTGGCACCCCACTCCAGCACTCTTGCCTGGAAAATCCCATGGATGGAGGAGCCTGGAAGGCTGCAGTCCATGGGGTCACTGAGGTCGGACACGACTGAGCGACTTCACTTTCACTTTTCACTTTCTTACATTGGAGAAGGAAATGGCAACCCACTCCAGCGTTCTTGCCTGGAGAATCCCAGGGGCGGGGGAGCCTGGTGGGCTGCCGTCTATGGGATCGCACAGAGTCGGACACGACTGAAGTGACTTAGCAGCAGCAGCTACTCTTCATTGTGGTGCAGGGATTTCTCATTGCAATGGCTTCTCTTTCTGGGGAGCACAGGCTCAAGGCGCATGGGCTTCAGTAGTTGCAGCACTTGGGCCCCGTAGTTGAGGCTCAGGGGCTTAGTTGCTCCATGGCATGTGGGATCTTTCTGGACCAGGGATTAAACCCGTGTCCTTTGCACTGGCAAATGGATTCTTATCCACTGTACCGCTAAGGAAGTCCAAGGTGGAGTCTTGTGTGGACTTCAGCTCCTCCAGGACTCAGTGATGGAAGAAGTGAAACACTTAGAACGATTGTACATTTAACTTTTCTAGATTTAAGCTCCAGGGGGTCTATGGAGAATAGGCAGGCACCTGCAGCTAGAGGCTGCTATACTAAAGAGCTTCATCCTTATGTCTGAGAGTTTTTTCATGTTTCTTTTGACAATTCATGTTAACTGGGGCAGCGACCTTTAATATAGGGTCTCCTCTGCCATTCTCAGACGCCCACACCATGTTTAGGATACAGCCCCAAACAGATGAGCGCTGGAGTGGTGCCCCTGAAAATCTTGCTATGCCCAGCATGGTGCTGGGACGCAGGTAGAACTGGGAGTTCCCCCCCATCATCTCCAGTCTCCCACTGCTCTGAATTAGGACACGCCAGTGGGGTGACTTCCACTGGTCCCTGGGTAGTTTTTCATCTGAAGAAAATGTGTGAAACGAATGCAGAGGAAGCACCTGTCTAGGCAGACCCTCCCCTCAATCCAGTCTCACCTGTAATGTATCTTGGAGAAATTCCTTGAAGTTTATTGTATGAGAATGGCACCTTTTTCTGGTTTCCAGCTATAATGTGTCTTTTTATTATAATATTCTTTTGGCAATTTCAATAGGAATTTGGAGTCTGGTGCTCAGACGACTGGAATCTCTTACTCAGGTCTGTATTCCCAGCACCTAGTAAAATATAATAAGTGTAAAGAATGTGTGTGTGATGAATAAGAGATGAATTCAGTAAATTTTGATCACATCATGTAGAGTCTAAATCAGGACCGTTTTGAGAATTAAAGGAGACACTGACCAGGTGAGACACCAGATCAGCAGGAGTGAAATGGGACTCTTCCCAGCAAACAAGGAGATATGGTCACTCTGTGCATAAGGGAAGTGAGGAAGAAAGAGGAGAAAGAGGGAAAAGGAGTAGGATGAAAGAATGAGAGAAAAAATAATGTGCTTGGATTCCCACAGAAGCCAATTCTGAGATGCAGAGTGGGACACAGGAGACTGATTTAAGAAATCTTGTCAACAGTAAATGAGGGGGACTTCAAATGAGTTGGTCCAGTGGTTAAGAGTCTCCCTTGCAACACAGGGGACATGGGTTCAATCCTTGATCTGGGAACTAAGATCCCACACGCCCTGGAGCAACTAAGCCCTCATGCCACCGCTACTGAGCCTGCACACTGCAATGAAAGATCCCACATGATGCAACTGAGGCCTGATGCAGCCAAATAAATGAATAAATATTTTTTTAAAAAAAATAGTAGATGGGGTTGAGTGGGAGAAGTAAGATTGGGCAGAGGGAAAAGCTGATGGGCCACAGGGAACCTTGAAGCTGGGATGGCCCTGCAGAGATGTCCCAGAACAAAGCAAGGAGCTTGTGCCTTTTCACTGCAGCATACTCTGCTCACAGAGTGTATGCTGGCCATGGGAAAATAGTATGACCTTGGGTGAGGCGGCTTCCTTCCATAAAGGTCGATTCCCTCCCGGAGATGCGGCTGTGGATCTTCACCAGCCAGCAAGGCCAGTAGTTAGGGTGTGCCTAGGGTGGGGTCGGGGTGGCTTGCCACAGTGGGTGCTGCTGTCTACCCATGGTGCTGCTCCATCCCCTCCTTCATAGAGTAAGTTCAATCCCATCTGGAAAGTTCCGAGGGGACTCACTGGGACAGACTGCAGCTGGACTCAAGGCCATAGCTGATACTCACCATCTTCCTCTACTACCCATTCAAGATTCCCCTCACCCTCAAGTAGCACTTCCACTGGTCAGTGTGAACCTCATCCATGAGAACTTCGAGTCTCTGGCAACCATACCTCTGTCAGGCTATGGCTGTTGGATGTTTCCGTTTGCCATCAGAACTAGGGTTAGGGTTAGGGTACCAAGAGATTCCCCTACTGGATCACTTGTAAGAAAGATCCATTCCTCTCTGTTCCCCTTAAGTAACAGCAGCCTCCCTTCTCCCAGTGATCAGGGTCAATTATCCACCAGGAAGGATGGTGCCCCTTTCTTTGGCGCTGGTCTCTTAGCACAAGGAACCCCAGATGGCCAAGCAATAGCCACAACTTAAAGTTTAAAGTTCCATAGTGAGGACTTCCCCGGTGGCCCAGTGGTTATGAATCTGCCTGCCAATGCAGGGGACACAGGTTACAGCCCTGGTCTGAGAAGATCCCACATGCTGTGAAGCCACTGGGCTGGGGCAACACAACTTCTGAGCTCAAGTTCTAGAGCCTGTCCTCTGCAACAAGAGAAGCTACCGCAATGAGAAACCCATGCAGTGCAACTGGAGAGAGTAGCCCCTGCTCGCCACAACTAGAGAAAGCCCGTGGGCAGCAATGAAGGCTCGGTGCAGCCAAAAACAAATTAATTTAAAATAGAGTTCTGTTGTGAAAGCATTCCCTTTCTGGAAACAAGGACCTCTAGGCACTTACAGTGTCAAGAAAAGAAACCATAGTTCACTAAGTGGGTCGCTGGTAATAAGAAAAATACACACGGAGCCACTTCAACTTCCATACCATGTTTCGAAGCCTTCTGTGTTCTGTCCATTGGGAGCACCGTGCCTTAGAATAGCATTGCAGAAGGCAGCCTCATACTGAATCCTGAAGATGGTACCCCAGCCTCATACGAGATCATCTGGGAGCCGGCACCTCAATCATTCTCACAGGGCAGCAGTTTCTGGGTAGTGGAATATATGATTGGGCCAATGGGTGCCCTGCTCATGTACCCGTGTGCCCTGCTCAGTCCCATGGTCTGATATGATGTTTTGTGGGATCCCATGTTGCCGGGGTAATGCTGTGTAAACAGAGTGGTGTTGGCTTCAGTATTCCAAACAGGAAAGGCAAAGCTACATCCCAGTGAGGAGTCCATCCTAGTCAGGATGAATCACTGGCCGCTTTACACCAAGGGGTAGGTTGATCTACTTTCAGTGTGTGTGTGTCTAGAGACTCAGCATTGCGCTATGGCTGGCAGGCTGGACTCTGGGCCGTAGCAGCGGTCGGTCTTTGTGAACAGACTCTCATGCTTTGGGCCCCTGCATCTCTGCCACCATGGCTATGCTCTGGGTGTGCCCCTGGTGTCAGCACTGTAGTGTCAGAAGTTGGCTGGTGACAACTGGCTGAGTCATTGTGTTCACTTGGTTATTAAACACCTCTTCCCTGGTAGATGCTCTCTGGTGTGTGTTAACATGTAACATAGATCTTCAATCTTCAGACCCATTCCAATGGGTGACCCAGGACAGAACTCCACACATTACCAGGCTCCCCTATGCCCTCCTCTATCAGGGTGGGGGCATGATGACTCTTTGGGTTCCCAGGTATCAACTTGGAATATGTATCCAATAGTCCTTCAAATGTCTGAATTGTTACCATTCCCCTGGGAATAACTACTGAAATAAATGGCCCTAGATCTCTTCATGACCAAGATAATCACGATGGTATGATCACTCACTGAGAGCCAGACATCCTGGAATGTGAAGTCAAGTGGGCCTTAGGAAACATCACTATGAACAAAGTTAGTGGAGGTGATGGAATTCCAGTTGAGCTATTTCAAATCCTGAAAGATGATGCTGTGAAAGTGCTGCACTCAATATGCCAGCAAATTTGGAAAACTCAGCAGTGGCCACAGGACTGGGAAAGGTCAGTTTTCATTCCAATCCTAAAGAAAGGCAATGCCAAAAAAATGCTCAAACTACTGCACAATTGCACTCATCTCACATGCTAGTAAAGTAATGCTCAAAATTCTGCAAGCCAGGCTTCAGCAATACGTGAACCGTGGACTTCCAGATGTTCAAGCTGGCTTTAGAAAAGGCAGAGGAACCAGAGATCAAATTGCCAACATCCACTGGATCATCGAGAAAGCAAGAGAGTTCCAGAAAAACATCTATTTCTGCTTTATTGACTATGCCAAAGCCTTTGACTGTGTGGATCACAATCAACTGTGGAAAATTCTGAAAGAGATGGGAATACCAGACCACCTGATCTGCCTCTTGAGAAACCTATATGCAGGTCAGGAAGCAACAGTTAAAACTGGACATGGAACAACAGACTGGTTCCAAGTAGGAAAAGGAGTGCATCAAGGCTGTATCTTGTCACCCTGCTTATTTAACTTCTATGCAGAGTACATCATGAGAAATGCTGGACTGGAAGAAACACAAGCTGGAATCAAGATTGCTAGGAGAAATATCAGTAACCTCAGATATGCAGATGACACCACCCTTATGGCAGAAAGTGGAGAGGAACTAAAAAGCCTCTTGATTAAAGTGAAAGAGGAGTGAAAAGGTTGGCTTAAAGCTCAACATTCAGAAAACGAAGATCATGGCATCTGGTCTCATCACTTCATGGCAAATAGATGGGGAAACAGTGGAAACAGTGTCAGACTTTAATTTTTTTTTTTCACTCCAAAATCACTGCAGATGGTGATTGCAGCCATGAAATTAAAAGACGCTTACTCCTTGGAAGGAAAGTTATGACCAACCTAGATAGCATATTCAAAAGCAGAGACATTACTTTACCAACAACGTCTAGTCAAGGCTATGATTTTTCCAGTAGTCATGTATGGATGTGAGAGTTGGACTGTGAAGAAAGCTGAGTGCCGAAGAACTGATGCTTTTGAACTGTGGCGTTGGAGAACTCTTGAGAGTCCCTTGGACTGCAAGGAAGTCCAACCAGTCCATTCTGAAGGAGATCAGCCCTGGGATTTCTTTGGAAGGAATGATGCTAAAGCTGAAACTCCAGTACTTTGGCCACCTCATGCAAAGTGTTGACTCATTGGAAAAGACTCTGATGCTGGGAGGGATTGGGGGCTGGAGGAGAAGGGGACGACAGAGGATGAGATGGCTGGATGGCATCACTGACTCAATGGACATGAGTCTGAGTGAACTCTGGGAGTTGGTGATGGACAGGGAGGCCTGGCATGCTACGATTCATGGGGTCACAAAGAGTCGGACACGACTGAGCGACTGAACTGAACTGAACTGAGATCTCTTTTGAGAAGGATACTGGCAATGATTACAGACTTGCCGCAGTGTCGTAGGGCCCATTCTTCTGAGGACTCTTCCTCTACTTTATTCAGAGGGTTCCAGGTCTGAAAGCTGCTCAGGTCTGGAAGGGCACAGGATCATGACCTTTATCCGAGTGGCTACCCTCAGCCTCCTGACCACCGCTCCTTGCTTCCTGTTATTCCACAGACTGAGTGATACCCCTACTGGCTGCTCGTCTGTCTTGTCCCTCTGGATGCCTGTACCCAGTTGAAGGATGTGGGGGCTGAGCAAGAAAAAGGGCTTCCATAATGGCTCAGACAGTAAAGAATCTGCCTGCAGTACAGGACACCGGGTTCGATCCCCAGGTCAGGAAGATCCCTTGAAGGAGGGCATGGCAACTCACTTCAGATGGAAAACCCCATAGACAGAGGATCCTGGTGGGCTACAGTCCATAGGATCGCAAAGAGTCAACAGGACTGAAGCGACTAACACTGGAAAATGTGTGACCACCAGGGGGCAGTAGCACACAACGCGCTTGCTTTCGGCAGTGCTTTGATAGGCTGTGAGTTGGGGTTGCCTCGCGCAGACCTCCCGGAGCCAGGAAGAGGGGAGAAAGGCAAGAGAACTCGCAGGGGAGGGGGCACCCAGAGGGGGCTTAGGTGTGTGGGAGACGTCACTCGGCAGCAGGGCAGGGGCTCTCTGGGTCAGCAGAGCTCCAAAGGGCAACTGTGCTGGAGTGTTACAGTTCCAGGATTCGTCTTGTCTGTGGCTGGCAGACGTGGACTTGGGATATTTTGCAGGGTATGCCAAGTGAGCAGGCTCTATGGAGCTAAAAATCTACTGGGGCTCTATTGAAAGCAATTGGATGCTTTCAATTTAGAATTTTGAGTTTGATGGGCTTTGGAGCTAATGGTCTCAGCATGTTATGAAGACATGAACAACTTCGTGACAATATGCAGGGGCCCTCTGGCTCGCTGACATAATTCCATGCTCTCTTCATTATCTCTGTTGCTCCCCTGGGGCCGGCCCCCTGGGTGATGCCACCTCCAGCATCGCTGATGATGCCTCCGATGGCTACCTACCTCCATTTGGCCCCTACCCTTGAAGGATCTTTGCATCCCGGTTGCTATGGAAGCCCAGTCACCTAACAGCATCTCCTGCCATTTGCCCTGACCAATAGACAAAAGCCCTCCTGAATGTCTCAGTGATGTTGGCAGCCCTCGAACCAGCTCAGCCAGCTCATTTCTCATTGCCTTGGTGAACAGCATGCCTTCCAGGTCCTCCCAGGGCACATGATGGGTTGGGGAATCTTCCAGTCTTATGTAGCATGCCCTCTTCACTGAAGCTTTTTATAAACATTTCTTAAATTTATTTATTTATATATTAACTTTTGGCTGCACTGGGTCTTCATTGCTGCACGCAGACTTTCTCGAGTTGCCCTGAGTGGGGGCTACTCTCTAGTTGAGTGCATGGGCTTCTCATTGTGGTAGCTTCTCTTGTCACGGAACACAGGTTTCAGGGTGCAGAGGCATGTGAGATCTTCCTGCACCAGGGATCAAATCTGTGCCCCTACATTTGCAGGCAGATTCTCAACCACTGGACTACCAGCGAAGGCCTTCACTGAAGCTTTTGATTCTGTCTTCCATTGTCTTATGCAAACTTCCCCCAAACCATCCTAAGTGTGTTAGCGGTATCTCTCATGATCCCCAAGTCCCAGGATTCCTGGGTCTTTGCCAAGGTATTAATACTGCAGTGTGCCTCCCAATTCACACGCTCTCCTTTACCCTACTTCACGTTCTCCCCGCCTTGATCCAGTGTCCTCAGACTCCATCCTCATATAAACTGTCAGGCTCTTCCTAGTACATGGTACCAGGGTCTTACCGCTCCTTCCAGGCACAGTCCTTTTCCTCTCTTAGCAGACCCAGCTCTTCCCTGACCAAATTCTGCTGGGACCTGACCTTACTTATTTGCCTGCTGGCCAGGACTGGAGGTGGGACTCGGTCCTGAGAGGGGTGTGTGTGCTGCCTCGAAGGACTGAGACCTGGGCATTGTCTTCAGCAAATGGAAGGAGGAGGAGTGGCCACTTCTATTGGCCCAGGATGTTCAAGGGCCTCTGGGAATTCAAGATGGTGAAGTGTAGATGGCACCATCCAACCTCTCAGAGTGCTATTCTCCCTGAAAAGAACCCTTGACTTCTGGAGCTATGGGGGTCTTTTTCTTCTTTTTTAATTTGTTTACTTATTTATTTGGCTGCAGCGGGTCTTAGTTGCTGCATGCAGGATCTTTTCGTTGTGGCATGTAGAATATAGTTCCCCAACCAAGGATCAAACCCAGGCCTAGGGCATTGGGAGCTTGGAGGCTTGGCCACTGGACCACCAGGGAAGTTCTCTCATGTTGTATTGATATATGTGTTGCATCTTTTAATGTTTTCAAAGTGCTTTCTCATCTATAGGGTTGGCCCAAAAGTTTGTTCAGGCTTTTCTGTCATATGTTACCAAAACCCCAAATTAACTTTTTGGCCAACCCAATATTATCGCATATTTGACCTTACAACATCCGTGTAAGAACAGGAAGGAGGATTATTCCCTTCTAGCAAATGAAAAACTGGGTTATAATGAGTATGGGTATGTTAAAACCATACAGCTAGCAGAAACAAGGGTTAAAAAGATGGACTTTTTTAAGATCAAGGATACTATAGACCAACAGTGGGTCAGAAATGTTGTTTTAGGAAGCAGAGGCTGCCGGGAATTATGCTAAAATGTCTGTCCTTTCCTAATAAATGTCAGATAGGAAAGTAAGAGGACAACTGGTAGTTTTTCTAAGTCAGTTTTTCACCGAAAGTGTATTTGCTGTCTAAAAGACATACTTGGGATGTCCCTGCTGGTCCAGTGGATAAGAATCTATCTGAAAATGCAGAGCACACAGGTTCAATCCCTGATCCAGGAAGATCCCACGTGCCATGGAGCAACTAAGCCTGTGCCCCACAACTACTGAGGCTTTGTGCTGCAACAAGAAAAGCCACCACATTGAGAAGCCCATGCACCGCAACAAAGAGTAGCCCCCGCTGCTGCAACTAGAGAAAGCCTGCGTGTAGCAACAAAGACCCAATGCAGCCAAAAATAAATACATTTGAAAAATAAAGGATGTAGCCAAGTATTGGCTATATATATATTGGCAAAGATACATCCCAAGTACTTGGGATTGGGAGTTTGGAATTAGCAGATGCAGACTGTTGAATATAGAATGAATAAACAAAAAGGTCCTACTGTCTAGCACAGGGAACCATGCTCAATATCTTGGGAAAACCATTAATGGAAAGGAAGAGGTATACCCAAGTCAGTTTTTTATTCCTAAACATTTATAAGCCTTTAATAGCCTTACACATAAGATTTCTGACTATAACAAATTTTGCTCACACCATGATGTTGGTCGTGTGGTTAACTGCACTGTGTTAGCTTTGTCCTTGCAGCTCCTTCCTATAAATAAAAGAAAAATGTGGTCACTGGGACCTCAAAGAGTATACAAATCTATTTTGAACATTTTCCAAAGGTAATGAAGAAAGCCAGCGTTTCCTCAAACTGCCCCAGCTGACCTGACTGAATAATAACCAACAACCAAGAGAAATACGGACTGATGTTGAAGCTGAAGCTCCAATCCTTTGCCTACCTGATGCAAAGAGCTGACTCATTGGAAAAGACCCTGATGCTGGGAAAGATTGAAGGCAGGAGGAGAAGGAGACGACAGAGGATGAGATGGCTGGATGGCATCACTGACTCGATGGACATGAATTTAAGCAAGCTCTGGGAGTTGACGAAGCACAGGGAAGCCTGGCATACTGCAGTCCATGGGGTCCCAAAGAGTCGGACATGACTGAGCGACTGAACAACAACAAGAGAAATACTCCTTTGATCCAGAAGGAATCACAGAGATGATTCCCCTCATGGCAACCACACAAATAAACCCTAGCACACAATTTTATGTGCTGGATGAAATCAAGAAGTGGCATGGATGCAGTTTTACCTCAGTTGAAACACTACACAGAGCTGCCTGCTGCTGCTGCTGCTAAGTTGCTTCAGTCGTGTCCGACTCTGTGCAACCCCATAGACGGCAGCTCACCAGGCTCCACCATACCTGGGATTCTCCAGGCAAGAACACTGGAGTGGGTTGCCATTTCCTTCCCCAAAGCATGAAAGTGAAAAGTGAAAGTGAAGTCGCTCAGTCCTGTCCCACTCTTAGCGACCCCATGGACTGCAGCCTACCAGGCTCCTCCACCCATGGGAGTTTCCGGGCAAAAGTACTGGAGTGGGGTGCCATCGCCTTCTCTGCTACACAGTACTAGTCGTGTATTTTTTCACTAAAGTGTCCTGGTAGCTATAGTAATGACTCCAGCAGACTACTGATATTCACCAGTCAGCGACACTATATTCAGAAGCTTCAGCAAACCCTTTCTCACCTATGGTTAGGTAACAGATGCCCAGTTATTGGTGTGGATAAGGGGGTGGCTGTGGTAATAGTTTCAGGCTGCTGCCGCTCGAAATTTATTTGACAAGTATGAAAGAATCTGAAGGTCTTTGGGAGTAATATAAATTAAAAGCTCAAGAGAGTCAGGGGAGCGGGATTAGATGAACATGGTCAAAAGTTACAAACTTCCAGTTACAAAACGAATGGCCAGTCTAGGTTCGATGCAGGATACAGGATGCTTGGGGCTGGTGCACTGGGATGACCCAGAGAGATGGTATGGGGAGGGAGGTGGGAGGGGGTTCACGATTGGGAACACATGTACACCTGTGGCAGATTCATGTTGATGTATGGCAAAACCAATCCAGTGCTGTAAAGTAAAATAAAGTAAAATTTTAAAAAAAGAAAAAAAAAAGATAAATAAGTACTAGGGGCATAATGAGCAGGATGATAAATATAACTAACATTATTGTATGTTATACATGAAAGTTAAGAGAGTGAGTCCTAAGAGTTTTCATCACAAGGAAAAAAAAATATTTTTCTGTTAAAAATTAAAGAAAATTGGTACTTAGATGATGGATGTTGTTCACTAAATTTATTGCAATAATCACTTCACAAAATATTTAAATCAAATCTTTATACCTTAAACTTATTCAGGGCTGTATGTCAATTATATCTCAAAACTGGGAGAAAAATTAATACAACAAATAATCGTTAAAAATTAATTAATTGAAAGTTGGGTGATTACATTTGATAATAATAAATATCACAATGACAGGATGGTAAGAATATCACACTCATGAAGACGTGTAGATTTAACGCTTGTTACCTCTGTTAGATTTCTTTCCTTTCACTATTTCTTACAACACCCCAGCCCTTCCAGTTGTCTGAAAATGCCCAAGGGTCTGGGCAAGAGGCTACAGAGAGGTCAAGACAAACCATCAGGGTCCATTTCCCATTGGAAATGGTACCATCCCATACCAAAGAGAGCAGAGCTCGGAGTTTTTAATATTTTATAGCTATTATGGATAACTGGAGAAGGAAATGGCAATCCACTCCAGTATTCTTGCCTGATATTATGGATAAAGACTCTGTTTTACAAACTTAAGTCTACCCTACCTAATCCACAAGGGGGACTAAAAGCAGAACCAAGAGGGCAAACGTGTATTAAGGAGTAAAGCGTAGCTAAGCTGCGCAGTCCAGTGTGGCAGTCATCAGCCACATGCGGAAGTGCTGCTAGCATGGCTGAGAAACTGGATCTTCGATGATATTTCATTTTCATTAATTTACATTTAAATAGCCACATGTGGGGGGAGAGCACAGAGTTAGAGGAAGAAAAATAACAGAACCAGCAAAATAATTCCTATTTCTCAGCAATCTTGGATGTTGAGTTTCTCATTTGAGTCCCATAACATTGCCCATTGGGCAGGATGTGCAGGTAATATTATCTGCATTTTAAGCAGACATAAAAAAGATAAACGGACTCATTTAGAGTCATCAGGTAGTTTGTAATAGAAGCATGCCTCTTACAATTTCTAACGACTAGCCCAGAGCTTTATCCTTGGTATCTGTAGGATGATGACAATAATACATTAACAGCATAACTAATATTATGGACTGCTCGCTGTGTGCGAGGAAGCTCTTAACATGTGCTTCCCAACAGTTAAACAATGTAGCACTCTTGAGGGGGTACACCAGGATAAACTATACCCCTCCAGCCTGCTATCTGAAACAATCCATTACACTCAATTTCCATTTTATAATTAAGATTAAAAGTAAAATACAAAGTAAAAGGCTAGACATGAGATGTTGATTTTGTATCCAACTTCCCAATATGTCATGAGAAAACTTGAGCCTGCCTCCTTGATTGTTTCTTTTTAATATTCAGGCTTGAAATGGCTATGCTCATTTCAAATTGCTGAGAAAAGAAGAGAAGCTAAAGGCAAAGGAGAAAAGGAAAGCTATACCCATTTGAATGCAGAATTCCAAAGAATAGCAGGGAGAAATAAGAAAGCGTTCCTCAGTGATCAATGCAAAGAAATGGAGGAAAACAATAGAATGGGAAAGACCAGAGATCTCTTCAAGAAAATTAGACATACCAAGAGAACATTTCATGCAAAGATGGGCTCAATAAAGGACAGAAATGCTATGGACCTAACAGAAGCAGACGATATTAAGAAGAGGTGGCAAGAATACACAGAAGAACTATACAAAAAAGATCTTCATGACCCAGATAACCATGATGGTGTGAGCACTCACCTAGAGCCAGACATCCTGGAATGCGAAGTCAAGTGGGCCTTAGGAAACATCACTATGAACAAAGTTAGTGGAGGTGATGGAATTCCAGTTGAGCTATTTCAAATCCTAAAAGATGATGCTGTGAAAGTGCTGCACTCAATATGCTAGCAAATTTGGAAAACTCAGCAGTGGCCACAGGATTGGAAAAGGTCAGTTTTCATTCTAATCCCAAAGAAAGGCAATTCCAAAGAATGCTCAAACTACCACACAATTGCACTCATCTCACACACTAGCAAAGTAACGCTCAAAATTCTCCAAGTCAGGCTTCAACAGTACGTGAACTGAAAACTTCCAGGTGTTCAAGCTGGTTTTAGAAAAGGCAGAGGAACCAGAGATCAAATTGCCAACATCCGTTGGATGGTGGAAAAAGTAAGAGAGTTCCAGAAAAACATCTACTTCTGTTTTATCAGCTATGCCAAAGCCTTTGATTATGTGGATCACAACAAACTGTGGAAAATTCTTAAAGAGGTGGAAATACCAGAGCACCTGATCTGCCTCCTGAGAAATCTGTATGCAGGTCAAGAAGCAACAGTTAGAACTGGACTTGGAACAACAGACTGGTTCAAAATCAGGAAAGGAGTATGTCAAGGCTGTATATTGTCACCCTGCTTATTTAACTTCTATGCAGAGTACATCATGAGAAATGCTGGGCTGGATGAAGCATAAGCTGGAATCAAGATTGCCGGGAAAAATATCAATAACTTCAGATATGCAGATGACACCACCCTTATGGCAGAAAGTGAAAAGGAACTAAAAAGCCTCTTGATGAAAGTGAAAGAGGAGAGTGAAAAAGTTGGCTTGAAACTCAACATTCATAAAACCAAGAACATGGCATCTGGTTCCATCACTTCATAGCAAATAGATGGAGAAACAGTGAGAAGTTTTATTTTTGGGGGGCTCCAAAATCACTGCAGATGGTGACTGCAGCCATGAAATTAAAAGATGCTTGCTCCTTGGAAGAAAAGGTATGACCAACCTAGACAGCATATTAAAAAGCAGAGACCTTACTTTGCTGACAAAGGTCCATCTAGTCAAAGCTATGGTTTTTCCAGTAGTCATGTACGGATGTGAGAGTTGGACTATAAAGACAGCTGAGCACTGAAGAATTGATGCTTTTGAACTGTGGTGTTGGAGGAGAGTTAAGGTGCGCAGTCCAATGTGGCAGTCTCTTGGACTGCAAGGAGATCCAACCAGTCAATCCTAAAGGAAATCAGTCCTGAATATTCATTGGATGGACTGATGCTGAAGCTGAAACTCCAATACTTTGGCCACTTGATGTGAAGAACCGACTCACTGGAAAAGACCCTGATGCTGGGAAAGATTGAAGGCAGGAGGAGAAGGGGACAACGGAGGATGAGATGGTTGGATGGCATCACCAACTCGATGGACATGAGTTTGAGTAAGCTTCAGAAATTGGTGATGGACAGGGAAGCCTAGTGTGCTGCAGTCCATGGGGTTGCAAAAAGTCGGACACAACTGAGCAAGTGAACTGAACTGAACTGGCTATGCTTCCAAACTTTTTAAAGATGATTTCTTGAATTCTTGATGTTCACCATTGAAGAGAAATTTTGTTCACACAAGTACGTCATGAAAACATTCAATATTTAAACTTCCCTGGCGATCCAGTGGTTGTGACTCTTCGCTCTCAATGCAGGGAACACAGGTTCAGTCCCTGGTGGGGTGTCTAAGATCCCACATGCTGTCAGTTCAGTTCAGTTCAGTCATTCAGTCTTTCCCAGCATCAGGGTCTTTTCCAATGAGTCAGTTCTTTGCATCAGGTGGCCAAAGTATTGGAGATTCAGCTTTAGCATCAGTCCTTCTAACAAATATTCAGGACTGATTTCCCTTAGGATTGACTGGTTTGACCTCCTTGCAGTTCAAAGGACTCTCAAGAGTTTTCTCCAATACCACATGCTGTCAGGTCCTGAAAAAAAACAAAAAACACGCAATCAATCTTTTTTAATGATCATTAGAAAATGTACAACAGTTGAAGTTATGTTTAAAGAATCTGTGGTTTCTTTCCGTGATAAATGTAACATTGACATTGCTTATAATAATGTCAGTACTTTGAATCCAGTCAAACTTTTTCAATAGCAAATATTTCAAAATCATGATAAAATTTCAATGTGTAGGAAGTATGTGCTATTTAAGAGCAATCACTCTGCTTAGATGGTTCTGAATAGGGAGGGACAGACACGTCAGCCACAGAGAGATAGAAGCATCTCACTTTGATGAAATTTTGATCCTCACCTGAAGCTGGGCACACCGAGAGCACCTATGTCCCCTCCCAAGACACCTCCCCACCAGCACATTGGACACCACCACGGCCCTGGGGACCCCTTGCCAGAGGAACATTCGGTGACCAGCTGCTACCATGGATTTGGATCTCAGGGGTTCTGAGCACGTGACCATCTGTTAGGAAAATTCAGTACATTGTCTTGCTTAGGCTTCAGAGACAAAGCAGAGCAGGCCTCTGACCTTGCTTCTAACTTGCCTGGACACTGCCCTGTCCTGTGAATGCCCTGACTGCCTGCTGTGAGTGCAGCCTTGTGGCACCATAGGTAGATGGGGGATGAATCTTGAAATTGTTGCACCCCTGGAGGGGGCCCTGGCCAACTAAGCCCCAGGCTTAACAACATTCCAAGCTTTACACAACAAAACAAACAGCGTCAACAGGAAACCAGAGCTACTATTTGCTCACAGATTGATGATGCTATCCGTTTGTGTCCCGGGATTGTAAATAGAACTGAACTGCAATCTCTGAAGTCTCATCCATGGAGTGGACGTGCTGCCTGATACCTTTTCCCAACTGGGACACCAGATGTGCTGCGACATGGAACTTCCCAGCGCTGTTTGAGTCTGGTTGTTGGTCAAAACCCAATTTGGTGATGTAGCCTCTGTTTTTTCCTATTTCCCTTTTCTTTTAATGTTAGTATATTAAAAGTAAGCTAGATAATTCTCTAATAAATATTGGTATTATTTATTTGTATAGAACGAGTGGCTCGTTTTGTTAACAAATCCTTTGAACCTGAGATGAAAGTGAAAACTTTCTGCAAAACACCATCCTCAGTACCTCACAATGGAACAGGGGCTGATGTCACTTAAACTCAATGTCACTCATTGTGCTCAATACCTACAGGCAGGACCAGCTCCAAGTCCATGTAGCCCGTGCCGGCACTCAGGACCAGTTGCTTGAAGGACTTCACACTCGGTTTAATGCTCTGCTGTCACCGCTTTGAAATTCTTATGAATCTTTTTTTTGGTGGAGATGCTGGGACCTAATAATTTTTTAACCAGAGATCCTGCATTTTCTTTTCACGCTGGAACCCATCATCATACTGCCAGAGCTCTGGCACTGCTCATGACCCAGCAGGAGACCCCCTGCTCCTTGGAGGACTTCAGAATCTCACAGGAAAGTGTACACAGGCACAATGGGAAAGTTTGGCAATATCTAATTTAATTTTTACAGCAATCCCTCTTTGGCCACCTGATGTGAAGAGCCAACTCATTGGAAAAGACCCTGACGCTGGGAAGGGTTGAGAGCAAGAGGAGAAAAGGATGACAGAGGATGAGATGGTTGGATGGCATCACTGACTCAATGAACGTGAGTCTGAGCAAACTCTGGGAGATAGTGAAGGGCAGGCAAGCAGATGTGCTGCAGTCCATGGGGTCACAAGGAGTCGGACAGAACTTAGCAACAGAACGACAATAATAAGGCCGTTACTATTAGCATCCCCACTTTATTTTCACGGCTGAGCCACACAGCTTGAGGGATCTTTGTTCCCTGACCAGGGATTGAACCCAGTCCCATGGCAGTGAAAGTGCCGAGTCCTAACCACTGGACCGCCTAGCGTCCCCATTTTGGAGATGAGAAAATTAGGATTTAAGATGGCTAAGTAACGGCTCAAAGGCCAGGCAGCTCCAGGGAACAGCTCTATCTACATACAACCGTCTGGCTCAGAGACTGAATTTCTGAGCCTGCCAACTCTGAGTCCTGGGCTTCATCTATTGAATCCGACTATTAATAGTCAAAAAAAGCAGCAAAGAGAACAGTAGAAGAAAAGATTCAGGGGGCTGCTCTGACAAATATATTTTTAAAAGCCACCTTGATAAGATGAAACTCAAAAAGACTTTACCAATTGTCACAAATATAAAATACAAAACTACGATTGGGTCTGACACGTTCAAGATATCTCTGAGATTTTCAACCATAAAAATAATGAGTAACTTGGACAATTTTAGGTTTATGAGCATGGAAATGCTGGCTTGGTAACCTTCCAAGGAAGTGACTGCAGGTCTCTGATCCACAAAGGGCAACCCCACTTCACATCTAACCCAGGGCACACACGCTGTCACCCACTGCCAGCCCTCAGCACTGGTGCACGTCTGCCAGACACAAGCTTGGTGGCTTGATTGGCTTGGCCAAAACCCTTTGAAGGCACAAGGCGTGTGGACATGAACCTGCTCTCCCGCCATGACCGGGTGGATGTGCGCACACGTGCCTGTGTGCACAGGCTTCCCTGGGGGCTCAGATGGCAAAGAAACTGCCTGCAGTGCAGGAGACCCAGGTTTGGTCTCTAGGTCAGGAAGATCCCCTGGAGAAGGGATGGCAACTGGCTCTAGTATTCTTGCCTGGAGAATCCCACGGACAGAGGAACCTGGCAGGCTACAGTCCATGGAGTCACAAAGAATCGGGCACGAATGAGTGACTAACACACCTGTGTGCATGCGTGTCCATGTATATATACACTCGTATGCACACACTTATCCATGTATCCACTTATCCATGTATCCATGTACATGAGTACACGTTATCTATCCCCATATGTGCACATGAGTTCGCATATGTGTACACACGTACTGTAAGCTGTGCATACATGCATGTCCACATCCACGCACATGCACGTGCAATACAATGAATACACACACACGCATTCACACATACACATGTGTGTACACAGAGACACGCGTGCACATGTATACAATCCACACGTGCATGTTTCCATTCACACACCCGCACACAGAGACACATGTACATAGTACACCTATGCCCTTGTATACACACATGCACACACAGATCTGGGACAGGCAGTCTTTCCTGCAGCCTCTCAGCCTGAGCCAGGCAGAACATCGCACTCTTTCATTGACCGTTGTTCTCTGTACAAAAACAAACTCCCAGCCAGGTCTGACTTTCTTTTGTGACTTGCATGCCACTTCCATCTGAGCACTGTTGGAAAGACTCTTGAATTTGACAGGCAAAGTGGAAGAAGCTGATGTCACTTCTATGAGTTGCTGCAGACGGCCTGAGCAGGTCAACAGAAAGGGCCAGACCTCAGAGGCCAGAGCCCGTGCCGAGGACTCTGTTCTCTGCTACCCTGCCCCTACAGCCTGCCTCCACTCCGTAAGCAGCCCCCTCCTTCCCTGGGCTCCATCCACAACCCCCAAACCCTCTCTTTCCTGAACCCCTAAACCTTGAGGAAGCAAAGACTTTTATGACAAGTTTTATTAATGATATCTCCTGTGCACACTCTCTGGAATAAGTCAGTGCTATTAACCCCATTTTATACGGAGGGGAAACAGATCCAGAGAGGGCAAATGCTTCACTCAAGGTCACACAGCATGTGTGGGGCAGCAGTGGGACAATTAGCTGCAGACTGTCTATTGGGCCAAGACACAAGGGTTCATGATGCAGGGTTCTAGGGACTTCACACTGAAGGTCCTGGAACTCAGACCTCAGGAGGCCAGAGATGGACAGAGGGGCAACCTCCAAAATCCTCACTTCTGGGTAACGCTGCCCCACCCCCACTTCCCATCTGCCCCACCTCCCACCACCAGCTCCCACCTTCTTTTTGTCTCTCTAGCTGGATAAAATATTCCAGTTGCCCCAACATAGCTAGGTAATGGCTTTTAAAGAACTTCAAAAGCTACAGGACCTTGCGGCATCATCAGCTAGATCCCAAGGGAGAACAGAAAGAAGCTGGGTTATAGACTGCCTTGATTTCTCTTCTCAGTTCAGTTCAGTTCAATTCAGTTGCTCAATCATGTTTGACTCTTTGTTACCCCATGGACTGCAGGACACCAGGCCTCCCTGTCCATCACCAACTCCTGGAGTTTACTCAACCTCATGTCCATTGAGTCAGTGATGCCATCCAACCATCTCATCCTCTGTTGTCCCCTTCTCCATCCACCTTCAATCTTTCCCAGCATTCAGGGTCTTTTCAAATGAGTCAGTTCTTCACATCAGGTGGCCAAAGTATTGGAGTTTCAGCTTCACCATCAGTCCTTCCAATGAATATTCAGGACTGATTTCCTTTAGGATGGACTGGTTGGATCTTCTCACTGATGCTGAAATGCTCACTCCCACCAGCTGCATCCCTGGTCCTTACAGCAAGGTGTTGGGGGGTAGCATTGCCTGCCCTCTGCCTCTCTTCTAATCCCCCAGCACTTAGCACGTGGCTGGAGATAAACAAGAGCTGGGTACCTACTTGTGAAAAGGAAATGAAGAAGGCAAGGTGGAGAACGACAGAGGTGCAAACTGGGAAAACACGAAAACCAAAGGCTACAGACCTCAGCACAGAAAGCAGGTGCCCTCAGCCAAAGCCTTTGTTTATGCCTGCCTCACCCTGGGAGCTTTCCTACTGGCAAGGCAGCCGACGTGCTGGTAGCGGGTGAGTCCTGGGACAGAGCCCAGACCCTTGGAGTGCGCTGCTGAGCCTATGAATTCTGGCTGCCAGAAGCCCACACGTTTGCTAGATCCAACTTGGTCCTGCCAGTCGGGATTGGAGGTTCCTGAGACTATTCAGACCCTGCACACCCTGGCTTCTCATTGTGGATGGAGAGACACTCCAGGGAGCCCTCAGTATCCCACCACGAGCAAGGCTATTCTTCCTCATCCTCCCAGGCTTTCTTCCTGAAGATCCCGCATCAGCAAATCTTCACTCACTCTTTTTTAAATTGAGGTACAGTTGATCTACAACGTTGTGTAGATATAGATATAGATATATATATATTCTTTTTCAGATTCTTTTCCCTTGTGTTGCATCCTCTTGTCCGACTCTTTGCAACCCCATGGACTGTAGCCCGCCAGGCTCCTCTGTCCATGGAATTCTCCAGGCGAGAATACCGGAGTGAGTCGCCATGCCGTCCTCCAGGGCATCTTCCCGACCCAGGGATCAAACCCACATCTCCTACATTGGCAGGTAGATTCTTTACCACTGAGCCACCAGGGAAGCCCCAAGAATTGAAAGGGGCGGGGGGCACAACTCAGTCCACAGCAACCTCCTAGGAGTCTGAATGGGAGACAGTCTAATTTCCCCAATGGAAGCCGCAGAGGTCCCCCTCGCCGGGTTCGCCACCCTCCCTGCTGTTGAGCCAAGCGTGAGACTCAGCGGAAGGATGTGCGGACCCTGGGCACTGAATCTGGAGAAGGTGAGGCAGGCGCAGGAACACAGGGGGCGCTGTCTCCCTTTGGCGCCGGAGCAGCCAGACCGTGTTCCTGGTGTCGAAGAACAGTCTGTGCTTCCGGCCCAGAACACAGCCCTGGAGCGCACAGCGGTACCCGGAGCTCGACTCCGCAACGCAAGTTTCCAGTTTCCGCAGAATTGTTTAGGGCGCGATTCCTGACTGCTTAGCTTCAAACTCTGGTCCTCCAGGTTTCTCTGTGATTCTGTGAGCTGCCTGATATGCTTTCTAGTAAGTTTCCTTTCTGCTTAAAGCAAATAGAAACCGGATTCTGTTGCTTGTGATGTAGAATCCTAACTCCTATAGAGCCTTCCCAGGTGGCGCTAGTGGTAAAGAACCCGCCTGTCAATGCAGGTAGACGTTAAGAGACCCAGGTTTGATCCCTGGGTCTGGAAGATCCCCTGGAGAAGGAAATGGCAACCCACTCCAGTGTTCTTGCCTAGAGAATCCCACGGATAGTGGAGCCTGGAGGGCTGCAGTCCATAGGGTCGCACAGAGTAGGACACAACTGAAGCAACTTAGCAACTCCTACAGAGGAAAAGCTTTTCAGTTTTGAGTCAGATCTCCATCTGACTTCAAAGAAAAGAATCAACTTTCATGCAATTCAGGAATAATAAGAAAAGAAAAAAGACTTTCGACATAACTATTCGTTGAATTGCACAAAGCAATAGAAGTTTTACCTCCAGACCAATCCCATAAAACACTCTCCCTCAGGAACTGATGATGGCTCCCTAGTGTCAACAGTTTCAAGTTGAGCTCCTTTGTCTGGCTTTTAAGAAACCCCATAACATAATTACAGCCTGTCTGGCCCCTCCTATGCCCTACTGCTGAGGTCTTCTGCAGTCAGAACAGCCTCCTGCTTAGTGGGGAAGGACACAGGTTTTCTCATCAGACTGCTTGAGTTTGAATCCACCCCGAGCTGCCTTCTGGAAATGTGAACATGGATATTTGAAATCTCCTAGGCTCTGTTTCCTTGTGTGTACAACGGAGATGGTGATGGTCCATGGAAGGCATTTTGATTGGCCTCTTACCAAGTCTATCCCAGGAGATGACTCTGGCTTAAGCAAGTCTCAAGGACCAGCAGCAACAGCATCACCTGGGACTTTGTTATAACAGAAATGCCTTCCCAGACCTGCAGCATCAGACGCTCTGGGGGCAGAGCCCAGTATTCTGTCTTAACAAGCCATCCTGGGGGTTCTGATGTAGCTTGTGTAAGCACCACTGCTCTCAGCTACCACTGGTTCCAGCCTCAGTGCCATCAATTCTTTAAGAAGAGCCAAGACTGGACTTCCCTGGTGGTTCAGTGATTAAAAATCTACCTGCCAGTGCAGGGGATGCGGGTTTGATCCCTGGTCCAGGAAGATCCCAGATGTTGCAGGGCAACTAAGCCCATGCACCACAACTACTGATCCTGTGTTCCCTCTGAAACAAGAGAAGCCACTGCAATGAGAAGCCCATTCTCCACAACTAGAGAGTAGCCCCTGCTTGCCACCATATCTAGAGAAAGCCTGTGTGCAGCAATGAAGACCCAGCACAGCCAATTATAGAATCAATTTTTAAAAAAGAGAGAGAGAGCCAAGACTAATACCAACAAGACTGGTAATAGTTGCTGCAGCTACTGGAAAACAAGCTTCTTGAGTCTTAGGAGAAAACCAGAATCCCCTTCTTTCCTCTTCCCCAGGACTGTAGAGGAATAAGATGAAGTTAGGAGGGAGGCTGAAGCTGATACATGGCCAGGGCAGTCCTGGGGGGTGCACCGAGAGATGAGAAGTGGAGCCAGTGACGAAACTCTACCCACAACCCACCCTACTTCCAAATATCCAGTTCCATGAGCCAAGAAAATGCCTTATTTTCCAGCTGATTTGAGTAAGTTTTCTGTGACCTGCAGCCAAAAGAATCCTGATAATTTACCTCCTAGGATTGCTATGAGGTGAGATTACACGCAATGTCTGATACCCTGGAAGCACTCAGGATATGTCTATCGTCATTATCATTCATATTCTTATCACTCTGATTATTAAATACATTCCAGATGCACTCAACCAATTCTATCTTGACCCCTTCTATTTTTCCAGCCATGAACACACACTATTGTGTGCTTTAGTTTTCTAAACCCCACCTTCCCATTTCTTTTTTTTTTTCCACCTTCCTATTTCAAGGTTCATCTCAAATGATGATGATTGAGTGACAATAGTTGCAGTAGTTGTGGCCAGGACTCCTCCTGCATTGCAGGACAGACTCTTAACCAGTGGACTACCATAACAGTCCTACTAGGTAGTTACAACTGTTTTTCTCAGGCCCACAAGCACAGAGTGAAAAATAGCTGCAAACGGAATCTTTAAAGACCATTTTCTCTGGATTCAACCTGACTGGGAATTCTAGACTATTTGAGAGTCAAATTATTCTGATATTTCCCTAAAAGTGTGGCTCACCTGTACTCTATAGACCATCCTTTTGGCTCACCCCTCCATCTGCCGTCTTCCACCTTTCACCCTTCCCCCAACTTCCGGGCTTCCCAGGTGGCTCAGATGGTAAAGATTCTGCCCACGGTGCCGGAGACCCAGGTTCAATCCCTGGGTCGGGAAGATACCCTGGAGAAGGGCATGGCAATCCACTCTGGTATTCTTGCCCAAAGAATTCCATAGACAGAGGAGCCTGGTGGGCTATAGTCCATGGGGCCACAAAGAGTCAGACACGACTGAGTGACCAGCACATACAACTTCACCCCCATGACCACACTGCTGCTGCCATGGCCCAGGTCTGAGGGTCGCACGTGCTGGCGTCTTGCATCCCTTCACCATGTCAGAGCCTGGGAAGGAGAACGCCATCCAGATACTCGTGTTGCAGATGGTCCAACACAGACCTGCCCCCTCTCCCCTCCCCACCTGTATGTGTGGGGTGGGGGTGAAGTCAGTCCTGAACACTAGTGGTGATAAATGCTATGAGAAAGATAAATGTGAGAATGAGAGTGGGGATTCCCTAGCAGTCCAGTGGACACCCCACTTCCACTGCAAGGGACATGGGTTTGATCCCTGGTCAGGGAACTAAGATCCTGCATGCCATGCGGCACAGCCAAAAACGAAAATAAAAAGAATGAGAATGCAGTTATGGGGCTGGGGTTTAGATGGGGTGATGATGGAAGGCAGTGAATGGATGGTGAAAGGATCTTAAGGTTCAGCGACTGCAAATCTCTCATTTTATAGACAACTGAAGTCTAGAGAAGATAACATCAGTGTTTAGCACTTACAGCCTCTCACACTATCCTTATGCCGGCCTTATACTGGAAGACTTCGCTCCAATCATGTATTACAAAACAGTTGCGACATACACAAAAGTAGGCACAATAGCATAATGAACCCTCACTCTTCTTCAAAACTTTTGCGTAGGTCATCTTTCATCCATCCCCCCCTCATTCCACCTGGAATGTATTTTTAAAATATTTTAATTATTTATCTATTCATTTAGCCACACCAGGCCTTAGTTTGCAGCATGTGGCATCTAGTTGCCCAACAAGGGATCAAATCTGGGTCTCCTGCATTGGGAGCTCCAAGTCTTAACCACTGGACCACCAGGTAAGTCCCTCCATTGGAATAATTGAAAATGAATTCCACATCTGACTTCACCAGCAAATATTCACCTGCATCACAAGCGAATAAAGAAGTTCTTGGTTGCCACTCTTGTTTTTGTCTTTTAAATAACCAGTAAAGTAAGTATTGTTATCCTCAGTGAAGACACTAAGTTCTCAAGCCCTGGCAAATGTCACATCTCTGAACGAACCAGGTCGCCAAACTGCCTCTTCCAACTCCCCATCCAGGCTTTTCTAGCACACAGCTAATGTACTGCCAATAGTGGGAATCACTGCCAATAATTTAAGAATCATTTCCTTAAGTGTGTAATGCAATTAATGAGTTTATACACATCTTTTCAGGAACACAGTTAAACAAATGAGGGAACATCAGTATTTCTTTTTTGCTTCCTGTTTAAAAAAAAAGGCTGAGTATGAGGTGGCAGACAGAAGGGAATTATTCGAGTGGAAATGGAATTATCTAGGTGAAGAATCAATAGGCATTGTGTTATTTGCCTCCAGGATATCATCATTAATACCAGAATCTGACTTCTTCCCAAAAATCTGGGGATCATTTACCAGGACTGGGGCGCCATCTAGTGGACTTTTGCACATCCGCCTTGGTACTGAGTCTAGTCCCACACTGAACGCAAGATGGCCTGCTCGTTCTCTCCAAGTTTCCCTGCGCAGGGCCTTTGGGATGAAAAACTGATTTTAAAAGGAAAAACCTATTCCAGGATTTCTTTTCTCTATTTCGAAGATGCATCTGCATATCATAGACTATTTGGCTTGTCTTTTCTCAAAATTTCGATTGTAAGTTCTGACTCTTGCGTTTTCTGTTTTTTCATACAAAATCCCTGGTACAACAGTCACCAAGCAAGCCTGTGTGTGTGTGTGTGTGTGTGTGTGTGTGTGTGTGTGTGTGTTTCTGTATGTGTGTCCGCGCGCGCGCGCATGCACAGATTAGTGATGCTGTGTGATGGGGAGTTTACACACGCAAGGCTGCTAGTGCAAAGGGGACCACCCCGAGACGGCCCTCCAGAGGCAGATGAGCACACGGAGCCTGTGGACTGTGATGCTATGATGCTCTGATGAAGACTTTTCAAGCCAAGCCCAATGCATACTTACCCAGCTTGATCTTTTCCAGAGGTTCAGCATCCCCTGCGGCACCTGGATCTCTTCCGGGACTGTTACCCCAGAGATGTGTGACCTGGGAGGGAGGTTTCCTGGACACCTCCAGCCTACGGGGCTGCTTAATATGACCTACTTTCCAGTCACTAGGGACAGGGAGGGTAGGTGATGCTTCCAACTGGTCCATCACTTTGGCGAATTTTATTAGCTCTCATCTTCCCTCTGGACTTCTTTTTGTACCTATAACCTTGGGAAGGGAGAAGCACTTTTTTAAGGTCCTCAAGGAACTGAGTGATCGTTTATTTCCCTCTTTAAAAAATATACCCACCACCTTCCTGAAATCTAGATCTTAAGGAGTGATTGCATAAATAAAATAAGGATTTTTTTTTCTCCAAAATCCTATTCACAGGAATATATCTTGGTAAGGACGAAGTTTCTTAATTGCAGAGGTGAGGCAGTTATAATATAGTCTCAGAATCTTCCTTTTATTTTCTGATAAAAAAATATGAATCCTCTCTAGAAAAATATACTCCCATATACAACATTGTGATTCACTGCCTCCAAAAAGGCCTTAAAACTTCATCCATAGAGGGACTTCCCTGGCAGTCCAGTGGTTAAGACTCTGCCCTTCCAATGCAACCAGCACAGATTCGATCCCTGGTTGGGAACTAAGATCTCACATGCTGCTTCACTGCTAAAACAAAACAAAAACAATTCCATCATTAGAGAAAGGGACTATATAATGCAGCGATTCATGGCCTTTTCTGCATCCAGAGTATCTTTCGGATTCAACTTAATTGAGTCAATCACAAGAAGGCTTGCTAGGCTGCCAGGCACTGGGTCTGGGTGCTTAGTATTCTGAAAATACACACAAGCCAGGACTTTTTAAGAAATATAACATTTCCTCACTGTCATGGCCTGAGTTCAAAACCTGGCTGGGGAACTGAGATCCCACAAGTTACTCAGCAAGGCCAGAAAAAGAGTATAAACATGGTTAGAGTTTTATCAAGGATAAACTGATTTCTGATCGGCCTTTTGAAATACTAAAACTAATCTCTGAACTCTCTGTTTAACCTGAGGACATCAATTGCCAAGAAATGGCAACCCACTCCAGTATTCTTGCCTAGAGAATCTAGGACTGGTAGGCTACAGGCCGCAGGGTCGCAAAGAGTCGGACACAACTGAGTGACTTCACACACAATGTCACACACACAGGCTAAAAACTCAGAATCTGCTGTCTTTGAAAAAACTCTTCCTGTTTTAACAATTTCAGTTGTTCAATAGAAGCCATGGAGATGTTTGGTTAACAAAAGGAATGTAAACATCAATTCTTTTTTCATATCATGAGTCAAAACCAATTCTAGAAGAATTCAAGAGTTAAATGTTTTGAAAAAGGGTGGGAAGATGGAAGGAAGGGAAGGAGTAACAAAAGAAGATAGAAATGAATACAGATCCTCCTCAGCTTACAATGGGGTTGTGTCCTGATAAATCCTTTGTTGACTAAAAATGTCATAAGGCAAAAATGCATTTATCAACAACAAAAAAGCAAACAACCCAATTGAAAGATGGGCAGAAGACCTTAATAGACAGTTTTTCCAAAGAAAACATACAGATGGCCAGTACACATATTAAAGGATGCTCAGCAACCCTCCTGTACTGTTTATGGTAATGTATTAATAAATTCGTCCAGTCACTATGGAGAAAAGTATGGAGGATCCTTAAAAACACTAAAAAGAAAGCTACCATACGATCCTGAAATCCCACTCCTGGGCATATATCCAGAGAAAAAGTGAAAGTGAAGTCACTCAGTCGTGTCCAACTCTTTGCGACCCCATGGACTGTCCATGGAATTCTCCAGATAGAATACTGGAGTGGGTAGTTGTTCCCTTCTCCAGGGGATCTTCCCAACCCAGGGATCAAATCCAGGTCTCCTACATTGCAGGTAGATTCTTTACCAGCTGAGCCACTGGGCGGGGTTGGGAGGGCGAGAAGAGGATTAGACAGAGTTTGGGGTTGGTAGATGCAAGCTATCACATTTACAAAACAAATTTTTCAAAAAAATTGTTACGTTTAGGATGGATAAACCATAAGGTCCTAATGTACAGAACAGGCAACTATATTTAATATCCTGTGATAAGCCATAATGGAAAAGAATATTTAGAATGTATATATGTGTATAACTGAGTCACTTTTCTGTACAGTGGTGATTGGCACATTGTAAATCAACTATACTTTAAGAAATGTATTTAATACACCTAACCTACGAAACACCCTGGGCTTCCCAGGCAGTGCTAATGATAAAGAAACTGCTTACCAATGCAGGAGACACAAGAGATGCAGGTTCAATCCCAGGTCAGGAAGAACCCCTGGAGGAGGGAATGACAACCCGCTCCAGTATTCTTGCCTGGAGAATTCCATGGACAGAGGAGCCTGGTGGGCTGCAGTCCATGGGGTCCAAAAGAAGCGACTGAAGCGACTTAAGCACGTACACGCACCAAACATCCTAGCTTAGCCCAGCCTCCCTCAAACACACTTAGAACATTTACATGAGCCTACAGTTGGGCAAAATGACATTACACAAAGCCTATTTTATAATAACGTGCTGAAAATTTCATGTAATAGATTGAATATTACACTGAAAGTGAAAAACAGAGTTTTTCTGGGTTGTCTGGGTGCAGAATTTAGTAAGTGAATCAGCTGTCTGCCTTTCTGATCACGTGGCTGACTGGGAGCCCTAGCCCACTGCTGCTGCCCCACACCAGAAGAGAGGATCATGCCATATAAAACTAGCCTGAAAAAAAAAGATCAAAATTAAAAATCTGAAGTGCAGCTTCTACCAAGGGTATATCACTTTTGCACCGTCGTGAAGCTGAAAAATCTTAAGTAGAACCATCATAAGTCAGGATCTGTCTGTATCCCTGATTTTTGAGTGGATACATAAAAATAAGGAAAAAATTCTTGTTTTTTATATAAAAGCATATTATATCAAATAATATATCAAAGCATGTATATGTAGAATAGACAATCAAGCAAAGATGTCCAAGTGAAGCAGACATGGAATCTTCACTCACCCAGCATGGACATCGCCTCCTCTGTGTCCTCCTGCATTGCAGAGACCAGAAGGGTGAAAGCTACATCTCTCTGACTCCCTTGCCTGAGGGTGTTTGTTTCAGACATATTGTCGTTGTTCAGTCTCTAAGCTGTGTCCAGCTCTTTGCGACTGCATGAACTGCAGCATGCCAGGCTTCCCTGAACTTCACTATCTCCTGGAGTTTGCTCAAACTCATGTCCATTGAGTCAATGATGCCATCCAACCATTTCATCCTTTGTCATCCCCTTCTCCTGACTTCAGTCTTTCCCAGCATTAGGGTCTTTTCCAATGAGTGGGCATATATATATATACACACACGTGTGTGTGCGTGTGTGTGTGTGTGTGTACACTGAGCAATGCTAAGGAGCTCTCTTAGGCTCTAAACATCTCCCTTTCCTAGGGCCATATTGGTTTGGGCACAATTCAACATGGTATTTCATAATATTATGAAGCCTTGATTTGTTGATGTTCTTCTCTTTCAAAATAATTCCTTCCTAAGCACCTAGCACTACTACTTGCAAGGGGTGTACCCAGGTACTGAGTGCAAAGTGTTCTCAGGTTTCTGGCTAGGAGGTCTGGTCAAGAAAAGTGAGATTGGAACTTCCTTGTGGTCCAGTGATTAAGAATCCGTCTGCCAATGCAGGGGGACATGGGTTCAATCCCTGATACGCAAAGATCGCACATGCCACAGAACAATGAAGCCTCTGCGCAGCAACTCCTGAAGCCTGTGAGCCTAAAGCCCATGCTCCACAACAAGAGAAGCCATTGCGATTTTTTTTTAAAAGTATGATAGTAGGTTGGACCTATGATAGTGGGATTGAACCTGCATCTCTTGTGTCTCCTGCATTGGTAAGCAGGAGACCCACAGCGGTCCTGAAACAGACCCATTTGCTTGGGTTTCTGCCTCCATTCTTAGTTCCCATGCCTTTTAACTCATTTTCTCCCAGGGCCCATGTCCTGCGCTGAACCTAGCCTGCATGGCTGTGTTCCCATTGCTTCTGTCAGCTCTCACGAATTCCCCTGGGTGCCAAAGTTCACTGCCTATTTCTTTCCTTCCCTAGCCCTTTCAGGGGGATGGAGGAGTATTGTCATAAACGCACATGTATTTCTGTAGCTGAAGCTACATGGTGCGTGACATCTAGAATCTCTAGCTGTCATAGAACACTTGCCGAATTGGACATCTAAGCTCTGATTCTTAGCAGAATCAAGCCTGAGCTACCCATGTATCTGGGACATTCTACCTTATACCTTGTGTCTGTGCTTGATGCAATGACCTCTACAATTGGGCTGGTGCTCCTACCCGAATGATAACCTATACCTGAGGAAATGGAGCATCATCAGTACAAGCTCACCTCCACCTCTGCTCTCTGGCCTCCACGTTCTAGTACCTTTCTTCTGGACCTCGTTCAACTTATGATAGTACACGGATTATGCTCAGATAAATGGTTTTCCCTAAAACAAACAAAAAATGTATATTATTTCCAATTTTGTAGTCGTTTCTGAGGATAAAAATTACCCTTAGAGTAATAAATGCAATTGATAGAGCTGTGTTGTATTTTTTTTTTTTTTAGATGGATGCACTCTTAAAGGCAGCTAAGCCCAGTGCATTAGCTAGAGAGCGCCACCTAGTGGGAAAATAAGCTGCCTCTCATGAAGGTGCCAAAAAATGGAGCTAAAATAAAATGATAACCTATGATTGACACTGGGCTTCCCAGGTGGCTCAGCGGTAAAGAATTCGCCTGCCAACAACGTAGGAGACTCGAGTTTGATCCTCGGGTCAGGAAGATCCCCTGGAGAGGGAAATGGTAACCCACTCCAGTATTCTTGCCTAGAAGATCCCATGGACAGAGGAGCCTGAGGGGTTAATACATGGGGTCACAAAGAGTGGGACATAACTTAGCAACTGAACAACAGCAAATGATTGACATTAGAGATGTATGGAACCCCATAAGGACAAATCACTCAATTAAAAACAGGAAAGAAGGAAAATCTCTTAAAGAGACAAAATCATTCCAATAAAGCTATTTTGGTACCTTTTCAGAATGAATATATGAATATATTTTCAGGTGGAAAACTGTATACTTTTTTAGGATATTATATAATTGAACTTTATAGTTTTCTATTTTTAGGCAGATATGCAAACAAGTTAAAGTTTATAATAGCTTTTCACTGAAAGAAGTTATGTCCAATATATCAGGGAATCAGAACAATTTAGACTCAACCTCCTACTTTCTATAGCTTCTGAACGGTAAGTGTTAATGCTCATACTGATGACACTAAAGCAGTGGTTCCCAAGTAGCATACATGAGAGCCACATTTTTTAGCATGGGGTTGTGGGAAATAAAGCCCACCAACCGAAACCCAAGGAATGGACTTGGAGACACAAAGTGCAGCTACAAGCCAGGCTGTAATGACAGTCTTTCAAGAACGGGTGTCTGGTGGGCAGACACACCCAGAGTCATTACAATGGGGTTTTTACCCCATTCCCCCATTGGCCAAGTACTATGGGGTTAACAATCTCCCCAAAAAGTCACCTGGATTTCTCTCCCTTTCCCTTGCAAGTATCCTAACAGCTATTACACCAGCAGACTCTAGGCTAGTTGTCCTTGAAAATGGACCACTTTAAGTTTTTATTTCTTACAAGGGTGAGTTTTAAAACCCAAATTTCTGGAGGAACTTCCCTGGCGATCCAGCAGTTAAGAGTCCACACTTTCAATGCACAGGGCACAGATTAAATCCCTGGTCAGGGAACTAAGATCCCACATGCTGTGCAGTGTGGACGAAAAGTCTAAACTTCTGGTTTGTAAATGCCAGTGACTGAGTCACTGGTCTGGATTGGGGCACCTAAATCTGCATTTTTAACTAAGTGATCCTAAGCCACATGGTGTCTTAACAGGCCTGGAGACATAATTTATGACACTGTAAGATGCCACCCTCCCTTCTGAATCATTAACGAATAATGAAATTATGTATATTCAAATGTTATCTTAATGCTTCAAAAGCTAGTGACCCCAGATGAGTCACATGTAATAACTCTCGGCAATCATCATACCTGGTGATACAAACAATTCAAGGCCTGAGCCCGTTGGGAGGCAGGTAACTCATCCTGAGTGTCAGAAATAAGGTTCTAGATTCAACACCCCACTGGGAAACAGAGACATAGGAAGACTTGCTACTCGCCTGCTGTCTTGTTCTTGTTCAGTCACTGAGTCATGTCCCATGTAGTCCCAGGGCTACAGCACGCCAGCCTTCCCTGTTCTTCACTAGCTTCCAGAGTTTGCTCAAACTCATGTCCATTGAGCTGGTGATGCCATCCAAGCATCTCATCCTCTGTCACCCTCTTCTCCTTTTACCAATAATCTTTCCCAGCATCAGGGTCTTTTTCAATGAGTTGGCTCTTCACACCAGGTGGCCACAGTATTGGAGCTTCAGCTTCAGTATCAGTCCTTCCAATGAATACTCAGGATTGGTTTCCTTAAGGATTGACTGGTTCCAGGCAAGAATACTGGAGTGGGTAGCCATTCCTTTCTAAAGGGGATCTTCCTGACCCAGGGATTGAACCAAGGTCTCCTACATTGCAGGCAGATTCTTTAAAAGAATATAAAAAAAGAATGTATACATGTGTATAACTGAGTCGCTTTGTTGTACAGCAGAGTAGTATAAATCAACTACACTTCAACAAGATAAAATTTAAAAAAATTAAAAATCAAGCGTTTAAACATGATAAATTAATTAAAATAAAGATGAATAACTCCTGTAATACAAACCTTTTAGATGCAGAAAATCATGACTTGTGTTGCAAAACTATAAAAATGTCTATTTTCTTGTACTATGCACCTCTCCCTAGAGCAGGGGTCCCCACCTTCTAGGATCTAATGCCTGATGATCTGAAGTGGAACTGATGAAATAATAATAGAAATAAAGTGCATAATGAGTGTCATGTACTTGAATCATCCCGAAACCATCTCCTTCCTGATTAGTGGAAAAACTGTCTTGCATGAAACCTTTCCTCCAGGCCCAAAAGGCTGGGGACCGCTGCCCTAGAGGATGGGCTTCTCAGGTGGCCCTCGTGGTAAAGAACCCACCTGCTAATGAAAGAGACATGGGTTCGATCCCTAGGTCCAGAAGATCCCCTGGAGGAGGGCATGGCAACCCACTCCAGTATTCTTGCCCAGAGAATCCCATAGACAGAGGAGCCTGGAGGCATATAGCCCATTGGGCAGCAAAGAGTTGGACATGACTGAAGCAACTTAGCATGCATGCATGCCCTAGAGGACATAGAAAAAATGCTCTTTTTCCCTAATTACCTTAGCTCAGAGTTCCAAACATGTAAAATAAAACCTATTTTAGCTACAATGTATCAGTGTTGGTTATTAAGTGATCATAACAATTGTTATTCAGTGGCTAAGTTGCAACACCATGGACTACAGCACACCAGGGTTCCCTGTCCTTCACTATCTCCCGGAGTTTGCTCACATTCATGTTCATTGAGTCAGTGATGCTATCTAACCATCTCATCCTCTATGATCCCCTTCTCCTCCAGCTCTCAATCTTTCCCACCATCACCGTCTTTTCCAATGTGTTGGCTCTTCGCATCAGGTGGCCAAAGTATTGGAGCTTCAGCTTCAGCATCAGAACTTCCAATGAATATTCCAGGTTGATTTCCTTTAGGATTGACTGGTTTTATCTCCATACCAGCAATAACAAAATAAAACAGATTAACCATGGGTAGGAGAAGAGGAAGCAACAACCCCATTTCCTGGGTCTGGGAAGGCATTTTTGAAGCAAAGGAAGAGTAGCTGAGTGAAGACCTGGCATGTTGAGTTTTATCCTCAAGCTGCACATGGCCCTGAAAGCTTGCAGTCCCTAAGGATTTCTGAGTTTGAGCCTGAACCAAGAAGTTTCTTCACCTGGAGTTTTTTTTAAGGATGATTCACCTGTGCTTGAATTCTTAATTTTGATTTACCTTTAAATTGACAATATGAAGCGATTTTTCTCAAAAAGAATGCGTAGATATATTGTATGAGCTCTGCATAGCAAAGAATATCTAGTGTGACTTTCTCATTTGAAATGAACTTTACTACATTAAAAATTCTCAGAAGAATACTATTAATGTAATTGCTGACACTATATTTTTCTGACAGTTTTGCAAAAGAAAAGTCTGGTTTTGTTCTCTTTCAGGACACCAGTTTAATTTTTTATTTTTAAAATAAATTATTTATTTTAATTGGAGGCTAATTACTTTACAATATTGTAGTGGTTTTTGCCATACATTCACGTGAATCAGCCATAGGTGTACATGAGGACACCAATTTTGAAGCCCAAATTATTATAGAATATGTTTTTCTTTACCCTTTTACCCTTCCCGTTCAGTTTTTCCAGGAAGTGAGATGCTGTTTTCAGAGCCTCAGTTTGAAACACGGTGATTCTTTTCTATTTACAAATGGTGCTTTTTTTTTTCAGAAAGATTTTCTCAGTGTCATCCTCGATCTTTGGTTCTGCTTCTTAAAGAGCCCTCGTCAACCTTGAGCTGTATCAAACTCTCTCATCCGTATCTATTATTTTAATAATCCCTCGTACCTATATCTTTTTTTCTGTTTCCCTAGATCTTTTCAGGTTTGTTTCTCATGTTATTGATTTAGCTTATTCACTACATCAGCTCTATTTGCAGCTTCAGATGAAGGTTTTAATGTTGCTTCGATTACCTTCCTCATCTTAGAAGTCATCATCTGCTCTGTCTCTGTTGGACTTAACTCGAATCCTCTCCCACCTCCACTGCCTATTTCTTTGATTTAATCACCCATTGAAAGTCATGAAAAGATGTAATCCTGGAGACCTGCCTTCAGGACTTCCTGTCTCTGACTTGCTGATGGTATTTCCCTGAAGGAAGTGATCGATTGTTCTTTCCATGATGCATCAGAATGCAAGGCAGGTTCTTCTCGGCATCATCTCTCTATCTCTCTGTCCCTCTCTCTTCCTGTTCATCTCTGGAAGCTGCAGGCACAGTATGGATGTGCTCTGAACTATAGTGATACCCAGCAAGGACAGAGAGAGTGGAATAGTCCTCATGCTGTAGCTGCCTCCAAAATCAGCCTTACACAAATGACTTCATCTTTCACTGGTTGGGTTAAGTCTTGAGTTTCTGATGCAGATTGAGGAATAAAGAGGCACATGCCCTAATCTCACTGAAGCTGGCAGTAGGCAGAGCAGCCTGCTCATTCATTTACTTTCAACCTGATTCCCTTGCCCCTGATCTTATTAGATGCTTCTTCCAAATTCAGACATTGGGTTGATTGTGCTGGTTTATGGTGATTAGCAAGTGTTGATTTTTTTCTGTGTCTCCGTAGATACAGGTTTTGGGTTGTTTTTTTTTTTAAATATTTTTTGATGTGGACCATTTTTCAAGTCTTTATTGAATTTGTTACAATATTGCTTCTGTTCAATGTTTTGGTGTTTTGGCCCAGAAGAGAGAGCTTAGCTCCCCAAACCAGGGACGGAACCCAAACCCCTTCGTTGTAAAGTGAAATCTGAACCACTGGATTACTGGTGAAGTTCCAAGATATCTTTCTCTGAACTTGCACTAATCAGAAAATAAGGCTACTCTTTCAAAAAATTGTCACCCAAAATCCACTATCCAAAATCTGAAGTCGTGGTGGGAGATGCCTGTGGGGGAAAGCCAGGCAGCCATGGAAGCAAGGCAATATTGCTGAGTCACATGGAGGGGGTGGACCCATCATCATAGCCTCTCTCTCTCCCCACAGGCCAGCATCGGGCAGCTGAACAATAAAGACGCTGGCCCATCAAACGCCTGACATACTGAACTACAAAGCAAGAGCCCACCCAGGGTGCTCCTGTAAGTGCCTGATGCGCTGATCTACAGAATAAGACTCCAGCCAGGGGGGCCCCTCTATATGCCTGACTTGCCAAACAACAGAGAAGGACCCCAGGCAAGGGAGCCTTCTAAGTGCCTGAACAGGCGGAGGTACAGAAAAAGACTGGCCAAAGAGGCCTCTGATCACCAGCAACAAGAGGCTCGAAAAAAGACTCTGATAGGGCCATAACACCTACACAGCATATTAAAAAGCAGAGACATTACTTTGCCAACAAAGGTCCATCTAGGAAGGCTATGGTTTTTCCCAGTAGTCATGTATGGATGTAAGAGTTGGACTATAAAGAAAGCTGAGCGCCAAAGAATTGATGCTTTTGAACTATGGTGTTGGAGAAGACTTTTGAGAGTCCCTTGGACTGCAAGGAGATCCAACCAGTCCATCCTAAAGGAGATCAGTCCTGAGTGTTCCTTAGAAGGACTGATGTTGAAGCTGGAACTTCAATACTTTGGCCACCTGATGAGAAGAACTGACTCATTTTAAAAGACCCTGATGCTGGGAAAGATTGAAGGCAGGAGGAGAAGGGGACAACAGAGGATGAGATGGTTGGATGGCATCACCGATTCACGGACGTGAGTTTGGGTAAACTCCGGGAGTTGGTGATGGACGGGGAGGCCTGGCATGCTGCAGTTCATGGGGTTGCAAAGAGTCGGACACGACTGAGTGACTGAACTGAACTGAACTGAAGGGTCATAATTCCTGCGGTGGAGGCAGTCTGTGTCCCTGCACACTTGGCACTGCCAGGGTCCCTGCAAGCCAAGCAACTGCACCACCTTCATGCTCAATTCTCACTGGGGCAGAGCTGCCACAGGCCAAAAAAGTCTTGCACCTGTGTGTGCAGGATCACTTTAGTAATGTCTGACTCTTTGCAGCCCTGCAGACTGTGGCCTGCCAGGCTTCTCTGTTGGGGAGGTGGGTTCTCCAGGCAACAATACTGGAGTGTATTGGCCAATATTGGTTGCCATACCCTTCTAGAGCACTATATTTTCTGCTGCCCTAGCCACCAACTCCTGTGAGTACCTGGTGCTGCCAGAACCCCTGCGACCCAGCAGCTGCACCACCTCCAAACCTGGCCCTCACAGGGACAAACCCAAGTCCTCCACAGCAGCCTCAGGAGCAAACCCCGGTGGACAACCCACATGCAGAGGTGGAAATAAAACCACAATTGAAACCCAGGGGCGATGTGGCTAAGGAAGACCCAAGACCTTCTCGTCAGCTGTACAAGTTGCAGATTAAATCCACACAATCAACTAGGCAGACTCTGTGTCTGTGGACTCTATAAAAGGTCATTGAGAGCTCCCACAAAGGAAAACACGCTAGTTTTGATAGCTGTGGACATTGGAGGCAAGAACACATAGGAGCAGGACTAGATTAGAATCTGAGCTGCCCCCAGAGCAGGTCCAGAGATCAGCACACTGTTGGAGGGCATCCTGGGAAGGTGAGGTGGACTGTGACTCCCAGCGAGGGAAAGGACTCTTACAGCAGTGACTGAAGAAAAATATTTATTATTCTTATGTTTTGACTTGTTCTGTGGATTCTTTTGTATTTTTTTCCCCCTCTGCTGTAGTTGTCAATTTTATTGTCAGTATGAAATCTAATTAAGCTTTTGAGCTTTTTTTCTTTCTTTTTCTCAGTCACATTTTTAATTATTATTATAAATCTCTGCCTCTTCGTTGGGCTTTTGCAATTCTCCGGAGTTTTCCTTTTTTTTTTTTCCTCTTTTTTTAATTTCATTTTTTAATTTTTTAAACCTATTATTATTTTTTACATTTATTCCTTTGTTTGCTTTTCCTACTGTTCTTTTGCAGTTAATCTTTAATGTATATAAATATTCTTTATCTACTTCTATTTAACTTTGCATATCTATTCTTTCTTTCCTTTCCTCTCAACATTTTGTTAGTTTTATTTTCATTGCTCTATTCCCAACTTGGCACCTTGCTTTAGTTTTGTTTTCCAGTTTGTGCTTTAGTTAGTTTTGTTCTTAACTGGGAAGTATACTTTTTTATTTCCTTTGTTCACTGGGGCAATCTACTTCATTTTATTTTTGTTGGACTGTTTTGACTTTGTTCATGGGTGTATATGTACATGTGTATATTATTTTAATTATTATTTGTCTGATTTTGTAACTGCCATTTGTCTGGGATTCATCTTGGGTTTCTTGTTTTTGGATATTTGTTTTAACCTCACTTAATACCATAACAAACCACTTGTGGAATCTTCGTTCCTGACCAGAGATCAAGCCCTGAGCCTTTGGAGTGGGAGAACTGACTCCAAGACCCTAGACTATCAGAGCACTAACCCTAGGGAGTATCAGACAGTGAGAACTTACACAAAGGAAAGCACTTGAATAGAAGACCGAGCGTCACCCAACTACCAATAGCATCCTGTGCAAGACGCCTCATCTAAGCAACAAACAAAACAAAAACATAAACCCAATCTTCAGCAGACAGCATTACCATGTCACTCAGCCTTGCTCATCAAAGGAAAAGCAAACAAACAAACAAAAAAAAAATGAGCACAAATCTCACACTATATGAAGCTTACACAAACCACTGGACCAACCTTAGAAGGGCAGAAACCAAAAGAAAGAAAGAATTCAACCTTGAAGCCTGGGAAAAGGAGATCTCAAACACAATAAATTAAAAAATAATAATAATGAAAAGGCAGAGAAATAATACACAAATGAAGGAACAAACTAGGAACCCAGAAGTCCAAATAAATGAAGAGGAAATAGGCAGACTACCCAAAAAAGAATTCAGAATAATGATAGTAAAGATGATAAAAAACCTTGAATACAAAATGGAAAAAATGCAAGAATCAATTAACAAAGACCTAGAAGAATTAAAGAATAAACATACAGAGACAAACAACACAATTACTGAAATTAAAAATACCCTAGAAGGAATCAGTAGCAGAATATCTGAAGCAGAACAACTCAGTGAGCCAAAAGATAAAATGGTGGAAATAACTTCTGAAGAGCAGAATAAAGTAAAAAGAATGAAAAGCACTGAGGATAGACTCAGAGACCTCTGGAACAATATCAAATGCACCAACATTCAAATTATAGGGGTCCCAGGAGAAGAAGAAAAAGAAATGGTATGAGAAAATTTTTGAAGAGATTATAGTTGACAATTTCCCCAACATGGAAAAGGAAATAGTCAATCAAGTCCAAGAGGCACAAAGAGTCCCATACAGGGTAAACCCAAGGAGAAACACACCAAGACGCATACTAATCAAACTAACAAACACTAAACACAAAGAAAGAATATCAAAAGCAGCAAGGGAGAAGCAACAAGTAACATACAAGGGAAACCCCATATGCTTAACAGCTGATCTTTCAGCAGAAACTCTGTGGACCAGAAGGAAATGGCAAGATATATTTAAAGTTCCTAAAGGGAAAAATCTACAACCAAGATTACTGTACCCAGCAAGGAGTTCATTCAAAATTGATGGAGAAATAAGCTTTTCAAACAAGCAAAATTTAGGAGAATTCAGTACCACCAAACCAGCTTTACAATAAATGTTAAAGGAACTAATATAGTCAAGAAATACAAAAGAAGAAGAAAGATTTATAAAATCAACCCCAAACAATTAAGAAAATGGCAATAGGAACATATATATCAATAATTATTTTAAATGTAAATGGATTAAATGCTCCAACCAAAAGACACAGACTGGCTGAATGGATACAAAAACAAGACCCATATATATGCTGTCTACAAGAAACCCACTTCAGACCTCAAGACACATATAGACTGAAAGTGAAAGGATGGAAAAATATATTCCTTGCAAATGGGAAGCAAAATTAAGCTGGAGTAGCAATCCTCATATCAGACAAAATAGACCTTAAAAAAGATTACAAGAGATAAGGAAGGATGCTGCATAATGAGCAAGGGATCAGTCTAAGAGGAAGACATAGCAATTGTAAATATCTCTGCACCCAACATAGGAGCACCTCAATACATAAGACAAACACTAACAGACATAAAAGGAGAAATTGACAGTGACACAATAATAGTAGGAGACTTTAATACCCACTCACACCAATGGACAGATCACCAAAACAGAAAACTAATAAGGAAACACAAGTCTTAAATGATACATTAGATGAGATGGATCTCACTGATATCTTCAGGACATTCCATCCAAATGGAGAAGAATATACCTTCTTCTCAAGTGCACATGGAGCATTCTCTAGGATAGACCACATCTTGGGTCACAAATCAAATCTCAGTAAATTTAAGGAAATTGAAATTGTATCAAGCATCTTCTCCAAACACAAATCTATGAGACTAGATATTAATTACAAGAAAAATGCTATTTGAAACACAAACACATGGAGATTGAACAACACGTTTCTAAATAACCAACAGGTTACTGAAGAAATCAAAATAGAAATAAAAACATTTCTAGAAACAAATGACAATGAAAACACAACAACTCAAAACCTATGGGATGCAGCAAAAGTTGTTCTAAGGGGGAAGTTTATAGCAATACAATCCTACCTCAAGAAACAAGAAAAATATCAAATAGACAATCTAGCTTTACACCTAAAACAACTGGAAAAAAAAGAACAAAAACCCCCAAAATTAGTAGAAGGAAAGAAATCATAAAGATCCAAGAAGAAATAAATGAAAAAGAAATGAAAGAAACAACAGTAAAGATTAATAAAACTAAAAGCTGGTTCTTTGAGAAGATAAACAAAATTGACAAGCCTTTTGCCAGACTCATCAAGAAAAAAAGAGAATAATCAAATCAACAAAATTAGAAATGAAAAAGGAGAGGTTACAACAGGCAATGTAGAAATACAAAGGATTATAAGAGATTCTTATGAACAACTGGCAATACATGGCAATAAAATGGATAACCTGGGAGAAATGGACAGATTCTTAGAAAAGTTCAATCTTCCAAGACTGAACCAGGAAGAATTAGAAGTTATGAACAACCCAATCATAAGCACTGAAATTGAAGCTGTGATCAAAAATATCCCAAAAAACAAAAGCCCAGGACCAGGTGACTTCACAGGGGAATTCTATTAAACATCTAGTGAAGAGCTAATGCCAATCCTTCTAAAACTCTTTCAAAATATTGCAGAGGAAGAAACACTTCCAAATTCATTCTACCATCGCCCTGATACCAAAACCAGACAAAGACAACACAAAAAAAGAAAACTACAGACCAATATCAATGATAAACATAGATGCAAAAGTCCTGAACAAAATTTTAGCAAACAGAATTTAGCAACACATCAAAAAACTCATGTACCATAATCAAGTTGAGTTTATTCCGAGAATGCAAGGATTCTTCAATACTCACAAATCAATTGATGTGATACACCATGTTAACAAATTGAAAGATAAAAACCATATGATAATCTCAATAGATGCAGAAAAAGCCTTTGACAAAATTCAGCACCCATTTATGATTAAAACTCTTCAAAAAAAATGGGCATAGAAGGAACCTACCTCAACATAGTAAAGGTCATATATGATAAGCCTACAGCAAACATTATTCTCAGTGGTGAAAAACTGAAAGCATTCCCCTTAAGATCAGGAACAAGACAAGGGTATCCACTTTCACCACTACTATTAAACATAGTTCTGGAAGTCCTAACTACAGCAATCAGAGAAGAAAACAGAAATACAAGGAATCCAGATTGGAAAAGAAGAAGTAAAGCTCTCACTGTTTGCGGATGACATAATACTGTATACAGAAAATCCTAAACATAGTATCAGAAAATTACTAGAGACAATCAGTGAATTTAGCAGAGTTGCAGGATACAGAATCTATACACAGAAATCACTTGCATTTCTATATACTAACAGTGAAAAATCAGAAAGAGAAATTAAGGAATCAATCCCACTCACCATTGCAACAAAAAGAAATATCTAGGAATAAACTTACCTAAGGTGACAAAAGAACTATACACAGAAAATTATAAGACACTAGTGAAAGAAATCAAAGATGACATAGACGGATGGAGAGATATTCCATGCTCTTGGGTAGGAAGAATCAATATTGTGAAAATGACTATACTACCAAATGCAATATACAGATTCAATGCAATCCCTATCAAATTACCAATGGCATTTTTCACAGAACTAGAACAAAAACTTTCACAAGTCATATGGAAACACAAAAGACCCCAAATAGCCAAAGGAGTCTTGAGAAAGAAGAATGGAGCTGGAGGAATCAACCTTCTTGACTTCAGATTATACTACAAAGCTACAGTCATTAAGACTGTATGGTACTGGCACAAAAACAGAACTACAGGCCAATTGAACTAGCTAGAAAGCCCTTGTTTTTGACAAAGGAGGCAAGAATATGCAATGGGGCAAAGACAGCCTCTTCAATAAATGGTGCTGGGAAAACTGGACAGCTACATGGAAAAGAATGAAATTAGAACACTTCCTAACACCATACACAAAGATAAACTCAAAATGGATTAAAGACCTAAGCATAAGACCAGAAACTATGAAACTCTTAGAGGAAAACATAGGCAGAACACTCGATGACATAAATCAAAGCATGATGC